>NW_024080992.1:1074343-1525646 GCF_003009895.1 Hyaena hyaena | reverse complement strand
AGTGACTAAAATGAGCAAATCAGAGGACTCTAGATGCTGGCGAGAATGTGGAGAAACGGGCACCCTTCTACAATGTTGGTGAGAATGTAATCTGGTGCCACCCCTCTGGAACACAGTGTGGAGGTCCCTCAAAAAATTAACAATAGAACTCCCCTATGATCCAGCAATAGCACTGCTAAGAATTTACCCAAGGGATACAGGAGTGCTGATGCATAGGGGCATGTGTACCCCAATGTTCATAGCAGCACTCTCAACAATAGCCAAAACATGGAAAGAGCCTAAGTGTTCATCAACTGACGAATGGATCAAGAAGATGTGGTTTATCTATACCATGGAA
Organism: Hyaena hyaena; assembly: GCF_003009895.1. Taxonomy (NCBI): domain Eukaryota; kingdom Metazoa; phylum Chordata; class Mammalia; order Carnivora; family Hyaenidae; genus Hyaena; species Hyaena hyaena. The sequence continues at coordinate 1,525,309 of NW_024080992.1, read as the reverse complement.
TACTACATGGCAATGAGAAACAATGAAATCTGGCCATGTGTAGCAACATGGATGGACCTTGAGGGTGTTATGCTGAGCGAAATAAGTCAGGCAGAGAAGGACAGACACCATATGTTTGCATGTGTAGGAGGATTAGGAGGAACTTAACAGAGGACCATGGGGGAGAAGAAGAGGGAAATAGTGGGGGAGAGGAAGGGAGGCAAACCATGAGAGACTCTTGAATGCTGAGAACAAACTGAGGACTGATGGATGTGGGGGGGGAGGGGGGAGATGGGCACAGAGGGGGGCACTTGTTGGGATGAGTGCTGGGTGTTATATGGAAACCAACTTGACAATAAACTATTTTAAAAATGCAAAAATAAAAAAAATAAAACAGAAATGGGCACCGAAAATAAATACATATATATATTATATATATAATGTTTGCCGGCTCTGGTTCCCTCATGAATGGAATAAAATCTTTAACACAGAAAAACAATTACAGCCATTCTAATAGGAAGGAGATAGTATTGTTGTTTTGATTTGCATTTCCCTGATAATTAGTGATGGGAAGCATTTTTTTAAAGTTCATTTATTTATTTTGGACACACAAGCAGGGAAGCAGAAGAGAGAGAGAATCCCAAGCAGGCTCTGCACTGTCAGCACAGAGCCCATTGTGGGGACTGAACTTACAAACCCTGAGATCATGAACTAAGCTGAAATCAAGAATCTGGTGCTTAAACAACTGAGTCACCTAGGCACCCAGTGGAGCATCTTTTCATGTAACTGTTGATGATTTATATGTGTTCTTTGGAAAAAATCAGTTTCTCTGGCCATTTTTAAATCAGTTTGGTTTTTGTTTTGTTTTGCTATTGAGTTGTATGGGTTCTTCATATATTTTGGATATTCTTTTTTTTTTTCAATGTTTTATTTATTATTGAGACAGAGAGAAACAGACCATGAGTGGGGAAGGGGCAGAGAGAGAGGGAGACAGAATCTGAAGCAGGCTCTAGGCTCTGAGCTGTCAGCACAGAGCCTGATGCGAGGCTTGAACTGACAAACCATGAAATCATGACCTGAGCTGAAGTCGGACGCTTAACTGAGTCAGCCAGGCACCCCAATTAAGTCTTTATCATACAAGTAGTTTGCAAATATTTTCTCCCATTATAGATTGCCTTTTCCTTTTTTGATGGTTTCCGTTGAGATGCAGAATTTTTTTTAGTTTTATATAATACCACCCACTATTTTGCTTCTGCTACCTTACATTGCTGTCAAATGAAAATAAACTATTGCCAAGACCAACGTCACAGAGCTTATCCTCTGTATTTTGTTCTAGACATTTTACAGTCTCAAGTCTAATGATCAAGTCACTTTTGAGTTTATTTTTGTATGTGATGTAAGATATGAGTCCAGTTCATTCTTTTGCATGTGGCTGTCTAGTTTTCCCAACACCATTTATTCAAGAGACTACCCTTCTGCACTACATGTTCTCAGCTCCATTGTCAATTGACTGACCATGTATATACATGGGTATACTTCTGGACTCTATTCTCTTCCATTGATCTATATCTATTTTTATGTCAATACCAAACTAATTTGATTGCTGTAACTTTTTAATATAGTTTGAAATTAGGAAATGTGATGCCTCTACCTTTGTTCTTCTTTCCAAGATTGCTTTGGCTGTTCACAGTTTTGTGGTTCACCACAAATTAGGATTGTTTGTTCTATTTCAGTGAAAAATGCCATTGGAATTTTTTTGACATGAATTGAACTCAATCTGTAGATTGCTTTGGGTAGTAAGTTCATTTTCACATCAGTTCTTCGAGTCCATGAGTATGGAGTATCTTTCTGTTTATTTGTGTCTTTTTCCATTTCTTTCACCCATGTCTTAGAGTGTTTAGTATACAGATCTTTCATCTCCTTGGGCAAACGTATTCCTAGGTTTTTATTTTTTTGTGATACAATTGTAAATAGAATTGTTTCCTCAATTTCTCTTTCTGATAATTTGTTTTTAGCATTCAGTCTTGGCAGATTGTATGTTTCTAGAAATGTATCCATTTCTTCTAGGCTGTCTGATTTGTTGGTTGTGATTATCTAATTCATATCTGAAATTTAAATAGGAAACCCAGAGATTTTATATGACTGACCTTCCTCACAGACATTCCCTGGGAAACCATGAGACAATAATAGGACAGTGTTCTGTTCCCAGCAACCTTAAGAAAAATGGGGCAGTGAAGGAGATTTATTCAGAGACCATAACCAGCCTCTTGATTGTCAGACCCTTCTGATTCTAAAGCTCCCTTAGATTTTTCCACTGTAATGTCCTTTCCCAATTGTGTTTTTCTTAATATTTCACAGTCCACCTCGCCTGAAATGTGCCCGCTTTATTTCCCCCTTTCCCTTGGTACTAGAGAGTAGATTGGCTAATCTAGTAGACTCACTATGAGAAAATCTTGTAATTATTAATAATAACTTAGCATGTTAACTCCTTAATATTACTTTTTAACCATTGCTCTCCATGCTTTAACCCAGTGGTTTTTTAATTACTTAAAAAACAAAAATTAAAAATTGTTATCAAACTTATGTCCCCTTGGTGCCATGAGTAGGTAAAGAATAGGTAACAGCTAGTGATAATAGAAAAAACAATAGAGGAGCGCCTGGGTGTCTCAGTTGTTTGAGCATCTGACTTCAGCTCAGGTCATGATCTCATGGTTTGTGGGTTGGAGTCCCGCTTTGAGCTCTGTGCTGACAGCTCAGAGCCTGGAGCCTGCTTCGGATTCTGTCTCCCTCTCTCTCTGCCCGCCGTCCCCCCCCCCCCCCGCCCCACTCGCTTATACTCTGTCTTTCGCTCAAAAATAAACACTAACAAAATTTTTTTAAAAAAATAAAAAAACAATGGAATGTTTATTTAAAATAAACTTCCCTAAAAGACACCATCTATTACATTTTCTATATCAAGAATATTTTTAAGCCAAAAGAATTAGGAGGTGGGATAGTATGAGTGGTAAGGAATAAGAGAAGTATTGGAAAGGAAAGGAAGTATTGAATAAGAATGAAGAAAACTGTCATTGAGAAAGTACAAAATGATTATACACAGTGAAGCAGAATGCTGTTCTTGTCAAATGAGAAGGAACATTGAAATGCTTGCCTGAAATTAAGAAACCTAGTAGTTAAAATTAGTAAAATATTCTTGAGAAAAATTAACCATCTTCAAAATTATGCTATTTTTTTTGCTTTTTTTGCAAAAAGTGATTAATGTAAGTCCCTTACTTTACAGATATAGAAACTGAAGCACAGTGAATTTAAGCAACTTGCTCAAGCTCAATAAGTTATAGAACTGACATTGAATAAATAGTCTTTAATCTAATGCTCTTAGATAGGCTGAGTAAGGAACATTCAAAGATGTCCACATCATAATCCCCAGGACCTGGGAATACATTACCTTAAATGCTAAAAGGGATTATGCAGATGTGGTTAAGTTAAGGGTTATAAAAATGGGGAAATTATCCTGGTTTATCTGGTGGGTCCAATGCAGTTACAAGGGTCCTTGTAAGAGAAAGACAGAAGTTCAGAAGCAAAAAAGAGATGAGATGGTAAAAGCAAAGCTCAGAGTAATGTGCTTTGAAGATGGAAGAAGGTGCCACAACCAAGGAATGTAAGTGGACCTGAGAAGCTAGAAACGGCAAGGAAGTAATTATCTCCTAGGGCCTCCACAAGAAATGAAGCTTTGCCAACACTTTGATTGTAGTCCATAAAACCCAGTTCAGATTTCTGACTTACAGAAATGTAAGATAATAAATTTGTAAGATAATAAAATAAATAAATTTTCAGCCACCAGGATTGCATTAATTTGTTATAGCAGCAATAGGAAACTAATACATGCCTTTCCATCTAAACTGCTTACTTCATTTCATTAAAATAATCATAAGCGTTATTCAAAGGACCAGAGAAATCCAGAACTTTACTGAAAATTCAAACTACTGTTACTAGATAAACTGCTGCACAGATAGATGAACTAATTGGCAGGGTTTCCCACAGGCTAACATATAAACCGAACTCAATATTTAAAAAAATTTCTTTTAAAGTTTAAAATAATGGAAACAATGACTACATTGTTTTAAAAATAAAATGGAAGAACTACTGTGCTAGGAATCATGTTGTGCTAGGAAGCATTTGTTGGCTCACTTATGAAAAATGGAAACTAATGCCTGGAAGAGAAGTCAAATTATAGACGGAAGAGGAATTCTTACAAGGATCAAAGTGACCACTCTCTCTCTCAGTCGGCCTCACCTTGCATGGTCTCTTGCTTCTCCCTCTGTGCACAGGCTTTCTTGCAGCCTAGCTTTTTCTGTTCCAGGTGATCCTGGGTTCAACATCGTAGTTCCAATTCTGACTTTTTCTTAAATTCCATTTCGAGTCTAGCAGACACTGAACTGGAGTCACTTTTTCAAATCTGAACTTCAAGCTGAGAAAAATAGATACTGGAGAATAAGATGAAAATAGGTACAGCTGAATAAGATGCCCACCTTTGTCTTATCTGTTGGGACTGTAGGGTCCCAAGTTCCTATTCATTAAGGGTTGTGCAGAAACACTATTAGAAAAATATGTAGAGGAATATGTAGTAAAGGCCACGTAACCAATATGTTGATTACATCTCTAAACATTCAGGCAGAAATTTTAATACTAACTGCTGTTATTGTTTTAAAAAGATAAAATACATGAATTAACATTTTCATTAGGCATAAAAGGATTCATGATCAAGCAAAGTAATATAAAGCAAAACACATTAATAAGAGACCAAGTTCAAGGAAAGCATCAAATAGTATGAATAAAAGTAAAGGGAAATACTAATGAGTTAGGGGTGCTGGGTGGCTGAATGGATTAACGTCCAACTCTTGATTCCAGCTCAGGTCATGATCTCAGGGTTGTAAGATTGAGCCCCGCATTGGGCTCTGTGCTGGGACATGGAGACTGCTTACGTTGCTCTTCTCTCCCTCTACCCCTCCCTACCACTCACATCCTCTCTCTCTCCCTCTCTCTCTCTCTCTCTCTCTTTCTCTCAAATACAAAATAAAACAAAAAACAAATGAGTCAGAACACAGACAAAATTTAGAATCAATCACTTAAAGTAAGTGCCCAAAATATTTACAGAGTGACATGAGTGAAAGAAACCTGGGGTAAGTAAAATCAAGAAAAAGTGGACAGTAAACAGAAGTCAATAGTATTGTAAGTGAAAAATGTAATAAAACTACAGATACCTTAAAAGAATTAGAAAAACAACAGCGTACCACATGCAAAATAAGCAAAAGGGTGAATATTATTTAGTAAAATAACAAACTTTTACTCCAGTTCAAACAGAAAACCGATAGCTGAGATTTTTTAAAGGTAAATAATAGTTCTGTATCCAAACTTTTTCTTGTCTCCAATTTAGTAGACAAGAAATCCCAAGTAATATCTTTCGATAAAAGGCCACTATAATACAACAGAGTAGACGTCATGTTATCACTAGTCATTTTCTGTTCCCTCCTCACCTACTTCCTTCTCACAAATAATAAAGCCTTACTTAGCCAATGATTTATTTAATTCTTATTTTAATGTTTATCTTTAATCCTTTAAATGTTTAATTCTTTTTTAAAAGTGTTTATTATTTATATTTTTAAGAGAGCGAGAGACAGAGAGAGAATGAGAGAGCGCGCATGTGCAAGTGGGGGAGGGGCAGAGAGAAAGGGAGACACAGAATCCGAAGCAGGCTCCAGGCTCTGAGCTGTCAGCATGGAGCCTGAAGCAGAGCTTGAACTCACAAACTACGAGATCATGACCTGAGTCGAAGTCAGATGCTTAACCAACTGAGCCATGCAGGTGCCCCTAAGATGATTCTAATAAAATGATGTTTTCATAAAATGACTACTACAAGAAATGTTGGAATTTGCATCCACATTTGTCCTTTCCTTAATGTTAATGCTCATCAGAAACTTTAGTTCTTTAATCAGATAAGGTCCTCTGTACGTCAACAATATGGGAAATTGGACTGGAGAGAAATCCTTGATCAAATACAAGAAAATGGAAGCTGGAAATGAATCCGGTTATAAGATTAACCTTTGTAAGTTCAGTTAGATAGCAGAACAATGAGACCTGGACATCCACAATGACCAAATCCCTCAGGAAGACCTTGATGTTCAGGTGCTAGATGTAGATAGCAGGCAGAACGTGAGGTAAGGCAAAGGTAGGCACCATCCTTGCTGGGATGTGAGTGGTGGGAAGTGTGGAGGTGAGGCATGCTATCCCGGTGGTAGGTAGCAGGGCAGGCACAAGTCAGCTCTCGTCTCTTGGGGTGTCCATTCCTAACAATAATCACACCTGTTGGGGAGTAAAGGAAACCAAGTCTCTCTTTTTTTCCCTTCCCTCTGAGTAACCTCCTGAGGCTGTTAATGTTTTTCCTGCTTTTCAGGACTGATTCCGGAAATGAAAAGAGGCAACAGAAAAGCAGACTGACTTTTACAACTAGCCTTTCTTTTCAGAAACCGAGATCATTCTTTCTGTGATATTCCTTTTAATTCCAAACTGTGAACATTATAGCATATGGAGAAACTGATAGTACTTAAGACTTGTCACAGATTAAATAAAGGTTATAGGTGGCAATCTCATACAGGAAAGAGAACAAGCTTATTTTAAGTGGATATTTGTACAAATACATACCATTTCCATCAGCAGGAGTTAACCCAGATATGCCAAAATTAACAAGAGTCAAGACTGACAAATTTCTTTGGCTTTTTCCAGTAACTACTTTCTATACTTTCATTATCCTTCCTCTGAATTTGGTGTGAAAATACATTACAATTAATGTCTAGCATGATGCTGTTTATGATGTGGTTTTAGATTCCTTAGGAAACAGAATTAAACCAACAGACCCATTCTCTAAGTCTAGTGTGAAAGGTTAATGGATTTACCAAAATGCTAAACAAATTCAAAGTAGTATCCTTTGGAGAGAGAGATGAGGAAAAGCATCAAATGCTTCTCTGGACAATTTTTTTCTCTGTTCTGAAAATATCCTAAATAACATCAAGGGAAGTGCAGAAAAATTACCAACGCTAAACAATTAAATAATGATGAATCCTTCATTACTGACTTCCACGAGGATTTTCTAGTGAATCTGAGTTACCTTATTTCTTGGAAGACATGCAATAGTAAGTCAACCGCAAATGTTATCTACATGTAACAGATGGTGGAGATGAGACTGCAGAAAAACTGATATGCTCAGCATCTCAATCAGTAGTAGAAAGAGGGAGTAATATTCAGACCTGGGACTCCAACTACATTACTCATTACCGGGCCATCTTTTCTTTCTCAGAATTAAAAATAAGATACTGTAGTTGAATACACGAAAACTATATTGCTTCAAAAAATCGGGGCTCAATTATAATTGATGCAACCAACTACATTATTGTTCTAAAATGTTCATCCCCCTTTCTACCTCCATAAGAGTATTCTTCCCTGTCTTTAGAATTTGGGCTTGCCACACGACTTACTTTGACCAACGGACTGTTGGCAAATGTGCTATCGGCAAGAGCTTGAAATGTGCTTGTGCAATTATCTTCCTCAGTCTCTGTCATTGCCGTGAAAAGAGATTCTTTCTGTGTACCTGTTTGCCCCAGAATAAAAACAAGTGGAGCCAACTGTAGCCAAGACTGAGCTTAAAGCAGAGCCATCTATCTGAGTCTAGATCAGCCAACTCCAGTCTACAAGCTGACCCATGGAAAAGAAGTACTTATTGTTGAATGGCACTGAGATTTATGATTGCATAATAATAACTGACCAAACATGAGAATTATGGGGTCTACAGTCTACAGTCAAGGGTCTGATGATTAATCTCCTTTCTACTCTGTTTCGGGAGCTGCTTTTCCTATTTTTAACTCGTGAGCCTTAATTCCCCCCAGGCTAAGCTGATTTGCTCCAGCTCCCAGTCATTTCTGCAATATTGCACCCAGTTTAGTTGTCTTTACGACTGCCCCAATATTTACAACTTAAATCATCATAACGTCTGTGCCCCACGGGTTGATTGGCTTTTTTTCTGTTATTGTCCAGAGCCATCCATAGAATCTTAAGGGATGCAAATGGGCTTAGGGGGTTTATAAACTTGGTGTCTCCATATTTTTCCTCCTCTGCTATATTTAGAGAAAGATTAAGGTTATTGTTTGTTCAGGATAGGTTTTACCACTGTGAAAATGTTGTTTTCCTGTAACATTCAGAGAGCACCTACTTTTTACATTATATAATTTGAGTAGAATCCTATATGAACGAAAACTGAGAAAATATAAAAATTGCTTTATTGCATTACAAGTCCAACTAAAAAGATACATCTATTCATACAATGCACATAAGGGGATGTAATTCAGACTTTCAAGCTTCAGGATGCCCAGTCTTGGCACGGTTGATGTTTGGGTCCAGATAATTCTTTGCGGTGAGGTGCTGTCCTGTTCGGCAGCATCCCTGGGCTTCATGTGCTAGATGCCAGTAGCACCCCTGCTTGGGCTATGGCAACCACAAATACCTCTAGACATTTCAAATTGCCCCTGGGAAAAATTACTCTACTGAAAGTCATTGACACAGAGGGTATTTATTTTAATTTATCAACTAAAGATAGCTCACTCAGAAACTTCTCCATTTTCCCTCCCTCTTCCCACCACAATTTTGCTAATCTACCTGATCTCTATACTCTAAAACCAAGGAAAGTCATTCTTTCCTCATACCTCTTAAAGAAACATTAGCTACATTGAAGTCCAGTTACAATGCAGTGATAAATGTCAAGGCAATATCAATAAATATAAACTCTTAAATAGAACGGGCCTAGTAAACATAGCATCAGTTATCCTAACTTTTTGGCTCAATAGTGTATATTGAAGTGAGACTAGCCAGACTAACAGGATATACTAACAATGGATCACATGTCTGAACCTGGAAATAGTCTTGTTTTGTAGATCTGGTCATCATAATAATATTCATTAAAGTGATAGTTTACCTGTATCTCATTTTTCTTAATTGTATAGTGTCAAGGGTACAATTTTTTCCTACATATTTGAAAAAACTTTGTACTCCAAAACAGTTACAACTAGTTTGATGCCTATAATTAGACAGTATAAAATTTCTTGCATGCAAACACCATAATCATATTTTGTTTTCAACAAAGAACCATCTGTGTTATAAAGGATGCACTCCCAGGCATGCAATATTTCACGTAGATACCATGGTGTTGCCATATTTTCCTTGCCATGTGAACCATAGTCATTGCAAGTGTAAAGTCCACAGCCTTGTATCACAATAATGTGATCTCCTTTTCCAGTGTGATTTTAGAGGCAGCATGTCAATATTGTATTCATAAAATGACATAGCAAATGTGGTAGTAATTAAAACAGTTCAGTTTAGAGCCAACCACACTGGCAGATGGCGAGTACTTCTTTACCGACAATCTTAGAGCAGAAGCTATAAAGTCAAAAGATGTTTACTTGGAGAACGCATTGGCCAACCTAACTACTACTGTTCCCTCCAAGTCTAATTTTCAATAAGTCTCATTTTTTAAACACTCTCATTTCATTCAATTAGCCTTTGAACTATTCTTGGAAAGTGGCCTGAGAGGTAATGCCTAGCATTTATCACATATATTATCTCATTTTATTCTCTTCAAGGGCTTATAAAATGGGTATAATAGTCTTCATTTTACAGATGCAAAAACTGAGGCTTAGAAGATAAAGTATTTCTTCCAACTGAATGTCAAATAAAGATTTAATCCTACATCCAATCTGACTACACCACTCCTATCCTGAAGTGTAGACTAGAGGTCAGAGTCATAACCATATGATGAGTTTGTAGTCAAATCATTATATGTAAGCCACAGGTTTTTGCCACATCCAACAAACTTTCTTCATCATTCTAAGCAAAAAACTGGTGGACATATTAGTCCACCATATGAGGAGAACCATATTAAAATCTTGCTACAAATGAAGCTCTATTCTCTAGTTCTTAAGTAATCATACTGTTTCAAAAGTATAATTAGGGGAGCCTCTGTGGCTTAGTCGGTTAAGCATCTGACTTTGGCTCAGGTCATGGTCTCTTGGTTCATGAGTTTGAGCCCCACATTGGGCTCTGTGCTGACAGCTCAGAGCCTGGAGCCCACTTCAGAGTCTGTGTCTCCCTCTTTCTCTGCCTCTCCCACGCTTACACTTGGTCTGTCTCTCTCTCTCTCTCTCTCTCAAAGATAATAAACATTTAAAAAAATTTAAGTATAATTAAATTTTTGATGTAAAAAGCTCAGCTAAAGAGGAAGAATAAAGCCTTAGCATTTTAGTTTTGTTATTTCTTTTAACACTGTGTTTACCCTCTCTCTCTCTCTCTCTCAAAGATAATAAACATTTAAAAAAATTTAAGTATAATTAAATTTTTGATGTAAAAAGCTCAGCTAAAGAGGAAGAATAAAGCCTTAGCATTTTAGTTTTGTTATTTCTTTTAACACTGTGTTTACCAATTAGTGGAATGATGTGTATGTGTGTGTGTGTATGTGTGTGTGTAATTTGTAAAAAAGTAGGTTTGAGTCTTAGATTTCATGTTCACGCCATTCCTTTCCATACCTTCAGAAACACAATTGAAAATAGATCAAGGACCTTATTTATGGTACAACTATTTTCTTGATAGAAGTTAGAAAACTATAGGGGCGCCTGGGTGGCTTAGTCGGTTAAGCGTCCGACTTTCGCTTAGGTCATGATCTCGCGGTTCGTGGGTTCGAGCCCCGCGTCGGGCTCTGTGCTGACTGCCAGCTCAGAGCCTGGAGCCTGTTTCAGAGTCTGTGATTCCCTCTCTCTCTGACCCTCCCCTGCTCACACTGTCTCTCTCTCTCTCTCCTAGAAATAAATAAAACAGTAAAAAAAAATTTAAGAAAAAAAAAGAAGTTAGAAAACTATAAAATGAGATGGTTCGTGGCAATGTATATATTATTTCAGAGCAGGATAAGGAACACAATGCCAAAAACATGCACTAGAAGTGTTATTTCTGTATAAAAAATAATGAAATGTCAGAATCAAGAGGAATCCCATAAATCGCTATTATTCACTTCCATTTCTTAGTTTATTACATGAAGAGCAGGCAGCTATGGACCTGTGACCTTTTCTCCTAGTAAACCTACACTCCACTAAATTGATACAATTCTACTCTCTCATAAAAAAAAACCTCATCTTATCCAAATTACATGATTTGGTTTTATCCACTATTTGACCTTTCCTTAGCTCATATTTCTTGTTTATAGTTTCAAGCTTTTGAAAGCTTGACCTCTAAAAGTATTTTCTTCCTTGTGGCAAACAAAATAAAGGAAAACAATTTCTTCAGAGCATTTTACTGTATTTATATCTCATCTTGTTCCGAAAGCTTTTTGAAAGAACTTATGGGGACGCCTGGGTGGCTCAGTCAGTTGAGCGTCAGACTTCGGCTCAGGTCCTGATCTCAAGGTTCATGATTTGGAGCCCCATGTTGGGCTCTGTGCTGAGCTCAGAGCCTGGAGCTTGCTTTGTATTCTGTGTCTCCGTCTCTATCTGCTCCTCCCCTGCTCATGCTGTCTCTCTCTCTCTCTCAAAATTAAATAAACATTAAAAAAAAAAAGCAGTATGTGGGAAAAGCAGGCTTTGACCATCTTTGTGTGTGTGTGTGTATGTGTGTGTGTGTGTGTGTGTGTGTGCGTGCACGTGTATATTCTATTCCAAGCCTACTCATTAGGGACCATGGATCTCAATCTGAAAGTTTGTAAACAAAAGAAGATCTTGCAAGGAGATTGAAGAGAGACTGTTAGGGGCTGAATTGTGTCCCTCCCAAATCCATATGTTAAAGTCCTAACCCCCGGTTCTTTTACAGAGGTAATCAAGTTAAAACGACATCACAGGGTGAACCCTAACTCAGTATGACGAGTGTCCTATAAGAACAGGATATTTGGGGGCACCTGGGTGGCTCAGTCGGTTAGGCCGTTAAGCGTCCGATTTTGGCTCAGGTCATGATCTCGCGGTTGGTGGGTTCGAGCCCATATCGGGCTCTGTGCTGATGGCTGGCTCAGAGCCTGAAGCCTGCTTCGGTTTCTGTGTCTCCCTCTCTCTCTGACCCTCTCCTGCTCACGCTGTCTCTCTCTCTCAGATATGAATAAAACATTTAAAACTTAAAAAAAAAAAAGAAAAAAAAGAACAGGATATTTGAACACAGACACTTACAGGGAGGCCATCTGCGAGCCAGGGAGAGAAGCCTGCAACAGGTCCTTCCCTTGCGGCAAAACACTCCCGACAGGCTGATCTCGGGCTTCCAGCCTCCAGAACTGTGAGAATACATTTCTGTTGTTTAAACCAAAACCAAAATTGTTCGGTGCAGTGCTTTTTCACTGCAGCCCTAGGAAGGTAATACATAAGTTCTTTTGTTTGTTTTTGTTTTTAGTGTTTTTTAACTTGAAGCAGCTAGGTATTTTTGAAAGATGTCTGAACTTGTGGACATAAGAACTATATACAGTTCACTCTTCATTTTTATATATTGCAAACTATTGAGAATTTATATGCAGTAGGGTCTGATATCAATATTTACTTCCTACTCACTGATTAATGGGTGGTCATCTTTAACCACTGTTTCCAAGAGAAGAATAATTTATGTTCTGGTCCAGTCTAAATGGTAAAATGTAGAGTGTCAAAATCATCAAGAAAATTTTATGGAAGTTTTACTCTGTGACTGTTACTGTTCTAAGCACTTCATGTTAATTATTTAATCTTTACAATTACCCTAGGAGAAACAGTGGTATTATCTCTAAACTTTGCTGCTTTGCACAGTACCTCTTTATTCAGGCCCGTGCTAGTAACTGTGGAAAGATCTGTTCTTCCCTTATATATTAAACATATTATAACATAATAGTATTATTAAATATATTTTAAATATATAATAATATAAATATAATATAATAACTAAAAATATTAAAATATATTCTTAATGTTTATTTATTTTTGAGAGAGGGAGAAAGAGAGAGAGAGACAGAGCACAAGCAAGGGAGGGACAGAGAGAGAGAGGGAGACACAGAATCTGAAGCAGGCTCTAGGTTCTGATCTGTCAGCACAGAACCCGACATGGGGCTTGAACTCACTAACTGTGAGATCATGACCTGAGCCAAAGTCGGAAGCTTAACCAAATGAGCCACCAGGCATTCCCTAAAATATATTCTCTTAAGAACTAATCTTTGGTAGCTACTTTTCTCAGAAATCTTTTATTCTCTCCAATTTATTTGGCAAAATGCTGGATATGAACATTATGTTAACGAAATTTTTCATAAGTATGCAAAACTTTATCACTCTATGGATCACCTATTTCAGAATCATCTTGACTACTCATTTAAAATTCTGTTTCTAGGGGTCTATACCAGACCTAATGAGTTAATTTTTATTGTTAGGCCCAGAAAACTGCATTTGTAAACCAGCTTCTTGAGTGATTCTTCTGCACATTCAAATTTGAGAACAATGGCTTATTTTGAAAATGCCATGTGTATTTTCACTAAATATTAATATAATTGGTTAATTAATTAATTAGCAAAGGCCTTGCCTATTTATCATACTGGAAGAACATTTGAAAATGATAAAAGGACAGGGGCACCTGGGTGGCTTTAGTCAGTTAAGCATCCAACTCTTGATCTCCACTCAGGTCTTGATCTTGGACTCTATGGGTTCCAGCCCCATGTTGGGCTCTGCACGAGGCGTGAAGGCTACTCAAAAAAAGAGATAAAAGGGTAAATATAAAACTACAATAAAATTTTAAAAAATCAATGTGCCTTTAAAGCAGATTACATGCTTTGGGAAGACAAGGAAAGCAAGCATTAATAATCAACAAATGAGCCTGGAAACATCACTAATCCATCTGCTTTAAGTTAAATGTCTCATTAAGAAGGATAATGCTGGCATGTGATTACTGACCCCATGGATTTCACCAATTACTTACAATACCGCATTCCAAGTTACAAGTTCAGAGTAGGTATTGACAATGAAATCTAATGAGCCAGAGAGAAGAAAAGATTAATTATAAAAGATAGGGTATTCTCATTATTTTAGGAAATTTTTCATCAACTTGATTTCTTAGAAGTCAGTAGTTTTATAGGAAAGGCTAAATATCTCTAAGTTTCTGATGGTGGCAGAAAGAGGCATGTTGTGGTAGCCAACTCTAAAATGCCCTCAATGATCCTCACCTCCTGCTGTTCATACCTTTATCTAGTCCTCTCTGATACTGAATAGGGCTGATATGTCTAATCAGTAGGATATTGCAAAAAATGATGGAGCGGGACTTCTGAGCTTAGGTCATAAATGACATTTTGTTTTTTCTCCTGTTTTCTCTTTTGACTCAGTTACTCTGGATGAGGCCCACTGCCATACTTCAGACACAGTGAAGTACTATGGAAAGATCCATGTGGGGAAGAACCGAGGTCTCCTGTCAACAGCCAGTGCCAACTTCCTACTCATATGGGTGAGCCATCTTGGAAGCAAAACTCCCCAACCCCACTCAGACTTTCAGATAACTACAAACTCAGCTGCCATTGTGTTTGTAACTTCATGAGAGACCCCCAAACCAAAACACTGCATCTAACTATGCCTGAATTTCCTAACCCACAGAAATTGTTTGATATTGCAAATATTTATTTTTGTTTTAGGAAATGTTGCTATATAGCAGTAGATAATCTGTACATATATAAATGCAATAAACTTAAGGATGTTTGAAAAATGCTGGAATAGAATTTAATAATATTAATGTATCCATTCTTGCTTAGCCCTCCAAATCCAGGTTCCATTTTCACTTTTTCATTGCTTTTTCAGATAGTTCATTCTCAGTTTTCTTTGGTTTCTTATTCTCCTCCAGTCTGCAATGAATGGCCTTTTCCCAGAGATTTACTTGTCTCATTAGTTCATTCATCCCATACCAAACCATCTTCTCTATGAGGATAATTTATAGCCCATAGTGCCTCTCCTAGACTACAATATACAAATGGAACTTGAACATTTCCACTTGGTTGTTCAAAGTCAATGTATCTACAACCAGATTTGTCTTTTTGTCTTTGAAATTGTCCTCTTCTGACTTCACATGTGTTAGTGGAGTCATGCTTCTCTGCGTTAATAAACCATCACACTACTAATTCTCTAACTCTTCATTCATTTTCCTCTGGACCTCCATGTCCTATCTTTAAATTCTGTGAATTTATGCTTCATAACATCTTTAAAATTCTCTGCTTTTCCCCATTACTATTACCTGACTCACTGGCAGATCTTTGTAAGCTGATAATTACAATAACTCCATGAGGTAATAATTGTACTAGCCACCTTACCTACACTTCTTGACTCCAATATCTCTTCATTTCCATCCGTCATGGACATGACTGTCAAATTAATCTTTCTATATACTACATCCATTCCTTTTCCACTCACAAATTGTCAATGGCTATTCCTTATCCTTAATTTTACCTTCTCCAACTCCTTCTCTAATTACTGCATTATTTTAATACTCCTCAACTGAGCTGGGATTTTACTTCCACTCCAACATGCCAAATACAATTCCTCTTCCATATATATTGTCCATTCCATTCCTCACTCACCAGTAACCTTCTTTGTATTTCTCTGCATATCCATATCTAAATCCTTGTCATGTGTTACAACCTAGATAGAATCTTGCATTTCTAATAGATTTTCCCTGATCTCTTTGGTTCATAAAATGTTGCCAGCATATATATTCAAAGGCACAATGAATATAAAGGCCATATTAGTCTGGAATGAAAAGGGGAAGATACTGTTTATAAAAGTTCTCTGAACTATTATACTTGCTACTTGTTGCATTTATTTGGTAACAAAAACATGTTTCTTTTTACTTTCTACCAATGAAAATTTAGCTCAGCAGGAATCATCTAAAATAGAATGAGATTACTGGAAACTTCTGGGCATTCTATAATGTCACTTAGAATTATGAATGAATGTTGGTCATTAACTGCCTCTAACCATGTTATGCCAAGATGATTGGATCAGAGTAAATTTCTTATACTTTAAAAGAGAAAGAGAGGGGTACCCAAGTGGCTCAGTTGGTTAAGCACCTGACTCTTGATCTTGGCTCAGGTCACAATCTCATAATTTATGGATTTGAACCCAGTGTTGGGCTCTGTGCTGTGAGTATGGAGCCTACTTGAGATTCTCTCTCTCTCTCTCTCTCTCTCTCTCTCTTTCTCTCTCTCTCTCTCTCTCTCCTTCTCTCTCTATCTCTCCTCTCTCTCTCTCCCCCCACTCAAAAAGTAGGTATATAAACATTTAAAAAATAAATAAATAAAACAGAGTATGGCAGCTGTATGTTTTTGTTTTTCTTGCCATTGTATAATAGTTTAAGGCTTGATTGGTTAAATTACACTTTCTACACAGCACTTTATTAATAAAAGATAACACTACTACCTTTCTCTTAAAATTAAAATAATTGTATATGTCCTTGAAATCCCGTAAATGCTAGCCCTAATGGCCAAGCCTGAATAATGTTTTTTCTTTAACAGCACCAACATAGAACACATACCAAAGCCCAGAGAGAACTTCATAAAGTCATTTACGATTTATCCAACTGCAAAATAATGACAACAATATCATGGAATTTTTTCATGTTTATGGATCTCTTCTCCCCCTATAGATTGCTTGCCCCTGCAAGTCAGAAATCAGGTTCAGTAACTCATTTGATAAATGTTTACTCAACATTAGTTCATGAATGACTCATTGAGAGATGAGAAGCAAAAATGTAGGAGGCACACAAAGTTGTAATTTGCAAGCAACAGAGATCAACACTGGCCAATTATAGAAAAATAAAAACAATATATTATAAGCCATTGGGTGGCACATAGGATGATGTAGGGAATAAGGCTCAGAAAATAGGAACAAAAGACAGCAGGACCATGACATCAAACTGTGTGGACAAAAACACTGATGCCCTACACCTGATGGCCAGACGCTGGAACTCCCGGCCCTGCTCCGTCAGCACTGGACTTTGGAGGCCGCTCTTGGTACTGTTGCCAGGGAGACTGGGTGTGGCTGCTACTTTTTGCTTTGGATTCAAAGTCTGTAGGAGGCATGTCAGCTATGGTTATGCACCCCAGCAGCCACAGGGATAATTCTTTCCAGCTCCAATAGCAAGCCAGAAAAAAAAAAAAAAAAGATAGAAAAGAGGTAAAACAAACCAAGCAAAGGAATGAGATTCAGATGCCAGACAATAAAAATAACTTTGTTAAAATAAAAAAAAGGTACACACCTACTTTGCTGCTTTCTGATCATGTTGCACTTCAGATAGATCACTCTAGAACGAGTCTTGAGAGTAGATTACAGAGCCAAACTGGAGTTTCAGTCTGAAGATCCGTATGAAACTTGAAGCTAACGTGATAGGAAGGAAACAATGGATTTGAAAGAAAGTGTGGTGATAAATTTCACAGAATTTGGAAAGCAATTGGATTTGATAAACAAAGGAGGGTTGTCAATAAATGCTCTTAGATTTATGGTCTGGGAGATCATGTAAATTAAAAAAGAAAATTTAGGAGTATTAGAAAATTTAAGGAAGATGATAAACAGAAGTTAGGAAATGTTAAATATAAGGTGTATGTGATAATTTACTATGGTTATAAATTCTTTGCAGGTTTTCTTAGCAAGATATGGAGTCTATTTTCCTACTTCTTAAAATATGGCTGGTTGTGTGATTTGCTTTGACCAAGAGAATGTGGCAGAAATAACATATGACTGGTAAGTCCCCACCGTAAGTGGTCTTATAGTTTCTGTTCTCAACTTCTTAGAATGTTGTCATCACTTTGTGAAGAAACTAGCCTCCTGAGGACTAGAGAGAACATAAAGAGAGAGATTTCCAGACATCCTAGCATTCTGTGATGAGACCCTAAATACATGTATGAGGCCATTCCAGACTAGGCAATCCCCAGTCAACCCATTTGATTATTGCAGCCACCTTAGTGACCTCAGGCCAGACCAGCAGAAGAACCACCCATCTGAGCTCCAAATTACAGAATCATGAACAAATAAATTATTGTCTTTTAAAGATATTATATTTTAGTATGACTTATACAAATGGAAAACTAATATATAGGTAGTAGAATACTCAGAGGAAAATGTCCATTTGGAAGTTGGATATGAGTCTACAAGCATGTATGAGAGATAATATGGCCATTATGATGATGGTCAATACCAGGGACTGTATGAGATCATATTGTTTCAGTTATGAGCAAAAGCATTAATTTAAACCAACATTTAAGTCATGAGTAGAGAAAAGAAATTTGTGAAATTGCAAGAAGCATCCAGTAATGACTTGAGCAAATCCATTAGATTAAACAACTAAGAGGTCATGGGTAACCTTTGTGGAAACAATTTGAGTTTTTTGAAATGTTGGTGTAAAAGCCTCTTATTGATGGGTTGACATATCAGTAGAAAATAAAGAAACAGAGATGATAAGTGAAGATATCTCTTTGCAAATATATTCACATGACTAAAAGCAAAAGATAAGGTAAAGTTGGAGTGTTTTTTTCCAAAAGATGAAAAAGATACCAGCATGTTTATAAGATGGCATGAAACTTAAAAACAGATATTTAAATTATTCCAAGATTTTAGTGATGATGGAAGTTTCTTGAAGAAAAAGTACCAGACATAACAGTAAAGAGTCTAGCCTTTTTCATGTATAAGACATGTACATCTGTGACCCTGGAATTAAGAATAAAAAGATAAGTATCAGAACAACTAATTCCTGGGAGTGGAGCCAAGGAGTAGGGGAGTTGGGGGTTAGGAGAGGCACAATCTACAGTGAATTAAGTGCCAGGTAGAAGCAGGGAACAATAGTAATTTCCATAGTAGATGGCTATGGAAATCATGTACTACCAGGAGACATCATGTGCAGGCCGAAGCTGGATACAGCATAGAACATGGTGATGAATTTGGAAGAAAATTAAATTTGAAGGGAATAGAATATCAGCTAGATGCAAGAATACTTGTAGTAGGAAGATGAAGTGAAAGAACAGGAGAGCCCATAGACTGTGGTCTGTGAGTGGGTCACCTGAGTTAATGCGCCATGAGGGGATCATACAGTCTATGCACGTAGAACTCATGAAATAAGAATATGGGCATAAGAGAGTGTCATAATGGAGTCTTGATAAGGTAACTCTTTGGGTACTTGAGCAAAGCCTATTTCTGTTTAAGTAAAATCAAACATTTGTTGATGTCATTAGTGAAGAAATCCACCATTGCTTATAGAGAAACTGGGGGTTTCCTTTCGGAACATAGTGACATTAAGTCAGCATATACCGCTTCTCTTTTTGAAAATTATCCAAAAACCAACAAGAAATATGGGGGAAGGAAAACAAAACAGCTCAAACTCTATTTCTGGTGCCATTTTTAGTAAAGCTAGGAGACAGCTAAAACTCCAGGCTCTAAGAAGTGGGAAGACTGCCCAAAGCAGTAGAGACTAGAGGAAGGAACAGATTTAGAATACTACGCAGAAGGAGCTCAGTAGTAGCAGATCTCACAAAGAGCCAGCAAAATAAATTTCCTGAGGGTGGGGAGACCACATGAGATGCTAAATGTAAGCCTTTTGCTGTAATGAGAACAGGAGCAACCAAATAGCAGCAGGAGATTCCTGGGCTTGCCTTGGACCCGAGAGGCAGAGAACCTGAGATGAAATGGGGAATTGTGCACACTGCTGTATTTGCAGGAGGCAGCCAATTTCTTTTGCAATAGAAGAAAAGAAAGACCTTTCATGGTAAAAACAAACAAACAAACAAACAAACAAGCAAAAACAGAGCAGCTTATCTCCACAAGCTGGGGAGAAAGAAGGACTCATTGTATTAGATCACAAGAAAAATTCAAGCTAGTCCCATTTACAAGCTTGACTCATCCATATTATGATATCATGAGCCTCCTACAAATAACTTGCCTGGGGATAATGTGCATACTTTATTGATATGGAATTTTCAAAGCACTTAAACATGATCCATACCAAAAAAATATTCAGAGGAACAATAAAGAAGAAATGGAACAGAAAAACAGATGGAAGACGAAAATTTCACCAGAAAGAAGTTGCCATGGAGCAGAAAAACTATGGACAAATACTTTGCAATGAATTAAAGAGAGGGGAAGAAGTCCAATGAAGTCATCATCTCTCTGTAACAAGGGCCTAAGACAGAAACACAATGACTTTGAAAAGAGATAGCAGGGTAACAGAAAGGGATGAAATATGAGCCAGTGGAGGTTAGGAATGAAGTAGAATAAAAATATCATCACAACAGAAATAAATGCAAAATTTGGAGGGGATTTGAGGGAACTAAACATGGTAAAAGTCCCACAATAGGCACAGAGATAAAAATTTTTCAAATGAGAAAAATGAAAACAAAAATCAAGAAAATTCTCTGAAATAAATGACTTTACACGCACTGACAACATACCACTTCCCAGAGTAAACTGACCCAGAATGATCCCTACGGAGAAATACACTAATAAAGTTAATATGCTTTTAAGAGAAAGAAAAGTCTTTGGGCACTCAGGAAAAAAGACCTGAGACTGCTTTCAGACTTTTCTACACCTTCCAAAACACAAAACAAAACACCTACAAAATTGTCAGGGAAAAATTGTGACTTACACATTTTATACCCAGTTGAACTGGTTTTTAGGTATAAGGATGACAGACAAATCGTTTTTGAACATTCAAGAATTAGGGACTATCATTCCTGGACACCCTTCCTAAGGAATCAGCTTGAGGAAAAACTGCAGCCAACTACTGACAGTGAGCACTGCTTCTAAATGACTGTAAGACCAAGACTAAAATAAATACAGGAACAGAGTGACGAATGGGAAACATTATAACCGCTGACAGGTTATAAAAGATACGAAAAAGAGGGGCGCCTGGGTGGCTTAGTCGGTTGAGCGTCCGACTTTCGCTTAGGTCATGATCTCGCGGTTCGTGGGTTCGAGCCCCGCGTCGGGCTCTGTGCTGATTGCCAGCTCAGAGCCTGGAGCCTATTTCAGAGTCTGTGTCTCCCTCTCTCTCTGACCCTCCCCTGNTCCTAGAAATAAATTTTAAAAAAACATTGAAAAAAAAAAGATACGAAAAAGAGTGTAGATGGGTAAAGGGATGAAGAGGTTAGAGATGAAAAAGTGTCTTCACCTATGTTTCCTAGAAAGCGGAACGTGCAACAAAGGCTTTTGTGCGAGTGCTTTACTGAAAAGCGTGATCTAGAGGATGAGTGAGCCATGGGAGAAGAAAAACAGGAGGGAGGGTCAATATAAAGACACGCTAGCAAGTTCCACCTTGCTTAAGACCTCACCAATTGACCAAACATCATCACTCACCAAAAAATCTCTCTTCCATCTTTTTTATATGCTAAATTCTCCTTTTATTTATTTATTTTTTTGGTTCCAATGATCTGTCATTCTACTCAGGTACCACATTATTTTTATTACTGAAGATTTGAAATATGTCTGAATATGAGGGAGAGCTAGTCTTCCTCACGACTGCTCCAGATTTTTCTTGAGTATTCTTGTTTTTCCTTTTTCCGTTTGAACTTTAGTGCTAGCTTGTTTGATTCCAAAATAATTCCAACATGCTGCTGTTCTGTTTATTGAATCACATCTTTGTGATATGAATTTTTCCTATTAAAGAAGTATAATGCCTTTCCATATATTCATCTTCTTTTATGTGCTTCAGTAGCGTTTTAAGATGCTCTTTATTGGGGTTCCCTGATGGATCAGTCTGTTAAGTGTCTGACTCTTGATATTGGCTCAGGTCATGATCGCCACACTGTCAGTGTGGAGCCTGCTTGGGATTCTCTCTCTCCCTGTCTCTCTGTCCCTCCTCCACTCTCTTTCTCTCAAAATAAATAGACATTATAATTTTTTTAAACATTCTTTATGTAGATCCTTACATAGGTCGCATACTTATTCCTAAACATTTCATCTTTCTTGTTGAACAGAGATTTTTCCTCTCTTTTATCAAAAATATAAAATTGTCTTCTGTAGACAGTTTACCTATAACTTTACTTTGTTACCTTATTTTGGTTGCTTTCTTTGAGCTTTTGTCATGGAATCGGACCTATGTCTATATTGAATCTTAATGTTGAGAGATTTAATGTGCCTTGAAGTTAAGAGCAAATCCTTTGCATGTGATGAATGTTATTTGAGCCCAGATCACATCTTCTATGAAAGCATTACGGTCTCCTAATTTAGGCATATGAAGTAATGTTATGATTGCTGTGTGTTTGTTTGCTTTCCTTCAATATTGAAAACAATATTCAGCTATTATTTTTTATTATCATCAAATAATTCATGGGTACCCTGGGAGAATATTTACTATAATTTAGAACTTCAATGAAAGAAAGAATATGTGACTTTTACCTTTAAAAAGTTTCAATTATTCTGGGATAGATTTTCTCTCCTACCACGAAACATCCAACCGATTTCCCACACATGCCTCAAGCTATGACAAATCCTTTTTGAGCCACAGAGATCTGAAGCACCAGCTATTGGGAGCCTGGAATGTAAATATCGAAGAAAAGCTAGAAGGATCAAGCAACTATCATTGATCAGAGCTAAAGCAGATAGGTGAATTGATGCCTGCATGCGTGTATAAATCACAATTGTCAGAAACCAAGCAAATAGACAATAATCCGTAGAGGAGAGGTTGTGTGTAATAGAGGATAAGAAAAATCAATGTCAGAAACCCTAGGCAGAAACATATTTAACTCATTAAAGATGAGAAACAAATCGTCCAACACAAAAGGGAGGAACTATCAGTAAATGTGATGGGCAATTATGTACCTGTTAACATGATAACTATGATAATCAGATAGAAACATTGAAACATATTTGCAAAATGATTCTAAGTGAATAATATATATTCAATATTATTATTTCTAATAAAAAATCAACTACACATGAAAAAAATTTGTTGGAGAATATGAAGAAATAAATATTAAAAAGTTGAGATTACATTAAGAAAATAAACTTCATTAATTTGACAATAATTCCTAAATGTTTTTTTTAAGTTTATTTTGAGAGAGAGAGAAGGAGAGGCAGAGAGAGAAAATCCTAAGCAGGCTCCGCACTTCCAGTGCAGACCCCAAAGTGGGGCTCAAACCCATGAACTGTGAGATCCTGACCTGAGCTGAAATCAAGAGTGGTTGCTTAACCAAGCTGAGCCATTCAGGCACCCTGACAATAATTTTTAAATTCTGTTATTAAGATATGAATTTAAGGGAGTAGGCAAAGTGATAGCAGCTAGAAGACTTTTTAACTAAGGCATGCCTTTGTTTCAATCAAGACATTTTAGATGCCTCCTGTTATTACCATTAATAAGAGCTAATATTGGGGCACCTGAGTGGCTCAGTCAGTTAAGCTTCTGACTTCGGCTCAGATCATGATCTCACAGTTCATGGGGGTCAAGTCGTACATCAGGCTCTACACTGACAGCTCAGAGCCTGGAGCCTGCTTCAGATCCTGTGTCACCCTCTCTCTCTGCTCCTCTGCCCTCTCTCTTTCTCTTTTTTTCTTTTAAAAGTAAATAAACATGAAAAAATAATAATAAATAAAAGCTAATATTTATTTATCATCTCCTGTATGCTAAGCCCTTGAAGCAAAAGTCAGCCCTTAACCATGGTCAGACTCATCTTTGCATATGTCATTCCTTGTACTCCAGTAAGAAATCAGAGTATAAAATGAGAGCATACAGTGCATCTGGAGAAAGAGACAGAGACAGGAAAAGAGAGACAGAGGAAGAAGGGAAGAGACAGAAGAGAGAGACACACCAAAATAAAGGCATTTTATGCTATTCTCTCTAGGAGGATGTGAGAGAAATACAGGAGATCACATCTGCCCTCAAGGCACTGAGGCCATAACTGAGCGGGGAGAGAGGGGCCATGGACCTAAATGGCTGGCAGTAAAATACTCTGTTCTGCTGCCTTGAACTGCATTATAGATTTTTAAAAATAAATAAACACATAAAAGAAACTGCACCAATGTTTCTTAACAGCAGTGATGGAATTCCTGGTAGAATGGCTCTTCAGCTGTGCACGGGTGTCCCTGCTTTGCAAGATGGCTGCCATTCCAGGCCCTTGTCTTTTAAATGCCAATATACCCAACTATTGTGTTAAACAAAATTTAATTTAATTTAATTTTTATTTTATTTAGTTAGTTTATTTATTTTGAGAGAGAGAAAGAGGGTGAGATAGTGGGCAGGGGCAGGAGAGAGAGAGCCAGAGAGAGAGAGAGGGAATCCCAAGCAGGCTCTGCACTGTCAGCTCAAAGCCCAACATGGGGCTCAACCTCCCAAACCGTGAGATCATGACCTGAGCCAAAACCAAGAGTCGGACACTTAACTGACTGAGCCACTCAGGAGCCCCTAAAATTTAATTTAATTTAAAATGCCCCTACACATTTATTTATAAGTTGAGATTTATTAGACCAAATGTTTTCAAATTCCAGTGTTCCAAAGAATCCTACTGGCTTTGGTTTGTTTTGTTCAACTTATCAATCTTGAAAACTTCAGTAAAAAGTAATACTATAAATATCTAAACCCTTGGAATATCTGACTTGTCTCTTTCACCTCCCACAGCAGATCAATCAACACATTGTGTTTGCTCTACCTTTAAAATTGTTTTCAGGGCTTCTGGGTGGCTCAGTCCATTAAGCATCAGACTCTTGATTTCTGCTCAGGTCATGATCCCAGGGTCACGGGATCAACCCCCATGTCAGGATTCTCTCTTTCCCTCTCTCTCTGCCCTTCCCCCATTATTGTGTGTGTGTGTGTGTGCGCGCGCGTACGCGTGCATGCGCTCTCTCTCAAAAACAAACATTAGAAAATACATTTAAAACTGTATTCACTTCTATCCTTCACCACCACCCCATATCATACGAACTCCCCACCATCTCTCACCCAAGTTATTGCAGTAACCTCCTGTTAGGGATTAAATGGTTCTTGTCTCCCCAAAATTCATATTTTGACTCCCTAAACCCATTGTGATGGTATTTGGTGTTAGGGCCCTTAGGATGCAGTTGGGTCTGGATGAGGTCTTGAGGGCTGGAGCCCTGGGAGGCTTAGTGCCCTTACGGGAAGACTCAAGGAGAGCCTGCTCCCTCTCAGGGCGCACACCCTGAGGAAAGGCTGTGTGAGCACACAGCAAGCTGGCAGTCACCTGCGAGCCAAGAGAAGAGGCTTCGGAATAAAACCTCGCCAGCACCTTGATCTTGGACTTCCTGCCTCTGGAACTGTGAGAAATAAATTTCTGTTGCTGAAGCCACTCGGCTTGTGATATTTTGCCACGGCAGCTGAAGCAGGTTAATACAGCTCCCAATGAATCTCCCTGGTGCCCTGTGCTCTGTTCAGTCCATTCTCAGCACAGCAGTGACAGTGAGCCCAGTAAAAGTGGAAATCCAGTTATACCATTTCCTCTTCAGAGTACTCTAATGACTTCTTTTGTTATTAGAGTTAAAAACAAGGTCTTTACTTGGCCCTTCATGACTTGCGCCCTGTGATCGCTTGGACACGGCCTTTTCCGTCCTTTCCTGACTTCTCTCCCACCACACTGGCTTGCCCCTCCTCCAATGTGCCAGGTTTATTCATGCCTCAGGGCCTTTGTACAATCTGTTCCATTTGTGGAGGGCATTCTCACTCACTCCCTCACTCAGGAAGGCCTTGACTCAAACGTTCTTGGCCACCTTATTTCAAGAGTCAATGCCCTTTCTTTCCATACATCTACTTGCTATCTCCTTCCTTTACTTTTCCCTTGCTACTCATTGCTTTTTTTTTTTTTTACCACATTATGCATTTTACTTATTATGCTGTTTCCTGTGGGTCCTCCTCCCATATATAAGCTCCATAAGAACCGGGGTTTCTTTTCCTGGTTGCTCACTGCTATTTACCCAGTATCTAGAATAGTGCTTCTCAACTTTTTCTTTTTCTCCCCAGGGGAGACTTTTTCAGACATTCTTTTCAGACATTTGTCTTTATAGCTCCACTGCCTTACTGAATGCCTAGAACATAGAATAGGCACCTAATAAAGACTATTTGAATAAATAGAGGCTAGCTCTATTCAGAAGAAGTTTATTG
Source organism: Hyaena hyaena (assembly GCF_003009895.1). Taxonomy (NCBI): domain Eukaryota; kingdom Metazoa; phylum Chordata; class Mammalia; order Carnivora; family Hyaenidae; genus Hyaena; species Hyaena hyaena. Next base: position 1,499,194 of record NW_024080992.1, on the reverse strand, counting down.
GGAATCTAGGACTTGAATAGAGACTGAAAGGGCATATTGAATTTCATTAGAGAAACACTTCTCAGCTGAGAGAATATTCAGAAGATTGCCATTGAATATTGAGGAACGCAGAGCAACCATATTGAGTATATAAAAAGAAGTTTGATTATGAAAAATCTTAAAAACAAATATGGGTGGGGGACACCTGGGTGGCTCAGTCAGCTGAGCTCCTGACTTTGGCTCAGGTCATGATCTCACAGTTTATGAGTTCAAGCCACTGATGTCAGTGCAGAGCCCGCATCTGGTCCTTTCTCCTCCTCTCTCCCTGCACCTCCCTCACTCAAGCTCTCGCAAAAGTAAATAAACATTAAAAAAAACAAACCAAACCAAGTCTTGGAGTTTGGACTAAAAGCTGAAAGCAAAAAGAAACCATTATAGGAATTTACTGAATGAAGCAACATAGTGAAAATTGTTTTTTAGGAAAACTGGTTTGGCAACAGTATAAAAGATGGAAGAAAAAGAAGAGAGAGTGGAAGTATGTAGATTTGCTAGGAGAATGCCAGCAATTTGGATGTGCATTGAAGAGATGACAATTGCAATGGGGAAGAATTGAGGGTCCTTCTAAAGAGAACAGGGCGGAGCATTTTCTCACTGAAAGCCTCTGGATGCCAGTAACAGAAACTGATTTTTGGATATCCAAAAGTAATGCACCCACTGGGACAGACAATCCAGTTTTCTGAGCTCCATTTTCTTGAGATTTATTGGACTCTGTACTCCTCCATTTGTTGGCTTCATCCTCAAGGTGGTATTAATATAATGACCTTCCTTCCAGATGTCACATCCACACGTGACATATATTCTGAAAAAAAGCAAGGGAGAAAGAATTGCTTCTAAACAGTCTCCCAGAAGACAAAAGAAGAATTTCCTCCAGAACGCCAACAAATCTTATTTTGAATCTCAGGGAACTGATCTGATATTCACGACACATGCTCGACCAATTGGGCAAGAGAAGAAGAATCTCCTTACACCATTCTGGTGCATTCCTGGATGCACCCTCCCTTGGGAGGGGATTTAACTTCTTCTGAGCCATATGGGCTACCTAGGAGAAGATTGGCTGACAGGTTAATCAAGTGGACAGTGAGAAATGACCCTGGGACCTAGGGGAAATATCAGAGCTAAAAACAGATATTTAGATGTCACTCATATAGAAGTAGATGAGCTCACCCAGAGAGTGAGTATAGAAAAAGGGCAGATGCTAGGTCTTGTCCTCAGATTGGAGGAAGGAGTAAAAAGAGAAGCTAGTGGATTGAAAAAAAGAGAGCTTCCTCCCACAAGCTAATATGACTTCTGCACAGATAACAACAAAAAGGTTGATTCTATCACTGGGGATGGGTTATTGGGTTGGGAAAAGATAAACTACTGACAGAATTTAGAGCCCTAGTACAATACTGAGTAGTTGAGTATGAAATTTAAACTGGAGAGAGACTTGGGGCGCCTGGGTGGCTTAGTCGGTTAAGCTTCCGACTTTCGCTTAGGTCATGATCTCGCGGTTCGTGGGTTCGAGCCCCGCGTCGGGCTCTGTGCTGACTGCCAGCTCAGAGCCTGGAGCGTGTTTCGGAGTCTGTGACTCCTTCTCTCTCTGACCCTCTCCTGCTCACGCTGTCTCTCTCTCTCTCCTAGAAATAAATAAAAAACATTAAAAAATTAAAAAATAAATAAATAAATAAAAATAAAGTGGAGAGAGACTTGTAAGCCAAAGAGTGCAAATGCACTGATTCCCTTGCTCATCAGGTGATACAGCCGGCTTTTGGTTCTACTTGTGTTGGGTTTGCAATATACCATAGCGGACGTGCTAACTCGGTGTCTTAGTTTGAGTTTCCTTGAAAGCAGAGCTTAAAATACAGACTTAAAAGGTAGGTAGTTTATTTGGGAGGCAAGTCTAGGAAGAAGCGGATGGGAAGGGAGACAGGGAAGTGACAAAACCCATAGCATGTATGTTCCTGATTTCCGCCAGCTAAAGCAAATGGTTCAACGTAGTTACCAGCGTTCTACCTCAAGTTCAGGTGGTAGGGTCTTTGTGTGGCTGCCCTCAAAGCTTTCTCTGAGGTCCAGCCACAGACACAGCCTGGAGTTGCAGAGACGTTATCCACCCTGGGGCAACCCGCAACACGCAGGAGGTGGCACCAGGTCAGTAAGTGCCCGCTGTACCAGGGTTACCACTGTAGGCGACTAAGACTGAGTCCATCAGCACATCTGATGTGCAGAGGGAGCATATAGAAGGCCCTCAGAATCATCCCATCCGTGACAGGGGAGGCTGCACATGGATGGAGAGTTGCCTCCAGGTGTTAATGCCTGAACGATCCCTAGTTGCACCCGTACAGGTGTTTCAGAGAAAGCCCTGTGGCAAAAAAGCAAAGAGCCACTGCCTCACGTGGTGGTGAGATGCTGGCAATTGCAGCCCAGTGTCCACCACAGCTGCCTGGCACAGCTGCTCTGAAATGAGCCCTCCAAGAACTGTGACGCGGGCATCACACGCAGCTGCTACATGAGGGTTTCTCAGCCACAGCACTATTGCCATTTGGGACCAGGTAATTATTATGGCGGTTGCCTTGCGCATTGTAGGATGTTTAGTAGTATCCCTGGCTTTTTCTCGTGAAATGCCAGTTTGCCCCCTGCCCGGCTGTGGCAATAAAAACATCTATAGACATTGCCAAATGTCCCCAGGGAGACCACATCTCCTTCAGTTAAGACACACTATGCAACACTGCAAACTTGAGCAAATTGCTTCACTTCTCTAAATCTCAGCCTCTTATCTGCAGAATGAGATTAATACAGTACCGACCTCATGGGCTTTAGGGGAGGATGAAATGAAACGCGGAACCTTAAGTACTAAGCAGAGTACCTGGCACATAGTTTAGGTTTAGTAAGAATAATAATGTAGAAAACCTCTGTACTTCATGGTGGTGTCTTTTTATGGCTTGAATTCAAAGTTTATTTTCCCCTTCTAGGATTAAAAACAGAGATAATAAGGTACCTATCCCCAATACCTGTTTCAGCAAATGAATCAGAGGCTGCATCTCAGTGTGAATAAATCAAAGTGAAAAAAGGTCAACATCAATCACTTTTGATCTTCTTCCATTACCCAACACCAATTAATGCTCTTAAGTTAAACATGACCATGTGTCATTTTGTTGCAGCTAAGTGATCACGGGGTATGAAGGAAATAAAAGAATTCTGCTTAGAAAGTGAATAGAAAATTAGAATAGTGTTTTCAATGATAATCCCGCAGAGTTTACACTTCATTATTCTACCAAATGCAGACTTAAAATGTACATTTACTAAAACAAATTTTTTTAACACAGACTGCAATCTCAGACTTAAAGGCATGAATATTTTAGGTTTATTAGCATAAACTGAATACCAGCATGCAAACACTGAAATGAATTTAAGGAAATTGTTAATGATTCATTACCCTGAGTTATTACATTTTTGTATGATTGGAGCAAATGCATTAGCAAAAACAATTATGCACTGATACAGTGAGAAACACTCTTAGGGAAAAAGTCATTCGTGTAATAGAAAGGGCATCGTCCTGTCCTTCCTCTGAACCCATCACAAACAGCTGTTGCCATCTGCCGGGCAAAACCTTGGCAGAGAGAAGTGGACAAGCCTCTGCCAAGTCCTCATGTGTTGAGAATGTCTACCCCAGGTCTCTCAGAAACCGAATATTTTTTGAGAAGTAGCAAATGGGTCTCCAGTAAGACTGATTTCTCTCATTCTTAAGGGATTGCAGGAGAAAGATAAAACAAGATAAGCATGAAAAATATATTCATGGGAAATCGATTTCATGGCTTCTCCCTCTCTCTCTTTGAAACTTTTAGAGGGTGTGTGCTTTTGTCCACAGTAGATTCATTGTTCACGTTGATCACATTGTATCATATCTACCTTTTAATGGGCCTTTGAACCCTTCAAGTGATTGTGCCAAGACATCGTTTTTGTATCCTCGGGACGTGGCACAGAGCACTCACACATGATGAATGAGTGAGTGAATGAATAAAAACGTCAGTTGGTCTAGTTGACCATGACTGGTTTAACAGGCCCTGAGATCAGTTAAGTACTTAAAATATCCGTCCAAGTGTTCACAGGGATATCTTCATAAGCACTGAGCCTCAGAACCACTGAACCCTTCTATCATGGCCTCACCTTCCTAGAATAGACACAGTCTGAGGCGGCAGGAAATGAGGCAATCATGTGTAGACACTGAATGCTCAGAGCCATGTGACATCGACCAGATCTACACCTCCCCAAAAAAGAAGTTAGGCAATCTTCCAGATCAATGAAACAGAAAAAGACGTTTGCCAGGAATTTCCAGATAACTCAGGCAAAACGTATTTCTTTTTCTGCTTGAATTAATAGCATAATTGCCTCAGTTCTCCATGTGTCTATTCATGTTCAGACATAGCTTCAGATAAAATAATTTGAGGCAGAGAGTCCTAGGGGAATAAAAGCGAAGGAGCCCAGAGACAAAGGAGGAACCTTCAAAATTAGCTCAACTGTGTCGCAGAACAGCTTGAATGCATCCAGGTGGCAGTCTGGAAATTATGAGTCAAAACTGGATCTTCACAAATGATTAGGAAATGCTTATTTGAATTTTAGAAATAAGAATGTTAGCGATTTTCACAATGTGAAGCATTTGATTTTACTTTAACATATCAACATTTCAAAATCAAATCCATGGATCAGTTGTTTCTCTTTCACCTCTGTGGATGTTGACTGCAAAGAGGCTTTCCTATAAGAATTCAATCTGGAAAGCTTAAAAGAAACATTGGTGAAGACAAAGGGATTTAAAATACTAAACTTAGGGGCGCATGGGTGGCTTAGTCGGTTAAGCGTCCGACTTTTGCTTAGGTCATGATCTCGCGGTTCGTGGGTTCGAACCCCGCGATGGGCTCTGTGCTGACTGTCAGCTCAGAGCCTGGAGCCTGTTTCAGAGTCTGTCACTCCCTCTCTCTCTGACCCTCCCTTGCTCACGCTGTCTCTCTCTCTCTCCTAGAAATAAATAAAACATAAAAAAAAAAAAATAAAATACTAAACTTAAGTAAGAATATGGTCTCCCAGGGAATGATTTTGAATAATAAAAAAATCAAATTAGGTACAGTGGAGTCTCACAGTGATGTTAACTCTCAAGTCCTGGCTCTGAGATCACACTAGAGATGGAGTAGTATATGTAAAAGTGCCTTTTGGGGCTTCCATTATTGGTCTGTGTTATATTCCATCCAAGACAACTCAACCGCTATTGCCAGATTGTGGCTACAGCCAGCCACAAAACTTCAGACTACCACTGATCACAGCAGAATTCTGTAATCTGTTAGAAAATTAAACAGGCACTATGTAAATTAATGTAAAATTATCTGTGAAAAAGCTTCGTAAACTGCCACACGCCACGCAAATCTGACTTTTTACAGCACAGAGGCTCACTGGAGTTTTTTTTTTTTTCTTTTACTAAAACGATGAGACTAATTTCAAGAACAAAACCTCATTAAATCTTTTAACCTGATTTCCCTTTTTAATTATTGGAAGCTTATCTATTTTCTGCGAGTAGATTTCTAGATCTCTCCCTGCTGGGATTGGATTTCACAGAGACTACTGAGATGCAGCACCTTTGAAACTGTCCAAGGAAGATGTTATTAGTCTACCTGCATTAAAGGAACTCACCATAGAAATCACAGAATGGGAAAAAAGGAGTGAGAGGAAAGCAAATCAAGATCACTGTGGACTTTTGAGCACCAGTAGTTAAAATTGCAGCTAGGGTCCCCTTGCTTATTTGAAATGCTATGATAAAAGAATGTACAGACTTCCTCTGAGTTAGATTTGGACATAAAATGAAATGATTTTATTGCATGATACTAAATAACCAGCAAAAAGTTTTCCCCTGTAGACTTAATCTTTTTTCCCCAGACTTCATTTTACGAATGATATGTAAACTTGATATAAATTAAAAAATAAAATGCATAAATGCTCATGTATTTTAAAAATAATCTCCAGGAGTCAGAAGATGGTAGTGAATGACATTATAAACCAGATTGTCCATATTATTTTTTGCTTTACAGTTCTTAATCATTCTTTAAGATTTTTTTTTCTTTTGGAGTTTGCTGCTCTGAGTGGGAAAAGGTGTGCTTTTAGATATCTTACCATTAAATTATTTTAATATTAAATTCTTTGGGAAGTTTGTAAACATTTGGTAGCTCCCATCAGTTTAAAACAAAGAGCATGGCCCCAGTTGATCTATATTAAAACATTTATAAAAAATAAGTACTTTAAAGATGTTTTAATGAAAGAATTTGATCTTAAGAAGAGATAATCAGGGGCGCCTGGGTGGCTTAGTCGGTTAAGCTTCCGACTTTCGCTTAGGTCATGATCTCGCGGTTCGTGGGTTTGAGCCCCGCGTCGGGCTCTGTGCTGACTGCAGCTCAGAGCCTGGAGCCTGTTTCAGTCTGTGACTCCCTCTCTCTCTGACCCTCCCCTGCTCACGCTATCTCTCTCTCTCTCCTAGAAATAAATAAAAACATAAAAAAAAAAAAGAAGAGATAATCAACTCCATACCTAGGACATTTTTTATCATTACCTTCGGTGGGCTTAGAAACACATCTTATTCAGCCATTACTTCATTATTTGTTGTTGTTTTCACTGTGCCCTGGGCCTTTATCACTTCTTAAATTGCTTCTAGATGCTTGTGTTGCTAACCCTGGGTCCCATCTGGGAGAGTCTTTGCTTTGAACACATTATGATGCAGTTTACAGCAATTCTGTCTCTGTAGAGATCAGCTTTTCCGGCTAGGATCTAGTCAAATTCAATTTGAATGAAATGTAGTGGGTTAATCAAATTCTCCCGACAAAAACTTTATGGAATTAAATATTTTGTAAAACAAGCGGTCTATTTTTATACACTTAAATTTCTTTATTCAGAAATTTGGATCACAATATTGCTCTAGTAAGGTATGCTTGGGAATATCTGCTTTCAATCTTACCAGTTTCACTTTCTTTTAGATTTAAAACAATTTTCTTAACACTTATCTATTTTTGAGAGACAGAGAGACAGAGTGTAAGCAGGGGAAGGATAGAGAGATAGAGGGAGACACAAAAATCCAAAGCGGACTCCAGGCTCCGAGCTGTCAGCACAGAGCTGGACGCAGCGCTCGGACTCACGAACCCCGAGATCATGACCTGAGCCAAAGTCAGACACTTAACTGACTGAGCCACCCAGGCACCCCTTAGATTTTTTTTAAATAAACAAAAAGATCAAAGGAGTCACCAGTGTATTGATACTGGTGCTACAGTTCCCAAAATGTTCCTTATGATAGAAACTAAGAAGGACCAGAATTGGAAACCTATTATCTCCTTGTTGTTGTGATTTGAATTACTTTAAAACATACTTAATAAAGTAAATTCACTCAAAAATGTTTAAATACATAGGTGTTATATTGTTACCACAATAGGAAATGGTATGGGAAAAATTATATTTCAAATGATTCTGAGTGATCACACACACAGCACACACACACACACACACACACACACACACTCACCACCCATGACTTTTTTTCCAGAGCTTAAGTCTTTAGTAGTCTGGTGGTCCTACAATATCTTGGGGGGAAGAGGGCCCGTCTGGCTCAGTCAGAAGAGCATGAGACTCTTGATCTCAGGGTTGTGAGTTCCAGCCACACATGGAGTGTAGAGATTACTTAAAAATAATATAAATCTTAAATAAAAAAAGTGATCTTGGGAAGTACAAAAGTTTAGAATGAGATCTTCTGGTCACATCTGATTTAACCCCAAACATGGTTCAATAACATAGTCTCTATTACTGCAATGAAAATTTGTCTAAATATATTTAAAAATCAAATAAATACACATTTTAGAATCACGTAGTCACTATATTATGATTCACTTCTCCTCTTTGCCTTGCTTTCTGTGGATAACCAAGAATTGGAGGTATATTCTATTTTTGACCATATTTCTGATTAAGTGTATTTGGTAATATTAAAGGACAATTCAGTTGATTCTTTTCAATGCTTAGCCCTTTTTATTTAAGGGATTATGTTCCTTTTAAAGTTTTAGTAACAGCTGAATGAGGGGGCCTTAGATGCTACTCTCATAATGAGCGGAAGAAAGTATAATTCTATCAAATGTTCAAATGTGCCTATTCTTAGGTTTTATTCCAACTAATTTAATAACATTAAAAATTAATCTTCTCCACTCTTTAGGAAAGTGAAAATTTTAGATGAGGGATGGGAGAAAAGAGTTATGTGGGTACTTTTATTTAATTATGTATGTCTCTCACTGTGCCTAGGACTATAAATCAGAGTAGACAGGGCCAGATGCTTTGTGACAGGGACAGGGCATTTGGAAATTCATAATGGGCTGCTATAAAGTGTGGTTATTACCCAGCCTCTTATTGTAAACAGCCTCCCAGGGCAAAGGGAAATCGTCCTTCTAAGGGTGGGTGGTATATCTCATCGGACTTTTGCTAAAGCCAGTTTCTTAATTTCTTACATTAACTTTGTTTCTTTTTTTTTTAATGTTTTTATTTATTTCTGAGAGAGAGAGAGAGAGAGAGAGAGAGAGAGAGAGCATGAGCAGGGGAGGGTCAGAGAGAGAGGGAGACACAGAATCTGAAACAGGCTCCAGGCTCCGAGCTAGCTGTCAGCACAGAGCCCGACGCGGGGCTCGAACCCACAAACAGCGAGATCATGACCTGAGCCGAAGCCGGACACTTAACCGACTGAGCCACCCAGGCGCCCCACACTAACTTTGTTTCTAACATACCAAATATTTCCCTCCCTTGCTGCTAACCCATCTCTGCTGATTTAAGAAGTAATCAAGAGAGAGATCTTCTTTCTTCAGTTTCATCTGGTCCTCACCTTCCTGCTCCCTCAGCTCACCTCTTTTTTTTTTTTTTTAATGTTTATTTAATTTTGAAAGAGAGAGCACAAGCAAGTGGAGGAGGAGCAGAGGATCAGAAGCAGGCTCCACACTGACAGAAAAGAGCCCCACACGGGGCTCGAACCTTTGAACTATGAGATCATGACCTGAGTCGAAGAAGGACACTCGACCAACTGAGCCACCCAGGTGCCCCTCACCTCCTTTTTGAAGACAGCTTGCTGCTGACACGTCACTGCTGACTTCCTCAACCGACCTCAGTAAGCTGTCATGACAAAGCCTAACGCTCTTAGAGGTGCAGGTCAGAGGCTGCCTAAGATGTGACCTTCGCTTTGGGGCTTCAAAAGCACCTTCCTATACACAGTGGTCACAAGCTTAGACAGAATGATCTGTGGTAGCATTTTCTCCCTCTGAAAGTCTTTTCAGGATTAAGTAAATTTCTCAAAGACAAGCAAAGACGTCTAGATTGGAGCAACCAAATGGGAGATTCGAAACCAGAAGTAGGTCTGCATTAGGAAGATCTTAGCCTCTGACAGCAGCAGGACTCCGAATTCTCAACTGTTCTTGGGTAAATGATGAAAAGAAAGATCATAAAGATTAATCATAAAGTAGGTGTTCATTTTATTGACTGCTAGATACTTCTATAATTCTTTCCCCTTCTTTCTTCCTCCACATTTCTGTTTAAGAGTAACAGCGTCAGAGGAAAGGAGATGGGGTGGAAAGGGGCAGAGGCTGGCCCTCAGGGTGAAATTGCTATAGTTTCACATTATCTTCTCCAGCTGTCAGCTTCCTGTGTTTCTGTTGTCTTCCCCTAAAAACTTCCCTATTTTTTTTTTTTTTTACTGTCAGGCTGAATGAACTAGAACATTCTCTAGAGGATCTTTGCCTATTTCACAGGATCTCTATTAACAGACAACTACTTCATCACCATTAAAAAAAAACAGTAAAATGATCAAGCTATATATACTCTTCTTAATTTAAACTTTGCCAGTGGTAGGGACTTGGTTACACCTCTTCCAGCTTCCTCCCCAGATTTCATCTGATTTTGTAGTTGCTGCTGTTCATCAAAACAGAGAAAGATTATCCTCCATCTTCATTATTTGGAGAAAAAAAATTGGTAGCCTATTTATAGCTGAAAATTGTTGCTCTGCAGAAAAATGAGGAGGGGATATTGTTCTGTGCCAAGTTTCCATGACCAGGCAGGAGATGATGGTGCGCCCAGTGATGCCAAGGACTACATGATGGGCTACATCACTTCATCTAATTATCCTTGTTCATTGGCTATTAATTCTGTCAGAAATTTTTGACAGGAAACTAACCCATCAGAGATAAAAACTGAATGCATTAATTCTGGTCCTTTAAGCCTGAAATATTACCATAGCAGCCAATCTGATGGAGGGGACGCGGCTGAGGGGGAGGGGCTGGTATCACAGCTGCACAATTGCGAGTTGTAATCACTGCCGTTATCTTGTGTGCTTTATATTCAGTAGTTCTCAGATCGTTCTCTGCGCTGAGCCCTGCATATTGATTGGGAGAAAAGTAAATGGGTTTCTGAATACATAAGACCTTTCTAGTATACTTAACAACAATTCAGCTCCCTTTTTTCTTCTCTGATTTATTTTCTAACTGCAAACATCATGTGACTCACTTATATTTAACTTTTTTATTGCATAAATTATTAGGCAGGATATTTGATGAGGTGAACATGCAAAAAAAATTAAATTAGCAATGAATTTCCTCTTAATAAGAGCCTGATTCAAACACTCACATTTAAATGTTCTGACTCGGCGTACAGGATATGTATGTAAATCATCCTATTCAGACATCTAGAAGGTACAAGGGAGCAGTGATTGTGTTAGAAGACAGCACTTTGATTCAAACATGAGGCCTTTCGGTTGTTGGAAACCTTAATGTTCTCTGACGAGAGACTTCAGGATGTAGATATACTCTGAGACGCTGTGTGTCACTGCTGACTGCCACCCATGTCCCCTTGACATCTCTGTCACCATGAGGCTGGGTGGTAGGAAGTGTATGCTTTAAGGAGGGCAATTGGGGTGTTCACCTTCCATGAAGAGGGTTGGAGAGCTACGGGAACCTGTCTGGGGACATTATTTAGAGTCCTCTCCCTCCATCAGCTCACTCCATTTTGAACCACTCCCTCCAATCTGCAAGGATACAATAAGCTAGTGGGTGTCATCAAGCGTAAAAAGAGCACCCTATGGGACACCTGGTTGGCTCAGTCGGTTAAGCATCCGACTTCGGTCCAGGTCTTGATCTCATGGCTCATGATTTCAAGCCCTGCATCAGGCTCTGTGCTGACAGCTCAGAGCCTGGAGCCTGCTTCAGATTCTGTGTCTCCCTCTCTCTCTGCCCCTCCCCCACTCACTTTCTCTCTCTCCCTCTCTCTCTCTCTCTCTGTCTCAAATATAAAGAAATATAGGGGCGCCTGGGTGGCTCAGTAGGTTAAGCTTCCGACTTCGGCTCAGGGCATGATCTCACAATTTGAGCCCCGTGTCAGGCTCTGTGCTGACAGCTAGCTCAGAGCCTGGAGCCTGTTTCAGATTCTGTGTCTCCTTCTCTCTCCAACCCTCCCCTGCTCATGCTGTCTCTCTCTCTCAGAAATTAAAAAAAAAAAGAACATTAAAAATAAATAAATAAATATAAAAAAGAGCACCCTAACGGCTAACTTCTGTCCTCTGATATGATAGGTAGCTACCATTTATTGAGTGTGCCAGGCATGATGCTGGATATTTGATATAAGAAGCTCCTTTAATCCTTAAACAACCCTGCAAGGTGGGTTTTGTTATTATTCCCCTTTTAGAGATAAGCAGACTGAGGCTTAGGAAGGTAAAGTTACTGGCCCAGTCTTACCTGGCTAGAAAGAAGTAGCACAGACTCTAACTCCTGCCCTAATCCAGGCATACCCAGCATTGGTCTTGACCGCCCTCCAGGCTCCCTCCCAACCTGCTGCCATCATGCTGAGTAGGCAGTTGGTACCTCGTGAGATGACCACAGGATCTGGCATCAGAAGACCCGTTCTCACAAGACATTCTCCCTTTTTCTAGTACATGACCAATGTGTCAGGCTGACCCCTTCCCCCCCACCCCCACTGGTAAAATGGGGAAATTAAACTTATTGCAAAGGACAGAATCAAATCTATTTTCTAAGCAGAGTACTTGGTATTATGTAATAGATGCTCATTTAATGTCTGTTGAGTCTGACTCTTGTATGACTTAATTCTATAAAGAAAATATATTCGTCTGTTTTATACAGTTTCTCATTAAATAGCATCTTGATAACATCTCAGTTCATCCTTAATTGCAACTTGATAAAGTCTCAGTTTGTCTCTGAGAGCATAATTTTCTACATCGCTTCACTCTATCAAAGCACTTGCTTCCACATTTAGACCTCACATTCTCAGCCAGACGTGCATACATATGTTAGGGAGAGGCAAGCATGAGCCCCCCACCCCCACCCCAGCAGGAACTTGGTGACATGCTGTTGAACTGAATCTTGAGCTTGTCAGTGAGCAATGCCCATGATTACATTTACATACACTCATTTCCTGACCCAGCCTCCTTGGTCACACAGGGTTCCTGTTCTTGACTATTGGGGGCCCCTCGCAGCTTATGGCTCCCACCACTTCACTGTGCCCATTTCAAGAAGGAGAAGGTTTGCTGCAAGTGTAGCTGGAGGGGAAAGATAAGTCGCACAGGGTGAAAGGAAGAGAGACCAAGGTCAAGGAGAGAGGGGAGGTGCAGCATGTCGGGACAACCTTGGCTTCCCTGAGGTGACAGGCTGCTCTGAACACAAAGGAGTGAGGTGCACCTACATGCTATGAGACAGAGGGACCGTGAGACTATTCCTAGCCTTTGTGACAATGGATAAAGCTTCACAGAATCGCAAATCTCAGGACCTTTGCACATGTTCGTTGAAATGTTCTCACTCTAGGCTCTGCAACTGGTGTCTTTTCCTCCAAAGCCTTCCCTACTTCTCTATTTAAAGCAGTTATTATCACTTCCATGCCATTGTGTCATTTTCATAGGACCTTATCGTGATGTGATATGAAATTAAATTGTTTATTGAGTCACTTGTCTTCTGATTTGTCATCCCCTTCCAGATCTCCTTATCCCTATCTCCGAATGCCCACAATGATGCCGTGTATTTATGAAATGAATGAATATTTCCAGTGACATTTCACTCCCTTTTAGGCTATTAATTTCCTCCTCTTTTCTAAGAGATCTCCACTTAGATATCCCATTTTTATTCAAAACTAAGCCTCAAAAATTCAGCTACAAATCCTCCTTTCAGTTCCAAAATAGCCAAGACATTTCCTGTCTCACAGCTTTTTCATGCTGTTTCCTGGGCCAGGAACGTCAACCACCTTGACTCCCTCCTCTCCCATCAAATTCTTTGCTCTTAAGATGGCTGGCTGCTTCTCAACCAAAGTCAATGGCAGTCCTCAGCAACGACTTCCCCTACCCCCGCCCCCATCAACCAATCTCTCGTTATTTTCTATCAGAACAGTTTAGATTTTCTTTTCTTTTTTTCATATAACATATTAATTTTAGGCATCCAGCATAATAATTCAACACTTTCATATATCATAAAATGATGACCACAATAAGTTTAGTTAACATTCATCACCCCACGCAGTTACAAATTTTTTGTAACAATGGTTCAAACTTTCCCTTATCAAATAAAGAAGCTCAGGTGATGTAATGTACAGCAGGTACCTATAGTTAATACTACTGTATTGTATATTTGAAGGTTGCAAAGAAAGTAGATCTTAAAAGTTTTCATCACAAGGCAAAAATTGGATTTCTTTTGCTTGTTTGTTTTGGTTTTGCAATTCAGTTACTAATTTATTTGTCTCTTCTCTCCCCCACTAGACTCTCAGTTTCATTAGGGGAGAGGCTGTGAATATTTTATATTACAGTGCATGCTGAGGAGAAGGCACAATGCCTAAAACATAGTGGATCCTAAATGAATTGTTGAATAAGTGAATGAATGATTTTAAGTCTATCTGCTCACATTCGGATTAGGAGACAAATCTTGGTTCCAGATTTATTAATTGCTATAACCCCTTACCTCTGTTAATTTTGAGCTAGACTCTCAGGTAAAGGACAAGTTAAAATTCTATTTTGTCTATGAGCCTTCTCTAAACATTCCAACCATAGTTGCCCTTCCTTTTGCTAGTCTTATTCATTTAATTCACCAACTGGTGCTTAGTGCTGTAAGAGATACAAAGATGCACCAGATATTATTCTTGGCCTCAAATAGGTTTGAATATTTATCACATACTTCTGGATTTGAATGTAATTAATGTGTCAAGAAAATGAGCTTAATTATAAGCTTTGTTGACCTCTCAACTCTTTTTCATGATGTTAAACACAATGCATAGCTCCTTCTCGTAATCTTCCTGGTAAGGCTCAAGAATGATCATCTTTCCAGAAGAACTGAGAGGGTGATCTATTTCCAGTGCAGAACTGATGCTGAGAAGTGAAGTCGCTTCCCAGCATCTCCTAAGTCTGGCTTGTACTCCACTGATTTATTATATTTAAATGAACTTCCAGAAAACCACACCCTCTTTTCTTTAAATGTAAACACAAAAGCATTGCATAAGCAGAAGCCGCAGGTAAAGTCTTTTCATAACTATGATATGAAAGGATGTCCTTTTTCTTTCCTCCTTGCCTCCCCCCCACCCAGGATTTTGTGTGGTCATAGAAGGCAGCACTAATTTGAAACCAAGTCTGAAATCAAATCTAGACTTTTTTCCCTTGCTTCATCTATTCCATCCAATCCTTTAGAAAGTTTTGTGTCTGTAGGCATAAAGACAAGCAGGTAACGTGGGAAATGCAGTCAATCTATTGGTTGCCCATCTGTATGATGCTCCACCAGTGTTTTAAAAAAAAAAATTTAATGTTTATTTATTTTTGAGAGAGAGAGAGCAAGCATGTGCAAGTTCGGGGCTGGGGGGAGCCAGAGAGAGAGGGAGACAGTGGATCAGAAGCAAGTTCTGCACTGACAGTGGAGAGCTCTATGCTGGGCTCGAACTCATGAACCATGAGATCACGACCAGAACCACAGTAGGATGCTTAACCAACTGAGCCACCCAGGTACCCCAATGCTCCACCAGGCGTAAATGATTTTTCTCTGCATTGGTAGGTGAAGCAGCTGTTTTGGAAGTGTCCTGGCACACTGGTGGGCCACCAATATCCTGTAACGTGTCTCAGCTTTACACTTCCCAGTGCTGCTTTCTGTCATCCCCAAGTTCAGGCTACCACCTTCACATGCTAGCTTCCCCTCATCCTTGATGCTCTGTCCATCTCGGCCACAAGGATCAAATTCCAGTCTTTTGGGTATGTGACCTCCAAATCAGTCCCCTTCACTAGCTCATTGACTCCAACTTCCAAGGAACAGACTTGAGGAAGCTCGCCATCTGTTCTCACATCCTATAATGTCCTGGTTATATTTTCGACTTAAGTATAACTAACCTGTTTGTTCACCCTCTGCTGATCACTCACTAACTCAGTTGTTCAAGCTCCTCATTAAGTCCTTCAACCGGTCCACCTCCACAATATACCCCAACTTCTTGCCAACCTCGCTGCTACAGCTTAGGCCAAGCTGCAATCATATCTTTGCTACACTTCCTAACAGGCTCCTCGGCCAGGTCTCCCTGAGCCTCCTGCCAGACCACATCCTGCACAGTAACTGCAAACAACTCTGTGGATGTACCTTCCAAAACCCAAGTTATGTCATGTCACTCCTCTGCTGAACATGTTTAGGTAGCTTCCATTTGAGGCCATGATGAAATCCACACTTTCTATCTTGGCCTTCAAGGTCCTGTGTGAGCTGACATCTCCCACTTCTTCACCTCTTGCTCTGACGATTCATTCTGGGCATCCTGACCCACCTGGCTCATTTCCTTCTCAGGCCTTGGACTTGCTCTTCCCAGCACTGACAGCCCTCTTTCCCTGCATCTTCTCTGCATAACTTTCTGCTTCTCCTGATCGCATGATCACTTCACATGTCACCTCAAAGAGGCCTTCCCTGGCCTCTCTAGCAAAGCAATATCCCTCTCCACATGTATCACAGATCCAGAAATGGAATATTTTGTACTTCTAATCTGGGTCCTTGGCACCTAGCCATGTATCAGGGGCAAGTCCAATTTTCCTGCAGAAATACCGTGATGCGTTTGAGGTCCTTCTCTTCAATGACATTACACTGCTTTCTTAGATACGCAAAAGCAAAATATCTTTCTTTTTCATGACTTCTAGTGGTTTTTTTTCAATATGAGGAGCAAAAAAAGCTTTAAGCTTTTATTTTTAAAGAATTGGTTCCCAGGTAGCATCTTTGAAATGGTTAGGGAAACTACAGATAAGGAAAATAATGAAATCTGAATCTATATTAATAGAAGGGATATTAATAGAGAATTAAGCTTTTTGCAAAGAACTGAATGGTGGGGAAAGTACATCAAGAGAGCAAATACTTCAGTACCACCAAGAAAATTTATATCGTTCTAAAGATACCTCATGTACCCTCATGAACAAGAGAAGAAGGAAAGGGCCAGTTTCTCCAGTAAAAGACGATAATGATCATTGGTCTGGGAAAGAGAAGAGGAAGCAATGGTTTTTGTTGCACATTATACCAGATTTCAAAATGTATGTGGTTTCCTGCTAGAAGCTTAATTTCTAGTCCCATCTCAGAGCAGTTTGGGTTGGGCTGCTGTAGATTTCCTGTACCCCTCTCTGATAGTTTGTGTATAAAAATAGAAAATAAGAGAAAACACTTCTCAGCCAAAACATATCATATTGTGTTTCAGTGGGATGAAAGAGAAAAGAAGACTATGCCATTAGTTAAATCTCTAATACACACTCAGTTTTTATGCTCTTCAGAGTATCTCCCTAATAACCACTGGTGTGGAATGCCAGAGACCCTTGATTTGAGCATTTGAGCACCTATTTGGCAAGTGGGATCCAAGCATCTGGAGAAGATCTATGTCTTGCAAAACAACCAGGGAAAAATCAATGCAAGTCTGCAAATCTATATGGAAAGTAGTATGAAACCATTTTTATTTTAAGCAATATAAGGACTACCGTTTCATAAGGCCTGGAAATGTGGGTCTTTCTTGCCAGTCTGCCACGGGTGTGGGAACCACTAATGGACACAATGAATCATGTTTCAGCTGTCTCATAAATGGGATCCTTTGGAATGTGCAGCAAATAAAGCTTCAATTATTCATTAGTCTTTGACTAGCTATTGCACACAGTCCGCATCTTCTTTGCTATGCCTATGAAAAGAAGTTCTTAATGATAAGCACAATTGTCAAGAATTTTCCATTTCTTTAGAATTTTAATTATTATACATGTTTGGAGAAAAAAATTCTCTGATGTGCTCAATTATTTCTGCTATTTTGTAGGTTAGAGAAGGATGCAGGTGGAATACAATTGCATCAAATCAAATTGGAATGTTTTGACAGCAAGATGTAGCAAAAGGTTACGCTGGTATAAAGCAGGAGAGCGTAACAAGTGATTTACGATGGCAGGAGAGGCACAACCTTGAATTACAATGAATAGAGCGAGCTGGCTATGAAAAATGTATAGCTGTTAATAAAACTGCATTTGATTAGATGAGGATTTGGGGGACCGTTTCTAATGGATCATGGATAATGGTTCTAATACAGCCAAGTGGATTTTTTAATTTTGATTTATAATGCCCACTCTTTGGTGGACTCTACAGGCATATGCTCAGCAGCCCAACTAAATACAAATAGGTCAAATTGTCAGGTGAGCCCAAGTCCATTTTTATCAGGAAAATCCTGATTTAACAGATATGCTTTGTGTAATGCCCTGGAGGACAACAGGTTTAGATTTTTCTGAATCAAAAGGGAATCAATATTCCAGAGCCTTACATTTCTTTGTAAAACTCTCCTACTCTTATCCTTAACTAAAAGATAACTCAGGTAATTCAGTCTTGATGTTAGAATAAGACATCCTTTGGGGCTCTGGGTGGCTCCGTTGGTTAGGCGTCCAACTCGATTCCAGCTCAGGTCATAATCTCATGGTTCATGCGTTCAAGCGCCACACATCAGAATCTGTGCTGACAGTGTGGAGCCTGCTTGGGATTCTCTCTCTCCCTCTCTCTGCCCCTGTCCTGTTAGCTCTCTCTCTTTCTTTCTATCTCTTGAAAATAAATAAAAACACTTAAAAATAGAATAAGACACCTTTCTTTAAGCCTGGAAGACAATTGAACAACAATCCAAAATAATGGCAAAGATGTGTTCTTTTCACTAGTTTAAAAAACTAAGTGTTTTTATAAGAGGGATTAAAAAAACAGTGTGTGGGTGGATTTGAAATGGGTGAGACCAAACCTGAGAGGATGTCCTTGATAAAACAAAAGAAAATAAAAGTAGTTATCGTGCTAAGGAGTAATGACGATTTCCAAATGTTTTCATGTCTTCTTTTTTTAATGCTCAAAATACCCTTTTAAAAGGAAATAAAAATTTATCCCCATTTTATAGATTAGAAAGCAGATTTAGGTGTGAAAAAAATCGTGATAAGAGAGTATAAATGATCAAAGATTGGAAACAATGCTTTTAAACATTCTTTTATTACCTTCCATCACATATTTGGGATAGCTCTATAAAATAGTTAAGTACTGTCTCAGTGATCTCTTCCTCTTGTACCAACACCAACTCCCATTATATTCATTCTTTCCCAGTACTATTCACCCCTACTTCTCAGATTACATATTATACACATGTATAAAACTACAGATACAAAGGAAACAGTATAGTGCTTAAGAGAAAAAATATAACCATATTAATATATTTAAAAGAAACAATAATGTTAAAGTCATTAAATATGTGAAAATATTCATCTTCAATAGTAATCAAAAAAATGCAAAAACATGAGATATTGCCCCAATATTAGAATCAGAAGCCTTTTTATTTATTTTATACATTTAAAAGTTTTTTAAATTTTATTTTGAGAGAAAGAGAGTGCGCACATGTGAGTGAGGGAAGGGCAGCCAGAGAGGGACAGAGAGAGAGAATCTCAAGTAGGCTCTGCACTGTGAGTGTGGAGTCCCATGCGGGGCTTCAACTCACAAACCCTGAGATCATAACCTGTGCCAAAGTTGGAGGCTTAACCAATGGAGCCACCCAGGTGCCCTGTGAATCAGAAAATTTTTTTAAATAATAACCACTAGTTTTCACAAAGATGTGAGAAAAGGAGAGATCTCATATCATACTCTGATGGAAATATAAATTGGTACCACTCCTATTGGCAGTATCAATTAAAAAATATATGTGTACTATGTGTACGCATACATAGCTATATCATACATATACACAAATATTCATATATGTACATATACATATGTACATATTTTGTAGCACTGTTTTCCTCAGGGGAAAAAGGCACACAAATATGGAAAGGTTTGCTGTAATATATTTTCAATATAAAAAATTGCAGAATAGTATAAGAAAAACATGAAACACTTCTACATTTAGAAAAGAAATATGACGATGCCTGGGTGGCTCAGTCGGTTAAGCATCCTACTTGGGCTCAGGTCATGATTTCGTGGTTCACTGGTTCAAGCCCGATATCGGGCTCTTTGGTGACAGCTCAGAGCCTGGATCCTGCTTCAGATTCTGTGTTTCCCTCTCTCTCTCTTCCTGTCCCTGCTCATACTTTGTCTCTCTTTCTCTCTCAAAAATAAATAAAAGCATTAAAATTTTTTAAAAAGAAAATAAATATGTACATTAAACAAACAACTGCATATATATATGCATATATATGTATATGCATATATACATATATAAGAGTTATATCAGCTTAAGTGTTCACAGAAGCTACTTTTAGGAATAGGGGTTATCTGAGGAATTATGTTATGTTAGTTTTACATGGTAAAATTATGGTGAATTTTAACTTCTTTACATGCACTTCTCTTTTTTCTTTTTTTCAAATTGAGCATATATCCCAAACCATATTACACCTTTGAGAAATATAAAGATCATGAGTGTTGGATTCAGGCAGGCGTAGCGTGGGTCCCAGCTTCATCAATTGAGCATCCTAGGTTCATAAACCTTTGTTTCCTCAAATATGAATAAGCTCAGTTCTTATGTCATGAGTTAGTAAAGATTAATAAGATAATGCAGAATGATCCATGGAAATGATGGTATAATAAAAAGAAATCTAATAATCATCATCTAATCATCTAATAATCTAGAAATCTAATAATCTAATAATAATATCTGTAGATAATTAGTTATTTTTATTTTATTATCCTTATTATTTTGCATTCAAAGTCCAGGTTTATTTGGCCTATCAGACAAAGTTTAATCCCAGTCCATTCTTAAAGCAGGTAGGATCCTAGTCCCTCTTATTCTCTTAAAAGTTTGCATTTGCTCTTAGGTTCTATTTACTTCTCCACCCATAAAACTACGGCTTCCTTTGATTTGCCTCTTCACTGGAAACTCTTCTCTGAGACCTATTTTCCAAATTTTTTCAGCTATATCAGCCCCACCACCCTCTGCTCTGCAACTGCAGCTCATTTCATTGGAATTCGATCCAGGTCAGGACTCCAAACCACACTTCTCCTTGTTATCTCTAACTGACCTTTGCTTCCTAACTGAAAGCTGAGTTTTATTTTTTATTAGAGAAGTACTCGGGAGCCCCAGGATCTCACAGAACTCGTTTCCCCTGTGATATCTATAAAATGAGAAAATGATCACTTTATAAAGCATTGCACAGACAGCATCAGTGTGACCACAGAAATACTATGCTCAGGAGCCATGATTGAGCTACGTATGAAGGACAAAGAGAGAGATGGATCCTATTTGGGATGACATTTTGATAATTTCAAGTACGTGCCTTATACACATTTCAGTATGAATTATAACAGAAATTAAAGTCTCCCATCTCTACAGTCATTCACTGCAACCTCAGGTGCTCATGGAAATTTCCATTCTTCTTGCCTCTGCGTGTAGATGTTCTGTACTAATGAGAGAAGAGTCAAGTGGGAATGTGAGGAATAAGTGCTCTTTTAAATCAGCAGAATTTTAGTTCTGTTATGTTCTGAACAACAATATACTATATGATCGATTGTTCATCCAAGGGTTTTCTCAAAATACATGGGTTTTGTTAATTTCCTTGGAGTTAATAACTGGGAGATATACAGACAAACACGTTTGCCTCCTGACTAACAGAAAATAATCTCCAGGTATAATGAAACAGTCCATCTCATTGCAATAAAAAGCAAGGAAACCAGGGCAATGAGACTTGCCGCTTTCAGTAGTTTATGTCCCTTAAGACCTTTAGCAGTAATAATCATTCTACCTTCTATTTCAGAGGTGCCTGATGGCTTGCAAAGTACTTTCACATATATTATTTCATTCAAGGAAAAGAAATGCATATTCTATAAGGGCCATTCCTGAGAGAAAATAAAATGTCAAGTAAATGAAAACTATTCTTAGATTGAATAATTCAGGGAGCAGCTCTATCAAGATAGCTAACCACTTCATGAGAAGCAGAGGAGCCAAAAAAATAAAATAAAAGCACCATCACTAATATAAATATGAAGTATACGGGGCTTGCTAAATCTTTTTCATTATGTTCGTGATTCGGGGACTGTAATTTGTTCCATATTTGTCGCAATTGGAAGTAAGATGATAAATAGACATCTTAGCTCTCCTGCACCCTGTGGAATTCCAAGGCTTTGCCACCTGAGGCAAAATGCATATACACTATTTGACCCTGTGACGACTTTCCTTTGCTTTCTGATTCCCTCCAGGTTCCACTGCCTAACATGATACCTGCCTTTACCTCTGTGTACTTTCTGCTTCCAGGCCGGAGTCCTCCTTTTGACAAACATGTGCATGTGTCTAAATCTTGGCTCCCCATACCATTCTTCACAGCTAAAATAATCTATCTTCCTCCAAGAACTATTCTGAGTACTACTTCCTCCCAACTGCTCTGAGCTCCAATCTCCTTTCTTTGTCTTTCAATAGCTCTTAGTTTTCATCTATTCATTAAACAACTACTTAATGAGAACTGACTAAGCAAAGGCATTGTGGTAGTACGGCAATAGAGATAAAGAAATGAGAAAAAACAACACAAAAAACAAGATCTCTGCTCTTGAAAAAGTCACATTCTTTGGGGGAAGGACAGACAATAAACACAAACAAAATAAAAGATTATTTTGCATGCTGCTAAGCCTTACAAAGATCTGTTAGAAACAGGGTGATATTAGGGCGCCTGGGTGGCTTAGTCAGTTAAGCGTCCCACTTTCGCTTAGGTCATGATCTCGCGGTTCGTGAGTTCGAGCCCTGCGTCGGGCTCTGTGCTGACTGCCAGCTCAGAGCCTGGAGCCTGTTTCAGTCTGTGACTCCCTCTCTCTCTGACCCTCCCCTGCTCACACTCTCTTTCTATCTCTCCTAGAAATGAAAAAAAATTAAAAAATTAAAAAAAAAAAGAAAGAAAGAAACAGGGTGATATTAGGAAGTGCCTGAAGGGAGAATTGATAGCTTATTTTAAGGGGTCAGGAAGGGCTTCACGGAGATAACATTTGAGCTGAGACCTGAAGGAAAAGAAGGAGCCAGCCCTGCAAAGATGGAGAGCAAAGTGTCCCAGGCAGAATGAACAGAAGCTAGAACTGTGTTAAAGAGAGACTAAGCATGGCAGTTTCCAGGAACAGACAGAGGCATGGTATGGTGGAAGGTAGCGAGCAAACGAAAGTTAGGTACAGATGGATCTGAGAGGTATACTAATGCTAGATCATGTAAGGACCTCAGCTATTACTTTGAGTGCATCTAGAAGCCATGGGAAGGTTTCAGGCAGAAGATAGGATAGGATATGGCTTATGGTTTTTAGAATATCTATTTGTTGTGGTGCCTGGTTAGCTCAGTCAGGTAAGCATCTGACTTTGGCTCAGGTCATGATCTCAGTCTGAGTTCAAACCCCATATTGGGCTCTGTGCTGACAGTGTGGAGTCTGCTTGGGATTCTCTCTCTCTCTCTCTCTCTCTCTCATTCTGCACCTCTCCTGCTTGTGCTCTCTCTCTCATTCTCCCTCAAAATAAATAAATAAGCTTAAAAAAAAAAAAGAATACTTTTTTGTCTACTGACCATGTGGGAGATGAATATCAGAGCAAGGAAAATCAGCCAGGAGGCTGTTGCAGATCAGGGGTACAGCAAGGTTTAGACTAAGGTTTTCTGGTGAAGGTTGAGAAAAGGTGACAGATTTAGGATATATTTTGCAGGTTAAGCCATCAGGATTTATGGATAAATTAAACATAGAAGAGTAAAGAAACTCAAATGGGTATCCTATCCCATTCTAACCCATAATTAAGCTGTTTAATGTGTGTTTGTATATGTGTTCTCAAGTGGACTGTAACTACTTTGCACCCAGAAATTAATTGTATCCTACTTTTATTTATTTATTTTTTTTGGTCTCAGCTACAGAAATGAAGATGATCTTTTGCAAAAATGAACCCACAACAAAGACTTATTAACTTCAATTCAATTAATATTTTTATTTCTACTGGGGTCAGAAATTGTCGGATCCAACGGACCGTTGCAAACCCAAGTGTCTCCCCTCTGTTTCTTTTCTGCCTGTTGCCATCTGTCCCTTCACCTTCTGCTACCGGGTTTGTCTCTGTAATCCTCTATGTGATTTCTTGGCAACCACCTCTGCCGATTAGATCTCTGCTTCTGTAAGAGTGCCTGCTTTCTTGCTTACCACACACCACGCTTACGCAGCTCGCTAAGGTCGTTTATTCTGCACAAAATCTCTGCCAGGTCCTCTGCTGCGTGATAGGGTCTCAAAGATAAATATGAGAAGGCATGAGAAACCTCGCTGTCTGGTCTTCACATAAGAGCTAGGTGGGAGAATCTTAGACCACACAGATACACTAAGTAAAAAAGGGAAGAGTTATACAGATTTGATTGTCTCCTTTAAGGCTGGCCCTCTAAAGGCTGCATAGAAAAGGGAGCTCCGTCTGCTTCATTGCTCCTTATTTCTCAACTTTTCTAGACACTATGTGCTTCAGGTTTTGGGGAAGGGGATCTTTTATCTCTCCATAAGAAGCAAAGAGAATTTAGCAAGCATGTGTGCAGAAATATATTTGGGATCGCTTAGATAATGCCACCTTTCTTCCCCCATCCTCTCTTCTCACAAACAGAAGTCTTTTCCTGCATTTGGAGTAATTTCTTTTCAATAAACATTTGTCAACTTGCCCCTCCTATGCATAAGACTCAGCAGCCGTCTTAGAGATATAGTCCCTGTCCCTTAGCTCTTTGAAGAAAAGACATAAGACAATGTCAGATGAAATCCATGCCAAATTCACATCTGCACAAGATGCTGTTTGAGCACAAAGGAAAGGTTTTGCACCCTGAATAGATGGCTCAAGGAAGATGCCTCAGTGGAGAAGCAGTCGACGTGGATATGGAAATGCAAATAGTATTTTGAGAGGGTGACAGAGTGTGGGGGTACAGGACCAGCTGGAGCAAAAGCTCCGAGTCACCACACGGCACTGGGGACACTGGGGAATGGTGTTTAAGCTGTCTGGCTCGAGAACAAGAATCAAGAGGAGATGCACTTAAAGGAATGCAGAAGGTATAAATGAGTCCTATGTCAAGGTTCCAGAAACCTTCAATGCACATTGGACATTATTCTGTAGCCAACAGGGAGCTATTGTAGACTTTCAGACAGGGGAGCAACATGAGCTGATCCAGAATAAAAAAGATGATGCTGGTGTGATGGCCATGGGAATGCCCTACTCAGATCTCCCTCCAAGACAATCTCCTGGAGAGTAGCCATGATTGATGGTCTCCAGCAGTCACTCCTTTGGGCTCACCCCAGTGGTAAATACCCCAAAGCCACTCTCCCTGACCAGCAGGGAACCTTTTCAATTGGAGACTTTGCTGTGAGTACTTCCCATCAGCCTGACTGAGACTGTCTCAACCCTGCATGGGTTGTGTGCCCAATCCTTCCCCCTCTCTTCCCTCGCAGATGTCAGGTCTGTAGGGCACTCTGAAGCCTCCCCTTGTCTCCTGCCACAGACAGTGCCCCAGAAAAGCTCTTGCATTCCTCTTGCACACCTGCCGTTGGTCTCTCAGAGAAGCTGTACTGACACAATCATGAAGCAAGAAGAATGAGTGGCCCTGACCCATGTCGGCGTCTTCTCCAGAGTACTGCAGACGGGTCAGCCCCAATAGGGTGCAAGGGGGAAGTATCTAGGAAGAGAAGGGAAGGCAACACTTTGTTTGACAAAAAGAATAGGTTTCGCCTGATTATCTCCAATATCCTTCTGAGAGTAGGGGTGTACTTATTTCTTTGACATCTCTCAATCATCAATGTAGTTTTCACCCATGGGGGTGGGTGGGTGGATAAACATCAATGTTTCTATCACCGCTGAGTCTTTTCCTGTTTTGTTGTTGTTGTTGTTGTTTGTTTGTTTTTCCTCTTCTGGGTCCCTTAGTTGTGTTTATAGTAAGTAACTTAGTGTGGGATTGACCTGGTAACTCAGGTCAGTGTCCATTGTTGAAAGTTTGAAGCATTTATGCCTTTTGTTGGTTATCAATAACATGAAATAACCATTCATATGATTAACATTGTCTTACTAAAGAATACTACAGCCATTTATTCATATGCTGTGAGCATAACTCTGAAGCGTGTCTGTGGAGAATACAGCTAGACTTGTAATCTTTCTACTAATATTTTCACATAAGAAATTATAGCTTTATAATTGGGCTTAGTTTAAAAAGGATATATTTAAGAAAATAATTCTCCTCTCTTTTCCCAAAATACTTCCAATGTTTAACAAGAGAATAGTAATTATAATATATAACGCCAATTCAATAATTTTCAAGCATTTTCTTTTTTTAATGTTTATTTATTTTGACAGGGAAAGAAAAAGAGCTAGTGCTCAGAGGAGAGACAGAGAGAGAGAGAGAGAGGGAGAGAGAGAGAGAGAGAGAGAATCCTAAGCAGACTCTGTGCTATTAGCACAGAGCACGATGTGGGGCTCATCTCACAAACCATGACATTATGACCTGAGCCGAAATCAAGAGTCAGACGCTTAACCAACTGAACCATCCAGGTGCCCCAATAGGTAAACTTGTGTAAGATTCATAGTGGACTTCCTATTCTCATTCTCTATGTTCCCATTTGTTGACTAAATATAACTATATCAACAATCATAGTGAAAGAATATGAATTTATAGATAACCTAATGTGGAGCATTTAGTAAAAGTTCTCAGCTAATTTGATTTGATGAGAAAAAATTTGTTTTATATTTAAGAAAAACTATGTGGAATCATAAAAATTGTGGCACATTTGAGCTGAGTTGTCTGACCACCTAATTAATGATGTTTCAAGATTTATAATAACTTGATAGCGATTGTACATCTGTGTGCAAACACGGAATTTTTTTTTAATCCAAAAGGGCTATTTGCTTATGTCTTCTGATTCTTCCTAAACTGTGCCATGTAAACTGGCTTCATAACGTGTTTTCATCTCCACATCCTGTGAAGGGCTTTTGTTTACAATATTCTGTTTGAAGTCAGCAAAGCTTTGCCGATGAAAGAGATAGCACAACCTTGTCCTTTCATATTGTAAAGTAAATAAAGGGAGTTGTTCATTTGATCAGTAGCTATCACTCTGGAATAATTTTCCACCAAGTCTGGAATCTTTGAACTGCTTGGGAAAGAACAGTCACTACTGGAAACCTTTATAATCCATACAGAAAATTGAGGGGTTGGTTGCCTTTGGCATACCTAGAAGTTTACATTCCAGCAGAGTGCACCGGCCCTTCAAAATCTAACCCACGAGGACAGCTTTAGGTATCTCCTGATGTCTATAGCTCTCTTCTTCTGGGCTGTAAGAGCCTTAGTTTCATTTGGGAATCTGTGTGCCCATTTCCTGGCAATGGTCATAGCTGGCATAAACAAATGGTGGCTTTCTGTGTTCCATACTTTCAGCTTCTCTTGCAGAGAGTGGTAGCCAGTAAAACAGCAACAGAAATCTGTTGTGGGGACTCCTGAAGAAGCTTTTGCTTTCCTGAGGTAGGGGCAGCTGTTCATTCTAGTGCCAGCCTTTCCTTCTTCCTTGAATGCAGAGGTGAGACCAGAAACTGAGGTAGCCATTTTGCCACCATGAGATATAAGGCTAAGAGAACTACGGAGACACTGGCCCCAACACCATTTAGTCACCGAACCAGTTCCTCAGCCTCCTACATTTAGACTTGGAGAAAAAATAAACCTGTATTTGTTTAAGCCGTTTGCTATTCCCTTTTGTCGCTGGCAATAAGAAGCATTCCCGCCTGAAACAGACTGATCGCTTGCTTTTCCAGCCTCATTATCTGTATGTACCCTATTCCTCAAGTTACAAAATCTAGTTGTATTCTACACGTTCATGGAGCCATTTAATGATGGACACAAAAATGCTTTCCCTCCAAAATCCTCTCACCAAAATGACTCAGCTCAGACTCTTTCCAACTCATTACCTCCCAAGGTCCCCTCATGCTTCTTTAATGCTTTCCACCAGCCCTTCACTTACCACCTGACCTGAGGGATCCTTGAGGGAAAGACTCAGTTCCCATTCCTTGAATCACTCCACTACCATGACACTATTCCCAGAACTTAACACAGTACCAGAAACACTGGGGCAAATGTGTTATCTTTGTTAAATCTTACATTTCCTAGACTACTTGGAGAGATAAGCTTGGTCTTGTTTCAGATTTTCATTTCCTTTGGTTCTAAATGAAGTTATACCCTCTCTCTACCAGGTTGGTGAAAGAAATAACAGTTAAAGTTTTAAATACATATAATTTTTGATCCAACAATTTCAATTCTAGAAAGTTATCTCAGAGATCTGTCATACAAGTGACCAAAAACACTGTACCTAGATATTGATGAAAGCATTGCTTATAATAGCAAAAATTGAAAACAAGCCACTAATAGGAGACATGTTGTATGAATTATGGCACATCTATTTAAAAAGAAAATACTATGCCACTCTTAAAAGAACCAGAAAAATCCACATATGGTGACATGTAAGGATTGCCAAGATAAAGCACTAAGAAAAATAGAAGAGTGTATTTTTATTCCTTTTCTATAAAAAATATTTGTATGCATTGAAAAAATCAAGGTGAATATACTTTAACTTATAAACAGTGGTTCTGAGGTTGGGGGCTTTTATTCTCTTCGACTTGAATGTTTGTGTTTATGGATTTCTATAATCTATACACATATACATAGCATTTACAATAAAAAAACAAATTACTAAAGAAACAGATCTTCTCTGGTGTATGTTTTCAATAATGGTAGGAGGCCAAGAGCATAAGCAGCAATGCTGCCTCCATGCAGAAGTGAAGAAATGCAGTAGAGAGAGGGCTGGATATTGGGCAATAAGACTGGAGGTTGAAGAAAGAAGAATTTTGATGGAAACCGTCCCAAAATTGAACAAGTTGCATTGTGAGGTAATGAGCTTCCCATTCGTCCAACTGTGCCGGTAAGAAATCTGGGAGTATGTCTTTACACCTGTATGCCCCTCATTCCCCCAGATTCCTCTGACACATACACGTTTTGTCCACCTCTGGCTACCAACACTACTGATGTCCAGGTAGCCAACCTCTCCTGCTTGAACTATTAGAATAACTTCCTAATTGGTATACCTATGCCAAGTGCAGTAGGCAGAATTTTGGCCTCCTGACCTTTGTCCCTGAAGTCACACCTATGAAGAACTTATATTACATGGCAAGAGAGCCTTTGCAAATGTGATGAAGATTATGAATAAATTTGACCTTTCAAGCAGAGAGATTACCCTGGATAATCAAGGTGAGCACAATACAATCATATAACCCTTTAGAAGCAAAGCTCTCTGCCCACAGAAGGCAGCAGAAGAGGAAGTTAGATTGGAAGCATGACGGGGACTTGACCTGGTGGCTTTACTGGCTTGAAGATGGGAGGGGCTGCATGCAAAGCAGGAGAAGGAAATGAGCTCTGCCAACAGCCCGTGAGCCTGGGAAGAAAACCCCAGCCCCAGCCAATATGCTCTTTTCTACCTCCCGAAACCGTAAACAGAGAACCCAGCCGAGGCACACTGTTCCCAGAGAACTGACCTACAGAGACTGTGATAGTGTTTTAAGCTGCTTAATTTGTGATCATTTGTTTTGGCAGAAATACATTAACCCTGGCCCATCGCTGGTCTACTCTTCCAAGCACAATGTGAGTGATTTCCCTCCCCAAATATAGATTGGTCAAGAGACACCTGTTTATAACCTTAATTCGTTTTCTACTACTCTTTGGAAACATTGCATACCCCTTAACATAGT
The DNA here is from genome assembly GCF_003009895.1 of Hyaena hyaena. NCBI lineage: Eukaryota > Metazoa > Chordata > Mammalia > Carnivora > Hyaenidae > Hyaena > Hyaena hyaena. The sequence continues at coordinate 1,469,936 of NW_024080992.1, read as the reverse complement.
GTTCAAGTTTTACGTGCTTTTCTGCTTCCCTGAACCTCTCCAGCCTCATGTTCTTCTTTAACTCTGGATTTAGCAACTCTGTCTTTCTTTCCTTTACTCATACTGCCAGGCTCCCTGTTGCCTCAGAGCTTTTGTGCAAGCCTTTCCCTCTGTCTAGAATGTTCTTCTCTCCCACCTTCACCTTCTGGGTACTACTAGACATCTTTCCTGACCTTTCTGACTAATTCAAATTATAGATTCCTGTGGAATTACTTATTTCTCCCTCCGAGCAATTGTCATGGTTACAGTGGTTTGTGTGATTACGTGACAATTATCTATCTCACACACTATGCGTTAACCTCCATAAGGACAGGAGTATGAAGGCCTTTCCTTACCTGTATCAACAGCTCTTAATAGCTTTTCTGAAACACAGTCAGTTCTCAAGTAGTAGTTCCTGGCTGAATAACTGAATTAATGAGTCACACTGGATCAGTGAATTGGTGCTCCGGGAAAGAATAGATGAGAAAACACCAGTCACCAATAGAAGGTTGAGTCAAATGACCGCACATTATCCTACCAGTTCTTATATTGGATAATGTTAAGTATTCGGTGCCCGCATAAAGTGTGATAATTGTCTTTTAATTTTACATTACCTAGGGAACCTTGGCTTTGTCCATGAAAATAACTGCCAAAACATTGCTTCATCACCAATATATGTCCTCTCTCACCAAATTTGATAAATATTTAATGGGTAATGACCAAGTGGAAGACACTGTACTAGGTGTCCCCAATAGTATAAATATGCCCTTTGATATATATATATATTTGACATATCAAATTTATGTATTGAAGTTCACACTTTATAAAAGACACTTTTGCATACATTATCTCCTTTATTCATCACAATAACTTTACAAAGAACTTGCATATTTTTTGCAGCTTTTTTCACTTCAGCATAGATCAAATCAGAGAGTCATTGCTCAGACATTAACTGACATGTTCAAGTTCAAAAACTTTGGCAGTGGCAGAACTCCACCTCAGCTCCTCTTGCTCTACGTGCAGGTTTTAACAGGCTAGATTTTCCAGGTAGGAACTAAACCTCCACTTCCCTGCGTATTTCCCTTCTCTCCATCTCTCTCCCTGGTGCCCAGCCCAAGTGCTTCAGAAGCGGTCTGAGCGGCCAGCAACCACACTACGTGTAATTTCTATTCATGCCTGCCATTACATTTCCCAAAGATGAGAAGATAAACCATGGTGGGCAATCAATAGTGTTTGTCAAATGGATGGTCTACTCTGCCCTTGCACTTTATGTTCATACAAATAAACAGTTATTCAAGTTTTAAGCTCCTCAGGTTTGAGAATATAAATTTCTATATAAAAAGCATCCCATTTATTATTTATTATTTTTGATGGCTTTAGAGGATGCCTCTTTTTAAATAGTTAATAGCTAGAGGGGAAAGTCTTGTGTAATTTCTGAGATGTGCGTTTTTTCCTATGAATTGACATCATGATACCACAGATTAGAGTGGGTCTTACCCAGAATGACTGGAACATGGTTAGCTCGTAGAGATGAGCTCAAAGATAAATTTCTGCTTAATTGGATGTGTAACATCCAACAATTCTGCTGAATACACTGGAAAAGCCAAAAGAAGTTCCAAAAATGGTTTTAAATAATCATTTCTGGAATAACAACATACTCTCTCTTATAATTACTTTAAAAGACAATATTCTTATTTTGATTCTTCTGATGTGTTCTATTTTCAGAAAGGAACTCAAGAGCAGAACTAACAAGTCAAAGGACACAAACACCTTTCTTACTTTATACTACCTTGAGGCAAATATTGACATTTTGACACTTTCATCTCCACCATCTCCTGTTTGTTTTTCTTAGTTGAGATGTAATCGATTTTTTCTACCTAACATTAAGTATTTTATTTTACCATTAAAGGATTATTCCAATCCCTGCATTGCAGTTCAAAAGTTATCCCGATTTATGTAACACGATTAAAAATTTGCACTTTCCTTACTTGTTCTTTTGCTCAACTAACATACGATATACATCTACATATGATAGCTACTATTGCTGTTTTTACAAAATGGAATTGTGCACATAACTAATTTTTTTCTTAACAATGACTTATTACGCTGTCCTAAATCTCTTCATATAAATCTAGCTCCTTCTATCAAATAAGTACACAGTGTTCCATAGAAGTATAGTAATTTACACAACCATCTTCTATTGATAGACATTCAGGGTATTATTCCTTATTTTTTCCCATTATAAGAAACAAAGCAATAAAAGTCATAGTACATATATTGAAAATATGGCATTTTTGTTTTTAAAAAATATTTCTTTTTTAAGGATTACAAATTTAACTAACAAATACAATTGGGTGTTTTCCATGAGGGCATAGCCCACATTTTTGTCTGGTTCATTGCTCTTTTGCCCAAACAGAACATAGAATACAGCACATAGAAAGTTTGAGTCAAATAAACATTTGTTGAATTGAACTGCATAGGTAATATTATTGTGGGAGCCTTGAGTTGAGAAGTCATCAATGTGTAAGCTTTGCGCTATGATGTTCAGGTAGGAGACCGGAGTTAGGGCTTAATCAGGACATTCACAAAGCCATTATTTGCATCCAGCTTGGTCACCAATGGGCAGTGTGTCTCTGAACTCATCTCCTTCGACTTCATTTTTTATTTATAAATTGGTTAAATGGCATGCCTCTCATGTTTCATAGCTGTATCCCATTTTAATACTCATTTTATTCTTACCCAGTGTCTGACAATAACATGTTCCTTTAGCATTAAAATAATATATTAAAATCATATATTTGTAATTACGAGAGTATTCGTTGATATCTCTTTATAGCACATTTCAGATGCAGAGAATGAAATGATTATTAAATTCTTCCCACTCATTGACTTGAGTTTATAGTATTCAAAATATATGTGAGAAATTGGTCCCCTAGTCTACAGTCACGCTGAAAACCACTTGGTACCGTCAGGGGGTGATGAAAGAAGGCAATGAAAATGACTCAGTGTAAGCCCATCTTTTGAGCAGGAAAACCCAAGTTCCCCTGGGAAAGGGGCAACTACTTCTTGAATGTCAGAGATCAAGGCTATTCAACATTTAATGCCATTGTTTTCATTTGAATTTCAAGTAAATTAAGACAGAGAAATTAGGTAGATGAGGGCTACAATATAGCATTTATTACCAATAAAGATGTTATGGGAGGACATCACTTCCCCATCCATGGGCAAGCAGGGACCTCAGTAAGGCCGGCTCACTCCCTCTAGTGCAGAGGGTGCTGGATTTGGGAACAGACCAGTCTCTGTAACACAAAAGAAGAGGAGGAGCAGAGCAGAGCAAAGCACTCACTTCCTACAGGCAGCTCATACCTAAAAGAGAAGAGGAGGGGATGGGCTCTACACACCTTGTTTCTTCTTTCAACCTTACCAGTTAGATATGCCACTCTCCCTCCCTGGTTGGGGAGCTAGTCACAGGAAGAAAAGAGTCCAGACAGTTTAGGCTAATGGAATACCTTTTACATGGAAGAAAGTATTAGGATAAGAAAGAACAGCTTTTCCCTTACTGTTCATTATTGAAAAACACATTTTTTGGATTATACATATGTGACTGCCTTTTACAGGGATTTGGATTTTGAGATAGCAAACAACCTATTCGTTGTCTGGCTACCTCCACAAAAAGACACACACACATTCACACACACACACACACACACACACACACACACACGTAAGCACAAACACATCTGCAAAAGCATATAATGAAGCCATTTCTGGAGATCATGAGCTGGAAGAGACCCTAACTGTAAAACTGGGCTGGTGTCTTGACTTTAAATTCTTAACCAGTTTATAATGAATTTTGGAATATAACCTCTTTTTTTACTTTATTTTGAAAATGGAGCATGGAGGGGTGCCTGAGTGGCTCAGTCGGTTAAGCGTCCGACTTTGGCTCACGTCATGATATCACGGTTCATGAGTTTGAGCCCCACATCAGGCTCTGTGTTGGCAGTTCAGAGCCTGGATCCTGCTTCGACTCTGTGTCTCCCTCTCTCTCTCTCTCTCCCCCTCCGCAACTCATGCTCTGTCTCTCAAAATTGAATAAATGTTAAAAAAATTTTTTTAAATGGAGCATGGAAATCAAGTTCATCCATGATTCCATATGGACTTTTAAATTTTCCACTGCATATATTTTTCCTGCTGACATCACTATATTCTTTCTTTTTAATAACGTATTTAGTCCAGGAATCTGTTGAATACTTTTAATAACATTTATGAGTACCAGCAATGATCCAAACCTTACAAGGGAAGTATTATCAAGCTCATTTTATAAATGAGAAAGTTAAGGTTCAGGTAGACAACTTGCATAAGATAAAACACAGATAGGAAAGAAAAATTATATTTGAGCCCAGGTCTTCTCACCTCAGAGGTTCTCCATCCTGTTTATTTAGGCAGGTGTCTATCATGTCAGATAAAAATTCCTTGTGGGTGGGATCATGGCTTCTATTTATTTGTGGTTTTTTCCATCATTTTTATTCCTACTAAGTTTTTTTGTCTTAGCAATGAACACGATGTTCTCATTTAGTAGGTAGTCAATATTTAAGTTTAGGTAAATAGACTATTGTGAAATCCTAGATAAGGAAGATACGTATAAATATTCCAGTTTGAATCTGTCATTTTATAGTTTAGGAAATTAAGGCCCAATGTCAAATCCAAACAAGAATGTAACTCCTCCTGTATGGCCTTTCAGATCTTCCTGCTACCGTTTCCCCTTCACAATGGGAATCGTGCAAGTGGTAAGTGGCTTGTCATGAATTATGGGTGGCTTGGAAATAGGAGGAGGCAGCCGTGGCTTCTCCTGGAACACAAGACATGAGGGAACAAAGGGCATGTCTGTGTCATGAGGTTGGAAAGACTTACAGGAAGGAAAACAACAATAATGACAGATCACGTTTATTGATTAGAGAAGCAGCAGATAACAGTGACTAAATGCATGCATGCTGAAGTCACGTGGCCTGAGTTAAAATGTGTAGAGGCAATCTGCTACTTACTAGTGGTACAATCTTGGACAAGCTACTTAGCCTGCCTGAGCCTCAGTTTCTTCATCTGTGATATGGGAATGTGGTATCACACACTGTGAAGTTAAAACTTATATACATAAATTGGGCCTGGATGATTCAATTGTTTGGGCAACTGACTCTTGCTATCAGCTCAGGTCATGATCCTAGGGTCATGGGATCGAGCCTCGTGTCTGGCTCCATGCTGATAGTACTGAGCCTGCTTGAGATTTCTCTCTCTCTCTCTCTCTCTCTCTCTCTCTCTCCCTCTTCCCATCTCCCTTGCTTAAAGTCTTTCTCTCTTAAATATATAAATTAAATAAATAAATAAATAAGATTTATTGCACAGACTTCCCCATCACAGAGTAAGCACTGTTGGTTATTATTTGAACACTTTCTAGGTTCTAGAGACTGTGCCAAATGTTTAAAAACCATTAGTTCTGTTTTGTATCTTATAATTAAATATTAAATAAGATAAACTGTTGCTACATTTTATAAAGGAGTCTTTTTGAGACATGAAGAGAATAAGCAACTGGACGAGGATTCTGTACGTGTCATGAGGGTGTATATACCTGGGTTACCTTCCCCCACAGGCCCTGCCGCTGACCACTGTGCTGGGGGCCAAACCTCATTATCAGCTCTCTTCTGCATAAAAGAAAAACTGCTTTGGGATCCCTACTGTAGCAGACACAAAATTCTAACCAAAGCCACTTTTTTCTAACCCATCCTCCATCAATTCTCTCGTGGTTCTAGGAGGGTGGGCCCACAGTGGACCCTATCATCCCTAATTCTGAAGAGTCTAGATTAGCTTAGACACAGCTCTGAAATGCTAAAAGTTTGAAATTCCCCTAAGTGGATCTTAAAAGAAAACCCATGATCTGGACTCCCCTGGAATTAAATAGTGTTGAAATAATTAGGATCAGGCCAAATCTGAGGCCTTTTCTTGAGAAGTGATATCACACAGGTGTCTCCCATTCAAGAGCATATGTGTACAAAAGCTTATATGGAGCAGACATGCAGGGTCAAAGCATGTCACTCTTTGTCCAGGGGTATTTTAGAAGGGAAGGACCATGGACCTTTTCCTTACCTACAAATGGCCACTGAAATCTGCTTTGTCTCTGAGAAAGTGTCTCAAGTGGTTTCTAAACTTAAGACTCCGGAAAACAATTATTTCTGTCAGAGTTTGCTGTGTAGATAAAGCTCCTAGGGAAGTGTGTTGAGAATCATTTTATCAGCACATGTTTATTATTAAGCTTGTTGTGTACTCAGCACTGGGTTAAATAAACTTTGGAGTTTCCTACCACACGTTTGAGGGGGAATTTAAAGCTCTTAATGGACATGATTCCATGTTGTCAGATAGAATGTTACAGTAATGACAATTCCAAGTGCCATCGTTTTCAGAGATTCTTTTAGCGATAAAGTAAAAGTTTGGTGTATTAGAAAAGCAAGTAATTACTTCTGAAGAGTAACATTAAATCAGATGAAATAAAATGAGATTTTTCTCTCTGTTCTCCAGTCTGCAATAAATTTTGGCTGGTATTCCCCACAGCCATTAAGAACTCTGACTTTTAAAGTTACTGCTTCAGTTCTGATTTATAACAGGACGAAGACTCAAAAAAGAGTGAGTCCAGCTCCAACTCAATAGGGCTAATTAAATTTTAACCTGCTAGATAAGCAATACAATTATATTTATACTCTTGAGGTTTCTATTTTTTATGTTTGTTTCTATCTTTTGTCCCTCCTTGAAGTCTATTTCTCAACATTTCAAAAAGTGTACCTGTTAAATTAAGTTAGAGTCCAAAACTTTTCCAGCGTCATAAATGATTTACTCACTTAATTTGACAAGAAGACACTGGATTTAATTACTAGCATAAACATAAGGCTAAATGAACACTTCTAAGAAGGATGACAAGTGCCCTCTGTATAATAAAACCTGATTCTGAACTTCGATGGCTACTTCACTGTCTATCATCGTTCATATAGTGGTTGAAACTGTGAATGACCGATATCTCTTAATACTCAAGGAGGGTATGATAAGCTAAGTAATAGGCTTGGGACTTTTAATTTTAATTCTGGTTCTGACTTACTCTGAGATCCTAGAAAAGATGCTTATCTGTGTCTTAGTGTTTCCTGTTTATGAAATAAGGAGAGAAAAAAAAGAGTACTAAAGGAATGTCCACGGAGAGAAGATTGTTAAATAGGCATGTAATGCAAGGTATTATAGTTAATAAGTACTTATTTGTACACCATCTTATAAACCATAAGGCAGGTCATTAGTACTTAGGAGTTTTAAGACAATTCACTAGGCATGATTTAATATACAAAGAGGTCAACAATGTGAACTTGATTCCCAGAAGCCTTCAGTCCAGCCGAAGGGATGGGATGCACATACTAAAATTTGTTGATTACTAAACTGACCATCAATCAACTGCGCAGTTTGACTGATATAGACATAAACACTTGATATAATTGCTCTATTCATCGTGAGGTGGTGATGTCATTTCTGCTGTATGTTAATCAAAACTATAAATAAGGCAATGCAAAAACATGGTGTGGTTTTAAATACACTTTGTAATACTGTGTTCTGACACCAACTGAGTGTCCCAAAATTTGATTAAATTCTGATGTTAACTAACTGGAGCTAGCATCAGATCCCACAGGTTAAAAGATAGGGTGAGCAATTAGATCTCCCTTATATCAAATGCTAGCTGCAAGTGGAGTCCTCAGGCTTTCTGCACTTCTAATGACTTGGCTACAAATTCAGAAGTTCACACAACCCTCCTTCAGACTTGCTAATGCAGTAGAATGACTCACAGAACTCAGGAGAGCACTATACCTGACATTACTATTTTGTTATAAAGGATACAAATGAAAAGCCAGATGAAGAAGTACATAGCACAAGGTCTGGAAAAGTGCTGAGTGTAGGAGCTTCTGTCTGTGGAGCCAGAGTCAGGGTGCATCATCATACCAGTACATCAACTTGTCCACCAACCAGTACGCTCCCCAAGCCTGGGTGTACTGCCTTTTTTATGGCGATTTCATTAGATAGGCATGATGGATTAAACCATTGGCCATGTGATTAAATTCAATCTCCAGCTCCCTTCCCCTCCCCAGAGGTGAAGGGATGAGGATGAAGGTTCCAAACTTCTAAGCACTTAGTTGATTCCCCTCCACATTTTATTAGCATAAACTCAAGTATGGTCCAAAGCGGTTAATTATGTGTATCAGAACACATTCTTATCACTCAAGAAATTCCAAGGGTTTTTGAAGGTCTGTGCCAGGAACCAGGGACAATTTAGGAGCACTATGTGCATGATAGAGACGGTAGGTGTAGAAGAAGCTCACGAGAGGAGAGACTCCTCCAGCAGGGGAGCTGGAATGATCAAGGTCAGCTACATGAATGCGGTGAGACACGAATTAGCCATTAGAGTATGGCTAGTATTTGACGGACAGAGAGATGCAAGTGCAAAACTTGAGTAAGTAAAAAACAAAAGTAAAACACAAAAGCAAGAAAGTACACAGGATAATGAAGCAATGAAGAGCAAACCAGTTAGACCAAAGTAGAAGATTTATGGCAGGGTCTAGTGAAAGGCAAAGTAGATTGTATGCACTCCTGTTACCAGGGCTCTTTTAATCAAGAAGTACTTTCAGAAAAAATTCCAATTATTAATATGGACAAAACAAACTACTATCAGATTGCCTATACTTGGCTTCAAAATTTAATAGCCTACTATTTTCTAAAACAAAACAAAAACACCCAAAACAATGACAACAACAAAACTTTAGAATGGCACTGGAGTTGGTCAGATACTGAACACTCCTTGAATAAGTGATTTGGACAAAGTATGTCAAAGGAATATAAACAATATTTTAAACTGCTGTTACTGGCTCCAGAAAGCAAAATAATGTCTTGGGCTCAGCTGTCCTCTTGCGTATATAAACAAAACAGACTCTGCACTTTGTTTCTTTGCTGGCCAAAAGAAATTAGGCTCCCATAGCTTCAGACAGCTGTCATGCATTTCCCTGACTGCTGCCACATGAGTGTTAGGCTCTGGGGATCATTACCAACACCAACATCTGGCTCTGCTTGCCTGTTTTCAAACAGAGCTTTATTTTTTTTTCAAGTTTCCAGAAACAGGAAATACCATGTGCACTTCAGTGGAATTTGGGATTAAATATTTCTAAAACCAACTGCTGTTTCACAAGCATCTTGGAGTGATGGTTTACTTTATGGCTTTTTCCTTTGCAAATTTTTCTCTCTATATGAATTGCTGTGAAATCTCCAAGGTTCCTTGCCTTCCCGTCAAGCTACATGATTGTGTTTTTCTTCATTCTCCCAAAGAATATGTTTGAGACTCCACTAAGGGTCTGATCACCAACCACACCAGTAACATCTCAAATTTCAGGAATTTTTGTCGCCTGTTCAGAACAGTAGTAGGTTTGACCACCGCCAAGTGTGTGGAAACTGGGGAGCCTTCACTCCCACTAGCATTCACTAGTATTAACCACCATGTCTCTCTAGAAGGGGTTCTTTTGGTGCGGAGGCAGGGAAGAGAAAAGCGTTTAGCAGAAGCTTGATGACCCTTCTACATGGGGAAGTAGGAATAGGTAAATGGCTGACTCAGAGGTTAATAATAGCTACTACCATTATCCTCATTTTCAAGATAAGGAAACTTCTGTAGACTGAGGAAAAAAGCCATGTAAACAGTCCATATTTCTGCATTTCTACATGAACTTCTGGCTCAAGTAGAAAACCACAGCATGCTGAATTTCCTCTTCTTATCATCTTTTATCCTCTGCAGCAAGGGACAGCCTCTATTCCAGGGAGACTGTGGGTCTGAGAGCAGTAAAGTCTATTTGCTGAAAAAGTATTGAGAGGGTGGGAATGGAGGAAGAAGGTGTAAGGTAGGACAATAAATGACAGACATGCTTTTGCCACTAATGCCTTTCATATATTTCTGACTTTGGACATTGTGCAACTAGCTTCTGTTGGAAGTAAAACTCTGGCTCATTTTATATATCTTCCTTTCTCAATCTTGAATTTTTATTTGCTGACTGATAAATGGTTTTTTACTAATGAAACAGTTTTCTCTGATGCCTACTTAAAATAGAAGTTTGTAAGAATTATATTCTATGAAGGGGATGCTTGGGTGGCTCAGCAGTTTAAGCCTCTGACTCTTGGTTTCGGTTCAGGTCATGATCTCTCTGTTCATGGGTTTGGGCCCCACATCGGGCTCAGCACTGACCGTGAGGAGCCTGCCTGGGATTCTCTCTCTCCCTCTCCCTCTCCCCCTTCCACCTCTCCCCAAATAAATAAAACTTAAAAAAGAGAATCATATTCTATGGAGGTAATAAAGGCAGAAGAATTAAAAAGCGAGCCTAAGAAATCTCCACCAACATTATGAGCATCCACAGTAGTTTTACTACCACAAATCTTGAGTGAAGATGTCAGAATAGAAATTTAAGAAATGTGTAAGGTCGGAATGACGAGGTGGTGGGATTATCCATTCTTCAATCTGTAACATAAAAACATTTCCTTAAGGCACTCTCTGATTTCATTTTTGTTAGATTCCCTCTCCCTTCCCACCATCATTTCTTTCTCCCAGTAGAAAGATCTACACGTGTCAAGTCCTAAGCCCTGCATTCTCTCTGCAGTACAGCGTGAGGCCACAGAGTAACATTAGCAGGCTTTGTCTTGATCTCCCCTGAAATCCTTTTCTACACGACTCCCCTGTTCTCAGAAGAGCCCTGAAGTCACTCTTAAGTCTTCTGTCAGAAAAGGAAAGTACTCCATTAAAATCTACAGTTAATCACTGCTTACATTAAAATGATGAAAAGGACATCAGGAGACATTTAGCTGCAGATTTCAACTCTAGGAGAGGAAAGAAAAAGCTAATATTAACAAGTAGCATTTACTAAGAACCTACTGTGTGCTTGAAGCTACATTGCCACTCCACGTTAGGCAAGTGCAGATACAGGCACGTGATTTCAGCGGACATAGGAAATGAGGGAAGCTGGGGGCAGATGATTCTATGTGGTCCCAAGCATGCGTGTGGCTTCTCCGCCAGTCACCTTCTTGTGTTAGTGGACAACTTGTTTGGGAGGGTGCTGTAGGTAATTTTTAGAGATTCAAACTGAGTGTGCACTTCTTCAGTAGTTCTTTGAAGCGTTTACCTATTGTTACCTACGTATAGGGGGTTCATAATCTGTTAATCTCTGATCATTCTTTCCTTCAGATTAAGTCAAATGTGGGGCCCTTAAAAGCTTGAGGTAAAGGCAAAAGTACTCAGTTCCAGGTACAGTTTCAGCCCTATTTCTCTTCTTGGTCACAAGGCCACACTTCTCCCAACTTTATCTCAGAGGCTGCTAATCGGGTCTCCACCAGCCTCTGCTCCTCACTCAACAAAGGCCACCCCCAGTCTTCTTCTTCAGTCCCCGAATTCCATCTTCTCCAGACCCCAAACCCTACTCTTACCGTTAGGCAAGAATTCTCACCTAGCACTTATTTCCTTTCAGGGTTGGGGTGACGATGAACTCTATATTAACGTACTTGTGGGTTTAGAAAACATTTTGGAGCTAATCTGAAAATCCAGATCATTTACTATATTGACTGCCCTAAGGTTTTTTTTTTTTTAAGTTTATTTATTTTGAGAGAGAGAGATTGAGCATGCACTCACACGGGAGAGGCAGAGAGAGAGGCTCTGTCAACAAGGATCCCGACATGAGGCTCGAATTCAGGAACCCTGAGGTCATGACTTGAGCTGAAACCAAGAGTCTGACGTTTAACCCACTGGGCAACCCAGGTGCCCCACATTGACTGCTCTAAGTTCTAAACAGATTCTTTAAAACTAACAATTTAGAAGTAAAAATTCAGGCGCTTGGTAAATTTCCTGAGTTAGAGCAAGAGGAATTGGGCTTTCCAATAATTTCTCAAAGTTTCCCAGGAGAAAAAGACAGAATGCTAATCTTCCTATCCCCACTTCCTCCCCCGAATGTCCCACCAGGGATTCAGTTATGGTTTCCAGTTAAGTTCCTAGCAGCTGCATGTGTTCAAACAAAGCAAACTGTAATAAGCCATGTCTCAAAAATCAAGCATAACTTTTATTAATTTTTACAGCAACCTTAAATTTTTGGCTCGTGAAATCCAATCCTATGTTCCTGCGTCAGCCTCCGCTTTGTCTGTCACCTTGGATTCCTCACAGTTCTCTTATCTGGACTACACGTATGAAGTAGGCAGAGGTTAGAAGATTTTCATGTCAAAGAATCCTTTGGAGTGAACAGATGAGGAAATCTAATGAACACATAGGGAGAATTTGGGGGCCCAAACTTCTCAGTTCGGTGACAAACCTGTGATTCTTAGCCAAAAGAGTTTAATAAAAATCTCTTCCAGGTACAGCTTCTTGAATGAGCAGAGCATAGGTTTGCTGGTATTGCTATCATCTATATAATTGAAATCCTCACTGTTGGGACTTTTTAAAGGTATTGATGAAGAAATTCTCACCCAAAGAGCAGGTTTTGCTGACCCATAAGGAATGTAAACCTCCGAGGGAAAAAAATATGTAGCTGCAGTTCCTGCCAGACAACACTAGCAGCTAATGAGAAGCAAACTCTAAATTCAGACACAGTCAATATTAAGACATTCAATATTAAGCCAATATTACACATTTCATGTGTTTAATATCAATAATAGTGGCTCAAATTACAATGGCAGTGGGACATACTAATTAACTTTTCATATAATTAAGTCCTGAATATCTTAAAGTCAATATACAAATGAATTCATATACCATACAGATAAATATTTTTATTGGAGTTTATGATACCTAAAAAAAATAGGATGATAGCTTTGGGTTCTCCTAAAAGTCTCAAGATGACTAGTATATTACCTCTGTTTTTTAAAATTTGTTTAAAATATTTTCTTATTAAAAACTGAACTAACAAAATCCCACAACCAGCTCCTTCATTTACAGGGAATTCTGTTTTAATCAGCCATTCATTTATTTTTGTTAATTTCATAATCACACAGAATAGCTCTAAGCAAAAGTTACATCGAAAGGAAAGATAAAGGTGGGTAGGATTCCAAGGCAAACCTCTGCATTGAGAGATTGTGTATAAAAGTATCACATACTTTGTTCCACAACTTCATGCAGATTGGGAATATAGTCTCTACCACCAGCCCAATAATTGCTCCTCACACTTCTAGTTCTGGATCAAGGACTGGCTTTGAAATACATTGGGTTCTAATTTAATATTCGGAAATCTTGGTATAAAATGTTTGGAAACGAAATGAAAAAAATCTTCAGTATGCTATTTGGCAAAAGAAAAGCAGCGGAAAAGGACAGAGGCTAGAGACTGGCTCTTCCCTGGACTTTAACTCACTTCACTTCTTTGGGCCTGGATACAATGAAGATGGTAATTACACTTGTGTTGCTCTTCGAACTTCTTGGCAAAGCCTATATTGTGTAAGTGCAATGTCCCAGGACTGGGATGCTCTTAGACCAACAGTCTGCATTACAATTTGTAGACCTGCAAAACTGGAGTGAAGACACAAAATGCATTTTTTCTCTCTACAAAAAGATGAAACCCTTTATATCTCAAAACTTAGTTTTAGTTTCACATCCTTTAAAGGATGTGAACAATAAACACAGAAATCATTTTTTTGGAAAAATCGGAATCACTATTTTCCTTAGAATTATAGAAGCCACGTCCAACGTTTAGATCTGTATCTAGTTCAAGTTCCACTGTTTGTGCAAGTCTAATGTCCAGAGCATCCTTTTTTTAATCTGTAAAATGGGCCTGTTATCTTTTTTATCCAACTTACAAGACCATTGTGAGATTTCAATGAGGTGATACATGTGACGTGCCGTATGTTCATAAGCTCTTGAACACCTGAGTTTCACACTGTGCTATGAGGCCAGAGGCCAAGCCAGATCCCTGGATCTTCTTTTCCAGGATGCATTCCCAGGCTCTGGGGTGAACCTAAGGTTTGTTTCCTCCTACATACCCTGCGCAATGGTACAGGCCATCTAACATCCCTTATTCCACCCCTTGCTTCCTAAGGAGCCTTCTTCCTCAGCCAACTTGAAGCCCACTTAATGATATCTGTAAAGAATAGAGAATGTGTTGTCTGTGTTTCATATGATTTATACATATTTCTTACTAAGTAAAGTAATGCATAATAATTGTACAAGATTTGGACTTGCACCATTTGGGCTTGGACTTGAACTTGCAGCCAGATGTTCTGCGTTCTACACCTGGCTTGGCTCTTCTCAGTGCAAAAGTGTACTGAGAACTCCAGGCTGCTGCTCCAATATTGTGAAGTTTGGTCCAAACAACACCCATTATCAGAATTATCTGAATGCTCCTTAGCACTGGGATTAGCAGAGCCCCAGAGGCTGAACTACATGGATAAGGCCTGGGAATGTGCACTCCATTAAAACAAACAAACATACTCCCCCCCGCCCCCCCAAACAAAACCAAAAAACAGAAAAAACCCAACAACAAAACCCAAAAACAAACTACTTAGGTGATTCTCACACAGCCCAACGTTTCAGAAGCTCTGCTCCAGGTTCTACACTCCGGGTTTAAGTAGCAAGGAGAAGATGGTCTGGTCCTTCAGCACTGGCATCACCTGGGAACTTGTAAGAAATGACGAATCTTCCCTCAGTGCCCAGGCCTACTGAATCAGAAACCTGTACTCTAACAAAATCCTCAGAAGATTCTGACACACATTAAAGGTTTGAAAATCTCAGCTGTACCTCGGTATCATCTCAAAAGCTTTACAACCTACTGATGCCTGCGCCTCGCCCAAAGGTTCCCCGGTACTTAACCTGGATTCTGGGGGCGCGGTCTGGGCAAAGAGCTCTTACAAGCTTCCCAAGTTATTTTAATGTACAGCCAGGTGGAGGACCATTGTACCCTAAGTCGCAGTCCTTTACGATTAGGCTATAACCTGAGTTAAACTGGCTTTTCTGGCCTTGCCCAGCACCCTAAGGACCGCTTAGAGTAAACAGTGGTTTGTAAGGGACAATGGACTCTGGAGACAAACAAGTTCAACCACACAGCTTTAGGTTCGCAAAACCCGAGGCGGGAGACTTCCCGTACCTTCCCGCACTGGAGCGGGGCGCTGCGCCCGGGTCCGCCCCGGGGGTGGGGGGGGGGGCACCCGAGCCCCGCCCAGCTCGCCCCCTCCCCGCCCCTCCCTCCCCCGTGACGTGCCGCAGCGGGCCGGGATCATGCGCACTCGCGCCCCGCGCCCCGCACGGCTGCTCCGCCTCGGCGCTTGTCATTCTCCGCGGCGCGGCGGCGAGTGCGGACTGCGGTGCACGCCCGCTAGCTCCCCCGCCGGCGCGCCCGCGATGTGACCGACCGCCTGGGAGCGGGCTGGCGGTTCTGCGGGCGGCAGCGCCGCGGCTTCTCCCTTGCCGCGTTCCTTGTGGAGTCGCCATTCCCTTGGAGCCGGAGACACGCACCGAGGGCTCGGAGCGCCGCGCTCCGCGGTCGGTGGCGTCTGCAGCTCTCGGGTCCGCGCGGCCGGGTGCAGCCTCGCTCGCCGTCGCCGCCGCCGCCGGGCGGTGCGCCCTGGCGAGTGCCCGACTCCGGGCGCAGCGGAGCTAGGCGGCTGGTGCAGAACGACAGCGCCTATCCTTGCACCCGCCGCTGTCGCCCGGGCAGTGAGGGGCCCGCGGGGTTGCGCGCTGCGCAGCGCTCGTCCCCCCCGGAAGGCTTCCTGCGTCCCAGTAAGTTGCCTGGAGTTTCTGAAGTTGGAGGGAGCCTTGGGAAGGGGAGGTGCGTCTTTATTATCTTCATGTGAGAAGCTTGGGGGAGCCCCTCCTGTTAGTAGCCGGGCTACATCTCGGGGAGTTCAGGGTGCGACGTAACGGACGCTGCACGCGGGCAGAGGCTGTCCAGGGCCGGCAGGCTGCAGCCTCTGATTAATGTGCCACTTGGTGGAAATGCGCTGTGAGAGGACAGGTGCTCCGAGGGCATTTTGCCTGCTGCTGATTGCACATTCCGAGCTCCTAGACTGTGTGTTGGGGGGTAGTGGGGTGCGGGCTGGGTCTTGTTCTCTATCCTGAGTCCTCCGGGGAGTGACTCCTGCCTGTAATATTCCTGGATGCGATAGGTCTTTGGGGATGGGAGCTAAGCCATTCCTTCCCAGCCCTCCGGGCTTCCCGCGCATCCCACTTTACTCTTCCCCTAGGCAGAAGTTGCCGACGTTTCCCTAATTGGAGCCCAGGCCTTTAGGGAGAAAACTACTTTAAGCCAATACAGCGTTTTGTGCCATAAGGCAAATAAAATGAGAAATCCGTGCATTGTGTGTGATTTCATACACTTGAAGAATGTGGGCAAGTCTCAAAGAAATAGGATTCAGATTATGACACTTGGGTTTCACCCTGACTATCCTGTGCCTCTTATATAAGCCTCCCGGCGGGATAACCCTGTCTCTGCAGTGGCTGCAGCTGTGGCTCTCCATTCCATTTGTTTAAGGTCCAGCTTGAACAGTATTTAATGAAAATGCTGACATGATATAGCCTCCTGTAGTCTGAAACAGAGTGCACTCTTCAAATTGGAGTGTCTTCTTCTTATAGGTAGCATGTGAGGAAAAACCCAGTATATTTTTCAAGGCAGCTCCAGGAATTAGACACATAAATCATGTTTTAAAATAGCATGCATTGTGCAGAGAGCTTGCAGAGGACCCTTTTTGAACACATCCCCTTTGTTTTAGAAAAAGTGGATATTGTTCATCCCAGACATTTGTTGAGTCTGAAAGTTAAGTGTACCGATGGGCTTAATTATCCTAATAAATAAAGAGCATGATTTATAGGTAGCTGCCCTGTCCTACTTTGGATAGAATTCTATAACCTTACTCTGTCATCTGTCCCCTAGTGATTCCTTTTAAGCAGAGCAATAGATTATCATCATTGATGTTTAAATATTTGAGTTCATTAAATTCGTAAAAGGAATACTTTGAAATACACATGGTACTGCTATGACTGTTAAGACTGAATATTATAAACAAGGAGAATTTTCAGACTCTTTGGTATCAAAGTCATTAGTCGTGTGTGTGTGTGTGTGTGTGTAGAAACTTGGACTTGTAATAAATGTTTAAGCCAAAACTCAGGGGTGTGTTTTTCTATAAGATTTATTTAGCTAATCTTTAGAAAGAGAAGTGCCTTTGTAGTATTCCAACACATAGAACAAGATGAGCTACTTTTAGTCACTTCATTTAAAAGCGTATCGTAGGCTTTTAAAGACTTCTAGGAAAATACAGAAATGTTATTTCTGAAGTTAGAAAGCTAGTCCTCACACTGTGTGGTTCGTGACAGCATCCATTGCTTATGTCTAGAAGAGAATACATGCCAGCATGGAATCTCAAGCTGACTCACCCCCGTCGACACTACTGGATTATAGTTAGAAGCCTACACAGGGAGCTGAGCTGCTAGCTTTTGGAACATGTGTTTGAATCTAGGCAAGTTACCTAAACTCTGTTTCTCAGTGTCTTCATCTCTTATGAGCGAGATTGAATAAGTTCACTGGCTCACTGTTGAGCCAGTGTCTGGCATATTAAAGTGATAAAGTTGTCACTGCTCTGAAGGGATTATGCATCTTAGGGTCCCAGGGACATTGAGTGGCTGCCGATGGAGGTTAACAGCAGCAGGTCACATGTATAACAGGAGAGAGGGCATAAACATTTATTAAACACCTTCTAGCGATGCAGACCAGCTGGTGTTTAATTTATTGTCTCCCCCAGTTTCTCACTGAGGTGGTTGGTTTCCTCTCCACCTGGCAGATGAGGAAACTGAAGCTCAGCGAGATCAAATCAGATTTGGGATTTTAACCCATGTCTGTTTCAAATCATGTTCTTTTTGACCCTGCTGCCTCAACTTGCAAAGTATTTTTTCCATCTATCCTCCTTCAATCCTCGTAATAATAAAATGGGGGCATTATTATCTTCTGCTTACAGATGAGGAAATTCAGGTTAAGCATTAAAGTATGCAAAGTGCTTAACAGCACTCGCAACATAGTTCTCCAAGACTGGGAGCTATTATTATGACCATAATTATCGTTAAATAACTTGCTTAGCCTGGCACAAGGTAGATGTGCCAGCAGGTGAAGTATGTTTTCTTCTTCACTTTCAAGTGCATTACATTGCTTTTTGCCTCTCCATTCATATATTCGGAGAATCAAGAAGTGGCGGGGGATGGTATAATGTTACAGTTCAGGCTGGAGGAAGGTGCTTTCTGTTTTGTTTCCTGTCTGCAGATGTGGCTACAGGGATCCACCTAGCCTAGTAAGCCACCACCAGCAGCTGTCATCTATCCAAGAGCACCATACCTGAGCATGAATCCTTTCCCAGCTGAGGAACAACCGTGGGGCGGGGGAGGGGGAGAGGTAGGGGAAGGCTTGTACTTTGCTGCACATTTTACTGTATATTCAGAAATGGAAATTATTTATAAGTTACATCAGAAAAGCATGCTTCTTCTAGGCCTTAATACTAGTGTCACAGGAAGTAGTTTCAGGCGGTCCTGAAACTTCGTTAAAAGTATGCTCCAGAGTCTGTTGAATTCACCTGACTTCCCAGGTTGGGAATGATTGAGGGGCCACTTTGTGAGTGTGTGTGTATGTGTGTGTGAGTGTGTGTGGCTTTCTTAGGTTATCATCCAGTTACTACATAGTGTTCTTGGTAAATATTCTCTTTTCTAAACATTAGAATCTAATTGCTGTATAAGGCACATGAGCAATGGACTGCTGTAACCTCTTAGCTAACGTATCTTAACCACTGAAAGTACTTCAAGACTGATTTTCTAAGTTGGGTTTCTTTTTTAAAGTCAAAACTGTACAGCATAGTGACTGTAGTTAATAATACCATATTGCGTACTTGAAAGTTGCTGAGAGAGTAGATCTCAAAAGTTCTCATCACAGGGGTGCCTGGATGGCTCAGTTGGTAAAGCATCCAACTCTTGATTTCAGCTTAGGTCATGGTCTCATTGTTCGTGAGATTGGCCCCCCGCATCAGCCTCTGAACTGACAGTGCAGAGCCTGCTTGGGATTGTCTCTCTCTCCCTCTCTCTCTACCCTTCTCCTGCTTTCGCTCTCTCTCCCTCAAAATAAGTAAAGTTTAAAAAATAGCACTTTAAAAAAGTTCCCATTGCAAGAAAAATCTATAACTGTGTCATGACAAATACTAAGTAGACTTATTGTGATCATTTTGCAACATAAATCATTTTGGTGCACACCTGAAACTGATACAATTTTATGTGTCAATTATATCTCAATTAAAAAAAATCAAAATCTGGGTATGAGCTTTCAGGAGTGGGCCTCAGTATGCCAAGGCACAATCCCACAGAGAGTGTGCCAGAAAGAGCCCTTGCCGTCAGCTGAGTCTTTTTGAATCTTTGAAATATCTTCTACTTCAATTTTAACCCTTCTTGTCAGAGTACAGATATTCCCTTTTAATCAGTATTTACATTTCAAATGCTCCTCTGTTCTGGGTTATTCTATAGTAAAAGTTGTCCTTGACCACTTTTGTGACTTAAGCTGGTTCCATAATTTAGTTTTAACTCATTCTTTAGAATTTAAATAGTTCTGTTTTATTTCTTGTCTGTGTTAACTATTGATCGGCTTCTCTGTGGCCCCCTCCATATCTCCAAATAACTGACATCAGCTTTCTCCTGCTGCACAGGAAATACAAATTAATGTCAATATGGATAAAGCGAATGAAGATCATTTACTCTCCCTAGTCATATCTACTGTTTTGAATTATTTTCTCTTCTTGCTTGGAGAGTGAGGAGCTGATTCTGTTTCTAGAGATCTTGCTTCATACATCTGCATTGGGGAGTTATATAAGACCTATGGTCAGGTTATGACCAGAAGGTCATATAAGCAGGCAGTTCGTATTCAACATGGCAGAAACAGCCGCCACAAGGCTGGGGCAATGCTGAATTTAAGGACAAGGAATGGAGATGGGGGGAGCTAGCTCCGAGGATGATTTATCTGCCACACCTTCTGGATAAGAATTGACGCAAATAGTTAACATAGAGCACTTACCATGTGCCAGCTGCCATGTGAAGAACTTTACATACAGAATTTACTTTAAGCCTCATAGTGACCTTATGTGGTAGTTACTTTATTATTCTGTTTCTCAAAAGTGGAAACTGAGGCCTAGAAAGGTCAGGGCACCTGTCCAGAGTCACATTAATGAGCTGTGGAGCCAAGAATGGGGCCCATGGCTCTCTGATGAGGCCTGGGCTTCTTACAGCACATTCTGTATCCAATTCTGGTGCCTTTATGATAGTCAGCTGTTCTGCCGAGGTGTCCTGTATTGTGCTTCTCAAAATAATCCCCTATATCTCCTTTGGTCCCCACAGTGAACCTGGGATGGAGCTGAAGGGATGGCAGGAAGGCTCACTGCCCACCTTCTTGCCCATAGCCAGCACCTGGCATTGACTCCACAAATAGTGTCATCTCTCTGTCTTTGTGGAGGAAGAGCTTAAGCTTAGTTCATGCAACAAGCTCAAAAAAGAAAATCACATGTTAGCATTGTGAAATAGGAAGCATAAAGCCTTGAACCTTACAGTAGAGAGTCATGTTAACTTTATCTGCGTTGGGTCATATACTTGCTGTGTTACTCTTATTAAAGAAAGAGGAAGTGTAGAGATCTGAGATTTTCTCTGATGATTTAACAAAAAAAAGTGTTAAGTAAAAAAGTATCAGTTATTGAGGGCACCTGGGAGGCTCAGTCAGTTAAGCATCCAACTCTTGACTGTGGACCAGTCATGATCTCACAGTTTGGGAGTTTGAACCCCGCATCAGGCTCTTCGCTAACAGCATGGAACCCGCTTGGGATTCTGTCTATCTCTTTCTGCCCCTCCCCTGCTTGCTCTCTATCTCTTTCAAAATAAAAATAAGTTAAAAAAATTTTTATATTATCAGTTATGAACATTACTACAGCAGTGTCCTATGTTATTCATAATGAAACTATGGTTTGTAAAGTAAATGAATACATATGTCTAACAAGGTTCAAGTGTGTAATCTCAGAATAGGAACATTGCATCGATCAAATCTTCTGTGCCTGCATTATAGTCTAATTCCAGTCCAAATGCAGAGTACAAAGAATTTATAACCAACTTGTAATAGTTTCAAAACCCTTCCTCTGAGCCCCACTTCCTCCATTTTTTTTTCTCAGTTTCACATTGGAGCCAACATTTATTCAATAAGTTCTTCATGTCCCTTGGGTTTTGAGTTATTATTTTTGTTGCTATAACATTTTGGCATGCTGTGTTGGTGTTTCATCTGCTCCCCTACCTTGATTTTATAGGACAATTTTCAAACCTGTGAGTGACTAAAAACTTATGAAAAATTCAATTTTCTAAATATAGACTTTATTGCAAAGGACAGGGAAATTTGGCCTGACTGGAGGGCCTTTGCCTAAAATACAGAGCACTTGAAACCCCATGAACTTTATGGAATAGGGAAGTAAAAGAATAGTTTTAAAATTGATCAGCAGCTGCTTTGTACCTTTCTTTACAATTTCATAGAAACTCGGTCTCTGCATACCATGTCACATATTCATTTGCAAGTGATAGGCTTCTGTTGATTTTGTAAAAGTGCCCAAAGGTGTGACTAAATCAATATTGTTGTCATTTATCATTCTAGTCTTCAGAGGATCCCCAGTGTTGCAGATGTAAACCTTTCTGTGGGTTTATTCTCTAAGTGATGTAGGGTGATCAGTAAGTCTTTGGGCATCTGGTCTCACTTCTTTGTGACTCAGTCATTGCTGTTAATGTTGCTTCTGCTTGCTCTGGCCCTTACTGTACCCGTTCCTTGGTCACCCCCATTATGGTCGAACATGTTGGGAAACTTTAATGTTGAGGCAGCTCATGCTGTAAGTCAGAGACAATATAACTACACAACACAATGATTTTTTTAATTGAATAAAACCAACCTTTAACGTAGTTGCACACAAGATTACTAGATAGAACCTCTGCGTTCAGCATTTGGGAATTGCAACCACTGTGGCCTTAGTATTTTTTCCCTGACACCTTCTAAGGAGAGCTGTGAACCTCTAATTCACACATAATCAATCACTAGCAGCGTGGCAGTATTTGCGTCGGATTGAGTTGGAGTGCTATTGACTCATTTATGCATTCACCGGACATATGTTGGTATGATATCAGGCATGTTGTTGGATGTCGAAGCCTCAAACATAAGAAGAATCCTTGTGCTGCCCTCAAGAGTCTCAGCAGAAGGGAGGGGAAAAGATGCAGTTGGAATCAGTGTGTAAAAGACCCTGGGCTCCATCAGGGGTGCCTGGCCCTAAGGGGATGGCTTTCCCAGAGGAAGTGGGGTGGCTCTGAGCCTCGCAGGCAAGTCAGAGCCGGCCGGGCGGGCAGCTGAGGATGGGAGTGGGCCCACAGAAATCCCTCAGAGCAGAGGGACCAGAGGGAACAGCGCGGTGCAAGTCCCAAAGGGGGCAGGCTGTGTGTGTGTAGTTCCACGGGGCTGGTCGGCACGCGGGCAGTGTGCCAGGCGGGAGGTGGAGAGCGAGGCCGGGCGGTTCAGGAAGGGTCTTGTGGGCTGTATTTGGTCCAGATGACTCTGAGCACTTTAGGTTGTTCTTGCAGAACGATTACTCTGAGTGTTCTGCAGAGTAATGGATGGGGCGTGGGGCAGAAATAGGAGCCCTGTAAAAAATAAATTGTTCACTGAATCCTAGTGTGGGTCTAAGGTCTGAAGTCAGACCCGTAAGAGTGGGGAGAGGGGGAGAGGGGAAGAAGCAGGGAAGGGGTGGTGACTGAGAATGACTCTCAGGTCTCTGGCTTGGGTGATTGAGTGGACAGAGGTACCATTGGTCATGATGGTGACTCCAGAGGACGGTGCAGTGTGCAGGGGAAGCCGACAGATTTATTTGTGGATTTATGTAATGCGAGGCACCAGAGGGACATCCAGGGCTTGAGAGTCAATGGGCAGTGTTACCGGCCTGGGGTTCTGGAATTCAAGACTGAGGCCGAGCTGAAGACATAAATTTGCAAGTCTTCGGTGTGTTTGATGTCGTTACCGAGGCTGTGATCTGCCTGGGAGTACTCGTGGCCTGGAAAAGAAAGATGAAGGCCAAGGTGGCAGGCAGGGCTAGTGAGATGAAGTGAGAGAAGTTTTTGACAAGTGCTTGGACACAAAGAGGCAGAAGCCAGAGGCAAAGCAACACGAGGTGCCTGATGGAATGGGAGCTGGGTGACACAAGGAGTGAAAGAGAAAGGAAAGGCGGTGAGCAGCCGGGCAGGTCTGCCTGCTAACTTGCCTGCATCTGCACAGAAGATGGTGGCAAGTTCTCCTAGAGCTTTCTGTCCCCGTCCATACATGTGAAGGCCTGGAAAGTGGGGGGATAAGGGTAAAGAAAAAAGAGATAAAATCATGAAAAAACATGGGCCTGAAGCTGCATAGAGGATAAATTTGCCATTTCTTATTTTTCTTTTGCATTCATTTATCTCCTTTCTTGACAGCAGGACAGGGCACTTGAGAAAGTGGGAAGGGTGAGAGAGTCACTTTCTCGGTGGAAAAAGTGTTTGGTTCTTCTAACAGGTCTGTCTCATTGTATCCGTGAATGTGCGTGCTGGAAGGAAAAGTGAGAAATGGCATATTATTTGAAACTTTGCAGAACTAAGCTTTGATCACGGCCATAGCAGCTTTAGAGGGTTTTGACCTTTGAGCGAATCCTTTTATAGTTATTAATGAATCTTTTGGCTCATTGGTCTGTTAGAGATATAGTAAGTATTGTCTCCTATAATTTTCACTTGTCATAAAAACAGGCCCCATTATGTTATAGACAGCCTAGAGTATTTGGGGATGATGGAAATAATAACCATGTATTTTAGTTGAGATCATACAGTTCAGTCCTCACCCATTTTGGCTTTGATTTTGACTTAAAGGCAGAATTACTCCCATTAGAGAGATGAGAGATCCGGGATGCAGGGTTCAGATAACTGTGAAGATAACACGGCTGATAAATGACAGAGCTCCTAGGACCTAACTTGAGGCATCTGACTTCACATTGGTTCTTGCCACTCCGCCGCATTGCCTGTGTCCTCGTGAATAGCTACTGAAGAAAAATGAGAGGGTGGCACATTTAAGAGATTGCTTTCATTAGTTTGCTTAAAGCACCCACAGAAGAGACTGTTGGCTGCAGTCTGTATTTGCTGGGCCACAGGTCATTTATGTAAATGTATGTAATTAAATTAGACTGGGGGGAAAAATCTTTCTTCACAAAATGAGCATCTTTTTCTTTCATTATCTTAAAAGCTTGAAAAACAGCATCTGAGTTATAAAATAAAATATTTAATATTTTAAACTGCAAAATTATTGTAATTACCCTCTGTATTTGTGATGCAATGCAAACATGTTTTTCAGTTGTTGCAATGGGAGTTGTTATGTGAGAAGCGTTCTATGTGGGCATGTGTGTGCATGTGAAACAAAAATCAGTCAAGTTAAGTTTAAACTATTGGTTTTCCTTTTATATTATTAATCCTGTCTATTCCAGTAACATTAAATGATGTAGGTAGCTTTATCTTGGCCAAAGCAGCTATTATTATGTTACCCGTTTAGGGCTAAAGTAGTAAAACATTTGTCCTGGGCATTTCACACTTGAGCAGTGTAAAATGATGCAGGATAAACCTTAAGGGTTTACTTTAGTTTTAACAACTTCTGTTTTGGCTCCTGATATTCTAAAATTGTGATTTACCTAATTTGCTACATTGAATCAGATATTAGCTATTAATAAACAGCAGTGTTAGAACCCTGCAAACATGGGATTTTGTGACTGAAAAGTTTATGATGCTGTTTTTTTTTTTGTTTCACAAAAAAATAATCTACGAGCCTTGCTAAATGGCAGTTTCCAGATGAAAGCAATTTCTAGCGAGTAGCAAAATGCTGGTACCAGTGCTTATCCTTAAATCTCAATTTCAAGCTTCACGGCGCCAATTTTACACTTTAGCTTCAGTAGGAAAAGTTGAATCCAAGGGGGCTTATGCTTTTGCAACATTCTGTGGCTTGATCTTTTGTTGTTGATATTTATTTTTTAAAACCATATGTTTATAAATTTTAAAAAGTTTTATAAAAATGTTAAGCAACTATCTTAATTCTAGTAATTACCATTCACTTGGTGTATTATAGTGGCCTTAGTCCAGGGGAGTTGAGAAATTATAGTAGAGACATATGAAAATTTAGATAACAATATAAAGTAATATGGTATTTTATATATGATTTCATTGCATTTTATATTTATAATAATATTTGAGGAAACTCAAATGAAGTAAAATGAAAATTAATTTGGCCATTTCATGCCTCATGTGTCCCAGCTTCATCCAAATGCAAATATGATAATCCAGGGCCCAGAGTTAGTATTCTGTGGAGGTGATGTGACACTACTGTATTTATTACTCACTGACAAAATGAATAATTAAGCTAGGTTTCCTACTAATCTTTCCCTGAGCGTATATTTTAGTTTTTTTTAATGTTTATTTATTTTTGAAAGAGAAAGAGACAGAATGCGAGCAGGGAAGGGGCAGAGAGAGGGAGACACAGAATCTGAAGCAGGCTCCAGGCCCTTAGCTGTCAGCACAGAGCCCAGTGTGGGGCTCGAACCTACGAGCCGTTGGATCATGACCTGGGCCAAAGTGAGACACTTAACTGAGCCACCCACATGACTCATCCATGAGTATATATTTTAATGTTATGTACTAGGAATTTTCATTTGCTAAAAAGAATAAATTTCTTTACCTCTCTTTCCTTCCTACTGAATTTAGTCAGACACTTTTGTGTTAGTGTATTTGACATGATAGAACCTGTCTAAATTAGTAATCTAATTTGAATTCCATAATTATATGTACAGTCAGAGCTTGATTGAATAGAGTTTTTGCATATTGTATATATTCTTTCTCTTACTGGAGTTAGGAATTATATGTTTAATAGAGTCCTAAACCTGCTTACATTTACCAACAGGCACAGAGAGAAAAATAAACATTTTTACAAACAAAATTTAAAAGATCTACTTCCTTTTATTTATTTATTTATTTATTTATTTATTTATTTCTAGGAGAGAGAGAGAGAGAGACAGCGTGAGCAGGGGAGGGTCAGAGAGAGAGTCACAGACTGAAACAGGCTCCAGGCTCTGAGCTGGCAGTCAGCACAGAGCCCGACGCGGGGCTCGAACTCATGAACCGTGAGATCATGACCTAAGCGAAAGTTGGACGCTTAACCGACTAAGCCACCCAGGCGCCCCAAGATCTACTTCCTTTTTAAACGTGAGGAATTGACATGTAACTGTCTACCGTAGCTTGTATGTAACAGATTGAAAATGCAGAAGTGGTTGAAAACTAGGATAGTTATATACTGTACCCAAATTGTTGATGTTGAGTTTAGAAGCATACTCTTTTATTCTTATAATAAAAAATAAAGATGCTTTCGAGTAAATACGAATCTTCATAAATATTCAAACATATTTGGATGATGTTAAGAATATTTTCCTTTCATTTCATTGTATAATGGTCACTTTGGCCAGAATGTGCAGCTTGAACTTTAACATCAGTGTGAAATGCTCAGTGTCTCCAAAGTAGAATTAAAGCTAAACACTTTGGAGTCTCATTAAAATCATACGGTATAGATTAACGGGTTTTTAGGCTTTGTGCTGGAATATTTGGAACAGGATTACTAAAAACTATCGTTGAGAAAAAGAAAATAAAACACTGAAGTATTAAACTTAACACTTAATTTAATGGTTTCTGTCACCGCAATTTTTAACCTTTCTCACTGGCTGAGTGACTTGCTAATAGTGGCATGTCAGGGCCTGAATTATTATAGATCTTTTTTTTAATAAATATTCAATAGCATTTTCAAAATTGTTCTCCTAGATACAATTCATAAAAACCAGCCCAGTGCTGGCAATGAACATGCTTCTTTTATACTGTTTTATAGCCACAGGCCATTGGCATTTGGACCCTTCTCTTATGTATCTTCACAGCTCCACATATCCTGAAAACTGTCAGCCTTGGCTTAGAATAAGCTTTTTGTATCTCTACAGTTACAAAAAGAATAAAGAACATTTTCTCCTTTTCTTCTGCCTATAATATGCCAAAACCCTACAGTCAGAAAATTATCATTTCCTAGTCATATGCTTTTTCGTTCTCAGGGGTTCTTACTAGCTTCAGAAAATGAGAATGCAACAGGCATTGTTGAAATGAGAACATACTAGTTAGTGTTGATCTGTCTTACACTCTTTTAGTTAGAGATGTGGTTCTCAACCGGGGGTGACTTTGCCCTCCGTGGGACATTTGACAATGTCTGGAGATACTTTTGTTGTCACAGCTGGGGAGAGGGGTACTACGGGCATACAGGGGGCAGAGGCAAGGGTTGCTCTCATATATTCTGCAGTGCACGGAACAGCTCTCCTCAGGGAAAAATGATCTGATCCAGAATGTCTTTAGTGCTGAAGTGGAGAAACCCTCGTCTAGAAGTCAGGGACTATCTGTTTAATTTGCTTTATATTGTTCAAGCAAATGGAAATGTGATAGCTAGTGCTTGGGAAGAAATCCTAGCAATCAATATAATCATTTGTTGAGCACCTAAAAGTTCCTGAAGGCACAGGACAAACCATGACATAGTCGCAGCCCTCGGGAGTTTACACTCTGTTTGTTTTTTTTTTTAATTTTTTTAAAAATGTTTTATTTATTTCTGTGTGTGTGTTTGTGAGAGAGAGAGAGAGAGAGAGACAGAGACAGCATGAGCAGGGTAGGGTCAGAGAAAGAGGGAGACACAGAATCTGAAACAGGCTCTAGGCTCTGAGCTAGCTGTCAGCACAGAGCCCGACCGGGGGGTGGGGGGGGCTCGAACCCACGAACCGTGAGATTATGACCTGAGCAGAGATCAGACACTTGACTGACTGAGCCACCCAGGAGCCACTTGTTTTGTTTTGTTTTTTTTGTACTTTAAGTTTATTTATTTATTTTGAGAGAGAAAGAGAGAGAACAAGAGGGGGAGGGGCAGAGAGAAGGAGAGAGAGAATCTCAAGCAGGCTCTGTGCTGTTAGTGCAAACTCTGACATGAGGCTCCAACTCACAAACTGAGATCACACTTGAGCTGGAATCGAAGAGTCAAGACACTTAACCAGCTTCGCCTCCCAGGCACCCCTACACTCTCTTTGAAGATGACTGGCAAATAAAATACTATTATTCAATGTGATATATGCTGTAATTAGAGGAATATATGACATGTTAAAAATAATTTTGATTTTATTTACTAAATGTTAGGGACTATCTGGAAGAAATTATGTTCACTGGCTAGATGTAAAATTAGTCATTTATGGGTGAAATTTCTTTTTTTCCCTTGATAATCAGGAATAGGTCCCACTGATGGCCTTCTCTCTCCATTTCAACTAGTATTAATTTGAAACATTAGGAAAAAATAGGAGGTGTTAACATAAAAAGTGTTACTTTAGAAGTTTAGGATATTAGTTTTTTAACGTCTTCATTAAGGTATAATTTACATGCCATAAAAGTCTCCTGTTTTAAGTGTACAATTCACTGCTTTTTAGTAAATGTACAGAATTAGGAAACAATCATCACAATCCAGTGTTAGAGCTTCTCCATCACTCCAAATAGGTCACTTGTGCCTGTTTGTGGTCGCCCCAGGCAACCTCTGTTCTTTCTCTTTCTTTTTTGTATCTCACTTTCTGTCTCTATAGATGTGACTTTTAGCAAATCTCTGGACAGTTCATTTGGGATATCAATTTTTACAAGTAAAAATGTAGTTTAATATCCTTTTTAAGAAGTTTATTTTTTTACTTTTTAAAAAATATTCATTTATTTTTGAGAGAGAGAGACAGACAGACAGACAGACACAGAGCACAAGCAGGGGAGGGGCAGAGAGAGGAGACACAGAATCTGAAGCAGGCTCCAAGCCCAGAACTGTCAGCACAGTCCCGATGTCAGGCTCGAATCTGTGAACCACGAGATCATGACGTGAGCTGAAGCAAGAAGCTTAGCCGATTGAGCCGCCGAAGGACTCCTGATAACTTCTTTTTGAAGGTCATCATGTTTATATTTTTCGTATTACCTGTGCCATACCCATGCTACAGTGTATGTTATCAGAATTCTCAGACTAATCAGGTGAAAAATGTGGCAAAGGAGAAGATAAGCATGTGTATTTAATGCAGCATATATGCTACACAACGGAGTCCATGGTATGCCTGTTTTTCAGCTTTGTCCAGTTTTGTTTCCTGCAAATCTGTCTTCTAAAATAATGTCATTGAAATCACTGATAAGCTGACTGAGGTCAGGTGAATATACGTGCACCATGTGGGGAAACTACAAAAGGATTAAATCCCGAGAACTTACCTGTCGGGAGAGTTCTGTAGAGGTCAGCAATTCCTTTGGGGCCCAGTGCTTTCCAGAATTCAGCTGGTAGAAGGGCAATACAGTTTATATGCTGTACGTTATAGAATAGTCTCATGGGATCTAGGCAACAGTAATTTCTCTAACAAAGTGGATGAATGTTCAGGAGGACAGAGAATGACCAACTGACTTGATGTCAGTTCAAGTTGGAATAAATTCATTTGGTAGCAAAATAACAAGAAAACCCTCTTTTCTGGATATTTTGCATTTCAGAATTGTGGAAAAAGGTTTGTGAACTTGGCCCAGGGTGTACCAGGACATTACATTTCAAATAATTGCTGCATCCTCTTCCTAACTGCCACCCTCCCCTCCTCTCTGCCACATACACATTTTATGCAGTTTAGCCCTGAGTGTACTTGTCTTTTTTTCACATCATTAGCTTCCTATCAGACTTGATAAAATGCCAAGTTAGCTGTTCAATTTTGGTGGAAGAAGGCCAGGTACGGATGTGTTATGGCCGCCAGATCTACATTCTCTTGTGGTTTGTGGTTTCACCTCCCGTTATAGGCTTGGATTGTAGCCATGTTCATTTACTCTAGCTACACCCCCCCCCCCCGCCCCCACCCTCCAGGCCCAGGGTCCCAGAAGATGAAGATAACTTTGTTAGGTCAAAAAGGTGTCGTTGGAGAAGAATCCAAAGAGAACAATGGCAACTATCATTCCCCAGACTCATGCTAAGTAACCCTCACACCCATGCCAAAATCTTGGGCAGTGAGACAACAGATAAAGACATGAAGAAAGCTGGGTTCTCAGCTTGGATGTAAGACTCCAGTACAAAGTGAGATATTTCAGACTTGTTCCAATTTTTTAAAAATTCTGCATTATCTTCATATAATTTGCCTAATGGTACTTAGCGAGCCTCGTGAGGTTTTTTTCACATGTATTTATTTTCATATCTATTTCACATATATTTCATAGCTTTGTTAATTTCCAGATTCCAATGGTGGTGCTCAGAAAAGCGTAACTATTTGGCACTGGGGTTTAACTGAGTTTCCGTGGCACTTCTAAGTAGCTATAAATGTGAATGACTATTTCGATCAGTGTGTAAAATTTGCCCTTGTTGCACGTGAATGTGCGTGCTCCTATGGCAGTGTTACTTAGGCAGAATGTACTATAGATTGTGGAACCCATTACCAGCAAAGGGGACTCAATCTCTGCAAATCAGAGGGGAGAACAGAGTGGAGTGTTACACCAGTATTGGGGGGAAAAAACCTGCATGTTTATAGGGACATCCAAGAATTTTGAGGACTCAAGAACATTTATTAAGACAGTAGTAAGTTCTTGAAGATCAATGTGAGCTAAAGTTCAGCTGAGTGAGTAAATTGGTAATTTTGAATGTTTCTGTAGGTATTCAGGAGCATGTTTTAGGGACTATATGGCTATTGTTACCTCTTTTTTTAAAGTTCATTGTTTGAGCATAATACCAAACTCTTTATCTGATGGTGAACCATCAACATGAAAAGGTGTTGAATCATTGCCACGTGAGAGTGGAAGTACATACCTGGCCTTTCGTCTGCAGACTTGATTCTTGGGTGTCTTGGTTTACACCCACGTCCTCCTCCAGCTGCAGACCCCTTGCAAGTATCATTTTCTCTCCTGTCTCCCAACTTTGAAGAGCTAAACTTGTCCTGCCTTGGTTTTGCACCTGTCTTTTCTTGCCAACCATCTTCCTGAGTTTGCAAGCATTTCTTCTTATTACCACATTTCCTGTTGTTAAAGAGCTGACAGCCCACAGGGGCCTCACCTTGCCGCTGCCTCATTCCCTTCCTCATTTAAGTCTGTCCCCGCTCTGTGTTCTGACGATGCTTTCTCCCTCTGTTGGGGCAGATCATCTGATCTGTCTCATCTTATCTTTTTCCTTTTTTCTCTCTAGCTGCCTTCAGAGCAATGGTTCACCATACTGACTGCATAAGAGCATTACCTAGGGAGGTGTAATACTTCATGACAGGGCCTGTCCCCAGTAATTCTGATCAGTGTGTCCCGGTGGCCTTGACCTTGGTGGCTTTTGAGCCCCCCCCCCCCCCCCCAGGTATTGCAGCTGTCACTGAGAACCACCTGTTCGGAGGCAGGATGCTTGTTGGCTGTAGGTATCAGGCTGCTGTGGAAGGAGGAGCAGGAGAGTGAAAAAGGGATGGAGAAAGATTAAACAATGGCAACGCTCCCTTGACCCTTTGTTTACTTTCAGTTTCAGCTCAGGGGAATGGGTTTCTGTAAGTGCCACTGTACCAGCCCGGTGTGGACTGTGTTCCCATCTGTAAATCCCTGGCGGTTATGTGCCCCAGGCAGGCAAGAAACCATTTGAGGTGAAGTGTGTACTTTTCGCCTCGTGAGGCTGACCACAAGGGGCCTTATTTTCCTTTCGTAACTATGGCCTCCTGCCTTGCAACCGACTATTTCCATTTTTCCTTTCTGTGACTCTCTGTAGACCAAAGCCATGTGCCCTCCTCCCTTATTTGTTGTTAGTTTGAAACTCACTGCCATCACGACACATACAGGGCAACCAATTAAAGTTCCGAGGTGTGGAGATGTTCACTTCGCTTTTCCCTTGTGAGAAAGATGGGTGGCGGGATCTTTGCTGGGAAACTACTGTATAGAATATAATTTTTCTGAATTAGTGGGTGAGGGGAGGCCACTGGTAAAATTGAATTGGCATCTATTCATAGTTTTCTTTTATCATTAGTATACCTGTGGGTCTCTTAAATCCTTCCTTACACAATAAAGAATTCAGAAGTTGGACAGAAATGCATTCAGATAGGCGTCTTTATAAAGCCTCTTCTCTAGACTTTGCTGTGGTCGGAATGCCTGTCTGT
Organism: Hyaena hyaena; assembly: GCF_003009895.1. Classification (NCBI taxonomy): domain Eukaryota; kingdom Metazoa; phylum Chordata; class Mammalia; order Carnivora; family Hyaenidae; genus Hyaena; species Hyaena hyaena. The sequence goes on along the minus strand of NW_024080992.1, from coordinate 1,437,617 downwards.
TTTCCAGAGAGCAGCACACAAGAGCCTTTGGATGGGCTCCATTGTTCCACAGTTTCCAAAGGGGCTGAGAACGGTTATAACATGAATAGATTTATAATACTGTCTGGACCTGACTGTTTTGTTGTTAAGGGATATTTTGTTTCAAAGACAATACTTTTATTTTTATCAGTAAGTAGGAAAATTTTAAGTGAGGTGATTTTGGTATTCATAAAAAGTATGCACAGCTAACTGTTCTAAGGACATCCATTGTGAAATTTATAGAAAATCCAGTTGCGCAAGGAAAAAAAAGAAAATGCTTCACTTTACAAATAACTATCAAGATACAGGAGTAATTGAAATGTGGGCTTTCTTTAATATAATGGAATCAGCTTACATAAAACGTCTTTAACACTTTCCTCCCGGCCACAGATCTTGCACAAAGCAAGTCCTGCCCCACAGTCATCCTATTGCATGGTAAGAATTGGACCTTTACTGTCTATCAGCCTGGTGCATACAGTGTGAGAGCCTCGCCATGGCTGGCAGCGGCGCAGGCCGGTAATTCATTAACGTGTCCTTCCCTCCGGCACATACTTCTAGAGTTCCTACTGTGCGCTAGGCACCATGAGGGGCAGGGGATGTGGTGGCCAACAAGCCACCTCTTCTGACTTTCTGCTGGGAGCAGATAACTACACAAAGAAGGGAATACCAGCAAGTATTAAGTTCTGGGCAGAGAAATAACATATATTTATGTTATTAGGAATGACTGGGCAATTGGGGGGAGCCCCCGTGAGGAGGTGACGCTTAAGTAGAACTGTGAGCGAGCCAAGCAGGGCTGTTGGGAATTCGGGGACCAGCCTGGGTAGTCAGAGTCAGGCGGTCAGAAGAGACCAGGAGGGCAGGGAGTTGAGGCTGGGTGCTCTGCAGCAGGAGGCAGCATGTCCAGGTTCGTATTTTAGGATGATCGCTTTGGAGCAGGACAGAAGGTGAGCTGGAATCAGAGACAGGGACGGTGGGGCCCCGGCTGGAACCCAGATCCCGGAATCAGGGCCCCTGCTGACACAAAATGCAGGCTGGATGCTAAGAAGCTGATCTTGGGTTCCCCTTCTGTCCCTTGTCCAGACCCAGATTGAGCCTCATAGCCTGTCAAGCACATGAGCCTTAATTCACTTGTTAAAATGCTTGATAAAATGCCCATTTCCAGACCCCGTCCCCGAATAGTGATGTGTGGTGTGGGCCCCAAGATTTCATTAAGCTTCCAGGAGTCTGAGGCGTGAAGTCTGTGGACCAATTTTTGAGAAATACCGTGTTTACGGACTGTGCTGTTACTTGTGCATCCAATTTAATTCTCCCAACAACGCTGTAAGAGAAGTGTGTTTTCTGTAGATTACAGATTAGGAAGCAGGGGGAGTGTGATGAAGCATCTGGCCCAAGGTGACACCGCTGGTGTGTGTTATGACTGGTAAAGCAATCTGCCTCTTTCTGTAGGTAGCCCTGCCTGTGAGAACGTGGGAATTTGGGCCCTGCAAAATTCAGAGAACCTTTGCAGGTTAATGCATCTTATGAAGGAATATGATCCTTCTCTCAAATCCAAGACTCAACACATTCCACTTTCAGATACAACCAGAAATGTTCATTTTTAACTAGCTTTTCTTTTCTAAAGGAGAAGTTTAATTTTGTTTCTTTAAGGTAGAATTTTAAGCCCAAGGGGGAAATACATATTGCAAAGGAGAGATTTGAACTTTATAGGTCTTTCTGGGGATCTTTCTGCCTTTTTTCCATAAAAGAAGTTAAGAGGGTTAAGGGGTAGTATTTTTTTTTTTTTATTACTCATAGACCTAGAAACCCAACCATTATGCCTCACAGAAAATTATCATGCTTTCAGTTGCCATGAATCATTTATTTCTTAAGTGGCTCTTGAACTGAGAGTTGTAAAAACGATATTGAACAGGTGGAGGAGGGTTGCTGAGTGAAAAGTCCACTGATGATTGGAACTCTTGTTTAAAAGCTGGCCTGAAAGCACATTTACTTAAATGAATTACCTGCCTGCTCCCATCTGAACGTGTGAGGAGGGTTCCAATTTTATTTTCTACTGTTAACAGGGTTTTGAATATATTTGTCTGGAAGATTTAATTTCATAATAAAGGGTACGGTGGCCTGACTTTTAGGAAGCACCCTGTATTCATTTCCTAGGACTCCCATAACAAATACCACAGACAGAGTGGCCTTAAGAAGGGAAGTTTATTTTCGCACAGTTCTGGAGCCTGGGGGTCCAAGACCTGTGTGTCAGCAGGTTCTGTGTCTCCCAAAGCCCCTGTCCCGCCTCTCTCCGTGGTTTGCAGATGGCTGTCACTTTGCTGCCTCTTCACATCATCGTCCCTCTTGTGAGTGCATGTCCCTGGCGCCTCTCTATGTGTCCTGATCTCCTCTTCATATAAGGACACCTGTCATATTGGATTAGGGCCTACCCTAATGACCTCATCGCAACTTAATTACCTCTTTCAAGGCCCTAGCTCACATTCTGAGGGACTGGGGGTTAGGACTTCAGTGTATGAATTTTGGGGAAACCCAGTTCAGCTCATAAAAGCTACCCCCCCCTCAACTCCCAGGTGAATATGTAGAGATGAAAAGCATGAAAACAGGGCAGGAAAAAATTCTCCCAGAGCAAGGTCACCCCATCCATAAGACACCCTACCCTACCCTGCCCCCCCTGCAGCAGGCCTGGCAGTGAAAACGACAAGCTGGAGGGTAGCATCCTCTGGGAACAGCGACCACCCGCCACTAGACTCCGGATGTGACTGCCTGGCTTGGGATTGAACCCAGTTGGAGTGAGCCTCCTGGAAGTGACAAAGGGGGCTCTCTCCCCTGAAGCATGATGGCTAGGTCGTGCAGAATTGACAGGGGAGACGCAGGCCTTTTTGTGTATAGACCCGACAATGATTGTCGCAGTGCAGGTCGCTGCTTTGAAGATGAACATTAGATGAGCACTCTTTCCTAAGGTTATTTTTATCAGCAGCCATCAGCTTCCTTTGCTACTGCGTGGGGCCAACTGTCCAGAAAGGCGCATTTCATGTGTGCAGGTTTTCCTAGGGGGACATTTCGCTGCTCTGTGGTGGTCAGTCTCATTCCCATCACTAATGGTGTCAGGTGGGCTTGGAGCCACCTCTGGGGATATAGCATGCTAGACAAGGCATCCTCTGGTGAAAGCAGAGTGTCCCCCATCTGTGCCTGCATTTGTACGTAAGTGAAAGAGGAACTTCAGTGATACTCTTCAACAGGAGAGGAAACTAAAGGTTTAACTGCAGTTTAAAGAATGGTGGATTTGTAATGAGAAGAGAGACTGGTGTCATGATCTTAGTCAAAGCATTTATGTGTTGATTATGAGAGTGTAAAGTCTGGAGACATATATATATGTCCTAGAAGATACTGTGTCTTGTAAAGTAATAATATGCCATTTGTTATGTGTACTCACCAATTTCTATTTGTTTATGTATTATTTTAGAGAGAGCGTGCGTGTAATGGGCGGGGGGGTGGGGAGAGAGAGAGCGAGAGAGAGAGAGAGAGAGAGAGAGAGCAAGAGAGAGAGCGAGAGAGAGCGAGAGAGAGCGAGAGCGAGAGAGAGAGAGAGAGAGAGAGAGAATCTTAAGCAAGCTCCACTCTCAGCACAGAGCCCAAAGCCAGGCTTGATCCTATGACCCTGGGATCATGTCTTGAGCCGAAATCAAGAGTTGGATGCTTAACCAACTGAGGCACCCGGGCGCCCCTGTACACAAGACTTTATGACCTCCCTCAAGCTTTTTAAAAAATTGTGCTAGTTTGACCCCCAAACCCCAGCTGCATCCTTGATTCCTGGCTCACCTACTAAAGGAAGGGAAGGTGGCCTTTTTGAGGTGGCCTCGGGTCAGGGATATAATCACTTCTATTTCTGTGCAGCTAGCTTTGATGGTGCCCCAAAGGCTGTGTATTGTTAGCATATTATTGTCTTTGTTTTATAATTTGTTTTGTTCAGTCTATATGTCTTGGAGGCCTCATTCATCAAACATTTCTTGAAAACCAAGCATTTTTTTCAAACACATTAATGTATATCATCAAGGCCCTGCAGTTCCCACTTTGAAAGGGAAGAAATGTAGTTGAAGCTGTACCACGACTTGCTTGTAAGGTAGAAAGTCTCTGAGTTGGGACTTTAAGGGAGATCTGATAGAAGTCTTGGTCTGTGCTTCGCTCCCTCTGCTTTCCTGTGATTTCTCCTGTGAAAGCTCACCACCACAAGGAATAGATACTAGCTGTGAGATCAGCTAGGGGTTAAAGAATGAATTTTCAATCAGAGCACATGTCCTTCTGACTTAGTTAAAATGGTATACCACAGACTTGACTTGAGAAATAGTTTTCTCATTGTTTTTTTTCTTTTTTTCTGTATGGTGTTGAAAAAGGCATACTCTAAGTGATGGGCTTAATTTACGAAGTTGTAACACTGTTGGAGTTCTCTGATTGGTTCTATGACAAGGAATACAATGTTGGACCAAGCTAACATTGCTGGATATGTAGAAGGTCATCACACACTTATCTGATGGTTAGTTGGTTGACATTTAGAAACCCCTTTGCTCTGAGATTCAAAGATTCTTTGGATTTGTCATTTTTGACAAAGATGAAATCATATTCAGGATAAGTATCTTTCTCTGAAGCCTCATTATATGAAGTGATATCATTTTAATATTCATAAAGGGATTAATTTTATTCAAACATATGTCCAAACTAATATTGTCAGGGTTATTTGCTTCACTCTGTGATGCAATGTTATGGGACAGCTTACTGATACAATTTGCACTTCACAGTTTAGGGTTTCACTGACCCTAGCATTTCACTGATCCATTGCTGCTTTGAATAGTTTATCCATATATGTATATTCTCAACCAGGTGATGGAGGAGGAGAATTGTGCTTAGTGGTTTTGTTTGGAGTTCTCCTTGGGTGCCTGACAAAATGAATATTTGCTATTGATCTTCTACCTTAACATGTTCAGATATGCAGTTTATCAGTCTGCCCCCGTATGCTCCCTTCTGCCACCTTGTATCTTTTCCTGTGGTTTTTGCCTTACTTAACTGTCATTCCTTTGGTGAACTGGGCAAATAACACAGGAAGTCACTTATCTTTTAAGTTTTTTATTTTAATTCCAGTTTGTTAACATACAGTATTATATTAGTTTAATGTGTATTAACATTAGTTTAATGTGTATTATATAGTGATTCAACAATTCTGTACACTACTCGGTGTTCATCTTGATAAGTGTACGCTTTAATCCCCATCACCTATTTCACCCCTCCCCCCAACCCTGATAACCATCAATTCTCTATAATTTAGAGTCTGTTTCTTGGTTTCTCCCTCTCTCTCTTTTCCCCTTTAGTTTTCGTTGTTTGTTTCTTAAATTGCACATATGGGTGAGACCATATGGTATTTGTCTTTCTCTGACTCAGTTTTCTATTTGTCTTAGTATTATACTCTCTAGATCCATCCCTGTTGTTGCAAATGGCAAGATTTCATTGTTTTTTTATGATTGAGTAATATTCCATTGTGTATATATACCTGTTCTCCCTTATCCACTCACCTATTGATGGATACTTGGCTGCTTCCAAAATTTAGCTATTGTAAATAATGCTGCAGTAAACATAGGGGTCTTTGAATTAGTGTTTTTTGTATTTTTTGGTAAATACCCCGTAGTGTGATTACTGGATCATAGAGTAGTTCTATTTTTGACTTTTTGAGGAGCCTCCATACTGTTCTCCACTGTGATTGCACCAGTTTGCATTCCTACTGAAAGTGCACAAGGGTTCCTTTTCCTCCATATCCTCACCAATACTTGCTGTTTCTTGTGTTTTTGAGTTTAGCCATTCTCACAGGTGTGAAGTGACATCTCATTATAGTTTTGATTTGCATTTCCCTGATGATTAGTGATGTTGAACATCTTTTCATGTGTCTGTTGGCCATCCATATGTCTTTGGAGAAATGTCTGTTCATGTTTTCTGCCCATTTTCAAATTGGGTTGCTTTTTTGGTTGTTGACTTGTATGCATTCTTTATATATTTTAGATACTAACCCTTTATCAGATATGTCATTTACAAATATCTTCTTCCATTCAGTAGTTTTCCTTTTGGTTTTGCTGGTTGTTTCCTTCACCACCCAAAAGCTTTTTATTTTGATGAGGTCTCAATAATTTATTTTTGCTTTTATGTCTCTTGCCTTAGAGACACATCTAGAAAAATGTTGCTATAGCTGATGTTGGAGACATTACTGCCTATGCTCTCTTCAAATTTTTGTGGTTTTAGGTCTCACATTTAGGTCTTGATGCCTCTTTTTCCTTCATCTTCATACCCCTTGGTCAAAAAGGTGTGTACACTATACCTACTGAATGTTGAATCTTTTAATTTCAAATCCCTCTACCATTCTCTTAGCTTAGAATGTTATCATCTAGACGACATATGGCCCAATATTATTTTTGAAGTCTTCCGACTGGTCTCCATTCTGCCAGACATAGCCACAGCTATACTGTTTTCCACTCTAGTAACAGGGAAGATGACCTAATATGCAGGTTTGTTCATATTATCCTTTAAAATTCTCCATTGATTTTTCTGAATGTGGCCTCCTGGAAAGAGTGCTAATTCCTCACCATGGCATACAAACTGCTTAGTGATCTCGACCCTGATGGTCAATCCAGCCTCATTTCTTACACTCTCCTGTGTGTTCTGTGTTCTACGTATATATCAAGTCAGAGTCCCTCCAGTGTGTCCTGAAACTTTGCATAAACTACTCCCTTTATCCCTTAACTGACTCCCGCCTCACCTTCAGGTGTCTTTTTCTCTGATTGTACAACCACCCTAAGCTAATCTGATGCAGGTGTCTCTTATTTGCATTCCTATAATGCTCTATTATATCCCTTTTAAAGAGTGGCTCACATTCTTGTAATTGCCTGGTTAGTGGTCTCTCTTTCTCCCATTGGACTATGACTTCCTTGAAGACAGACATTGCACCTTATTAATGTTTATTTCCCCAGTGTCTAGCATCGAATCTAGTCTTTAGTAACCAATCAAATATTTGCTGAATTGATCTGAAATGAACTGAAGATAAAAATAGGATGGATGTATGTTATATAGACATTGCCTAAATAGAAGACTAAGGATTAATACCTGCAATTTTATGACAATTTACACTTACATTTCGTGACATTTTACACAATTTGTTATCATTTTCTCACTTGCTTCTCCTGCTAAGCCTGTGAAATTCAAGAGCAATTAGCATTTTCTTTGTGGCATTGAAAATGAAGATTTAAAGCTGGTACGTTACATGCCTGCATACATCAAAAAGCTAGGAGTTTGTAGGGCAGGACTCCAACCTACATCACCAGACTTGAGGTCCATAGATTCATTGTAACCAATCCCAGAAACTTCCTACTTTAGAGGAAAGTCACTACTATTCAGAAATTGAAGTTTTCAGATACATATAAATCTTAAGGCTAGGCTGGAAATTTCCTTTAGGGCATTTAGCATGCCCTTCTACTTGCCAGCATGTGATCTGGGACAAGTAACATATCCTGTCTGTTTCACTATCCTCATCTGAATAACAGAATCTATCTCAGTGTTTTGAGAAATAAAAGAGCTACTACATAGAAAGCATCAGTATAGAACCTGACACATAGTAAGAGCTACATAATGCTTAACTGTTTTTATGGTTGCGCCAAGCACATTTAATAAAGGTACCCACTTAATATTTGTGGAATGCTTTTGATTAATAAAGCAGAGAGGGAATTCCAGAAGTTAACTGGGAAACAGTTCAAAATGATTATAGGATAGATCATCATTGTGTTCCTAAGCACCAAGGGAATTCTCTAATTGCTTTAGATTGTTTTAAATAATATAAAAATATCATTCACATTAACAACAGAAACTACAGAAGAGCCAAGAATAGAAAAATCTTTCTTACCTTTATGGAGAGAATTACAAAATTTTATTGAAACACATAAAAGACTTAAGTAAATGGAAAGACTTACAGTGTTCGTGGATTGAGAAACTCAGTATCAGAAAGATGCAGTCTTTCCCCCAAATGAATCTGTAACTGTAATACAGTTTTCATCAAATTCTTATCAGGTTTTGTTGTTTTTTTTATTTCATATGAGAGTGTTGTGTGTTGAGGGCTTCTCTCACATTTCTGCATGTCTAGCAAATGGAAGCACCAACTGCCTTTTCTTTCTGAATTATTTTTTCAAGGATGTTTGCAATATGAACTGCCTTAGAAGATAGAGATTCTGTCTGCATTCATAGCAAAGGGTAGGTTTATTTACTACCCTACTTGTTCATCATATTAATGATAATGTCTTCCTTCAGGGGAAGGCTCCATTGTGAACAATTCCTGTTCTTCAAACTCACGATTCTTTAGGTATAATGCAAGCCCACTGCAAAACACAGCATTCACCTAAGCTTCTCCATAGTGTCCCTGGAACTTGAACACCAAGCAGAAATGACTAAACGTGAAACTCATGCTGTTTGCTGTGCCGTGAGTAATAAAATCCTTGTCTCTGACCCAGGAGTTTTGTGTCTTACAGCATCCATGAAAATTTGTTAGCTTACAAGTTGGATAAAATCTGAGAAACTTCGTGATTCTTAACATAAGCATCGTGATAAATCTCCACTTATAAACATAATTTAGTGTAATGAATTTCAAGAAGGAACAGTAAGAATTTGGTACAATGATTTCTCAAAAACTAAGAACAAATAGACCAGCTGTTGCCCAGAAAAAAGACTCCCATTCTTTGCTGATTTAACTGCACTTCCCTTCCAAGGATGGCAAATGGACCTCGTTAGTTTGTCCAAAGCCTTTCATTTTGACATTTTGGTAATAACTCTTCATGCCCTTCCTAGAACTTAGCATCTCTGGTTCTTTCTAATGGCTTGTTGAGCTAGCTATTTTCCTAATGTGTGTGTGGTAATTTTGTTTGTTTAAATGTTTGTTTGGCAAGATAGATTTAATTGGTTTCTTTCTAAGGCTTAGTGCTTTCCAACTATTTTTCCAGGTCTTCTTACCCATTTTTCTCTGATTGGACCTAAAGCTATTGTCGTCATTTTGCAATTTACCCATAACAAGGAGAAGCACATTAGGATTATGTTCATTAGAGGCAAATACAGGTGAAAAAAATCCCTAGTTAATAATGATTTTATCTTATGTAGTTTTTCATGTATATATGTAAAAGAATATAGCTTATATATTTTGTGTCTTTAGAAAATTTTTCAGATCCTGAGATCATAGGAAGACTTCCATGTTGTCTTCTCAGTGTTCTGTGGTTTTTGCCTTCTACTTTCAAATGCTTCATTTACCAGAAACTGATGTTTGTATAAGTTGTGTGGTGGGATCTAATAATTTCATGACTAACTAGTTGTTCTAATATTTTTAATAATATGTAAGCATTTTAAAGAAAGATCTTGGTAGAGCGCCTGGGTGCCTCAGTTGGTTAAGTGTCCAACTTCAGCTCGGGTCATGATCTCACCATTTGTGAGTTCAAGCCTTGTGTCAGGTTCTGTGCTGACAGCCCAGAGCCTGGAGCCTGCTTCAGATTCTGCATCTCCCTCTCTGTCTGCCCTTCCTCCGCTTATGCTCTATCTCTCAAAAAGAAAAATATTTTTAGATAAGGGAAGATATTGTTGATTTATATTCAGACTAGGAGACATGGATACTTGGAAATAGGTTTAAGTTAGAGCATATGGATTCTAGGTTAAACATAAATAAATAAACTCATGAAAAAGAAACACACAAATACATACCTACATACTTTTCCCCCCTCCTTGTCTATCAGTGAGAATAAGAACTACCCATGTTGGGGTTGAACAACTTTAATGTAGGCCTGCCTGAAGATAGAAAATGAACTATATGACTTTTTACAGTAGTCCCAGCTGTAAATTCTGATTTACAGTATGTATTAGCTATTAAAGCCAAAAGCTTGTTTTTAAATAACTCATATATTCTGGCCAGACTGCTTGCCAGAAGAATTAGAATTGTATATGAAAAATATCATAAAGAAACATAATTGACCAAAATGCTCACTTTCGTTTTTAAGCATTCAAGACTTAATATATTGTGTATTTAAGTTTACCTGTCTGTATTAACAATTCAGTTGTATATATGAAAGACTCATTCAGACTAAACAGACCCCAAATTTATTCAGTCTTCTAGTCCCAGGCTGCCAGAGATGGCCGTTGGCACACCTCAGCTCTGTAAAGATGTCTTATGTCCTTTTCACATAAAGGGAAAATAAGTCTCCACACCCTCCTATGTGATGCTCTCTGTTGATTAGTTCTCTTCTGTGGAGAGAGGTAGGGGAATGTACTATTTTTTCCCAAGCAGACTTTACAGTGAGCTGTTTTAGACTGCATGTTGAGTACAGAATGGATTCTTGTTATTCTAGTAATGGACTTGCTTGCTCCCCGAACACAATGCACCTTTTCATGATTTTAATGCTTCTGTGAGTTATTTAAATTTTTTGTGCTACATGTCACTTCACTGTGAGTTTTCTTTCTAGGATGCATTTTGCCAGATTGGCTGTGAGTCAAGCTGGTTGATGAAGCTTAATTTTGCTAAATCTCCAGAATGGCTTGTTAATCCTTATTTTACATTTCATTGAGTGCTGTACCATGCAGTTTCCTTCTGTTCACCCAAGGAAGAGAAAATAGCTCTGTGAAGTAATAATGTGATGAATTTGGAGACTACTACTACCCTAAGGAATCGCCATTTGCTTCTAATTGGCAAACAGAGCACAAAATCCAAACCCTGATTTTTTTCCAGAACTATTCCAAGTAAATGCCCAGCTGTCTTAGCTCAGAGCTGTTCTTAGATTGTTTAAAGTGCTTTGTCAATTTGAAGGTTATTCTAATTTACACATTTCTTGGGACTTTCTAGATCTTATTTGATTCTGACACTTGCTTAATTAAAATTTTTAAGAGTAACCTTTTATATTGAACTGTAAAAAAGAATTTCTGTTGAAAACAGACTTTATCTCAATGTATTTTAGGCAGACTTTTATTTACTTTTAGTGGTGTCTTTGCCACTCTGCCCATATCATCTAAAATAAAGGGTCAGGATGCCTGGGTGGCTCAGTCGGTTAAACGTCCAACTCTTGATTTTAGCTCAGGTCATGATCTCATAGTTTATGAGTTCAAGCCCTGCATCAGGCTTTGTTCTGACAGTTCAGAGCCAGCTTAGGATTCTCTTTCTCCCTCTCCATCTCTCTGCCCCTCCCTTGTTCTCTCTCTCCCTTGTTTCATTCTGAAAATGAAATGAAATGAAATATTACAGGGTTGTTTAAGGGAAAGTGGATGAAGTGTTAGGACCCTGTCTGCTCTTTAATAATGCCTGCCATCCTTTAGTATACATCTGGTTCTTTTAAATTTATAAAGAGGTCGCTTGGGAGAAAAGCTTTCAGATAATGTATATGTAATCCTACATAAGACCTGTGCAGCTTCTTCATACATACAGCTTACAAAGAAAGACACCTGCAAATAATTACCAGAGTTGCGGAGGGGGGAGCTAAAAACCTCTGTATTCTACATAATTAGTTGCAAAACATCAGCCATGGAGATAAAGTCCCTTTCTTTTTCTTGAAATACCTTGAAATACAAAGTTAACTAATACAACTTGGGTATTTTTGAAAACATTTAAAACATATTCTTTGCAAATAGGTTTTCTTACAGCTTAAATGCCATGACACATGTCTAAAGTTTTTCTTAAAGTTATTTGGCAAGTATTCAAAATTGATTTCATGTAAACTTTTCTACTACTTGACATAGCTTTTCAAGCATAATCAATGCAGTTTCCTTACTTGATAAGGTTTCTGGTTTTAACTTCAAAATGAAGGACTGTTCTGTTTCGGGGAAGCTGGAGTGAACATCCTTGTACCTATTCCTGAAACCCCTGGACGGCCTATATAAAACAGACGGAAAAAGGCTGGAAAGGTGGAGAGAAGAGCAGAACGTCAGCGGACCCCAAGACCCAAGGAACGACACTGAGTAGTTACATGGGTATCTTTTTGCCTCCTGTATCCCTGATTTGGAGTTAGAGAAGCCAGCAGCCAGCAGTTACCAATGGGAACAGACAAACAACAAAAGCCTGGCCTCGTTAGCCAAAGGACCAGAAGAGACACCCTACAAAGACAGAAAACTTTTAGACAGCAACCGCTGTACTCTAGCCAAACATCACACACACACACACACACACACACACACACACACACACACACACCAACCCCCCCCCCCATGGCCTCACCCTGCCGGCAAAGGCTGATTGGGAAGCTGAGATATCCGTTTTTCCCGAGTGGTAAGAAGGCACCCTAGCCTCCACTGGGTAGTGTCACAGAAGGCTGAGTCGTTAGGAGCCAAGAGTTTGATTTCTGCTGGGCGGTAACAAAATCTGCCACCTCCACCTCTGTGTAAGTGGAAACCACAAGAGGAGTCTAGATTTTCACCCTCCCAACCACTGGGGTGGTGCCAGTAGAGGCTGTGTAGGAAGCACTAACACCACTCCTCCCAGCTGTGAAGGTGTGAGCAGGGGCCCAGTGGAGAGCCACCGCCACTCCCTGCCCAGCAAGGGAGGAACCTCTCTCTTGGGTGTCAGTGGAGGTGTGGGGGAGCCTGATTCTACCCCACCCTGGCAATATGACACAGTCTTCCTCTTCCCTTGCCGGAGTGGTCTCAGAGGAAGGCAGCTAAGACGGAAGGTTTAAGTAAGATCCAGAGTCTCTTAATACCCAGAGTGTTGAGGTGTTAATAAAAATCACTTGCTGTGCCCCAAACTGGGAAGATCTCAAACTGAATGAAGAAAAAGACAGTCAACAGAAGCCAACGCTGAGATGATAGATGTTAGATTTATCTATCAAAGGTTTACAAGCAGCCATCATAAAAATGCTTTGTTGAGCAATTATGAACATGCTGGATTCAAATGAAAAAACAGAAATTTTCATCAAATAAAAAGGAAATATAATGAAGAAACTAGTGGACATCTTAAACCGGAAAAATACACTGACCAAGGTAAAAATCTCAGCAGACTGGAGGGGTCGGAGGAAAGAATCACTGCCCTGGAAGAAAGAACAGTAACAATTAGCCCATCTGAACAGAGGGAAGAAAACAGAAGAAAACCTTTAGAGACCTGTGGTACTGTCACTGAAGATCTGACATCTGTGTCAGAGTCTCAGGAGAGGAAGGGGCTGAAAAAGTACTTTAAGAAATAATGGTTGCAAACCTGCCAAATTTGGCAAAAGATTAAAGCAGACAGATGCAAGAAGCTAAGGGTAGGAGCCTGAATAATGGCTCCCTAAAGATATCCACATTATAATGATAAGAACCTGTAAATACATTACTTTACATAGTAAAAAGGATTTTGCAGAGATGATTAAGGGTTTTGAGATGGATACTTTACATAGTAAAAAGGATTTTGCAGGGGTGGTTAATTTAAGGATTTTGAGATGGAGAGAATATCCTGGATTATCTGGACGGGCCCAAAATAATCACAAGACTTCTTATAAGGAGGTGGGGGGGGGGGGGGCTTGGCGCAGGAGGGGCAGAAGGAGATGTGATGACGGAAGCAGAGGGAGTAAAGTCAGTGTGATGCGGGGCCACAAGGCAAATTTGCAGGCAGCCTTTGGGAACCAGAAAAGGCAAGAAAACAGAATTTTCCCTCACACCTCTGGATGGAATGTAATGTGTCTTTTGACTTCCAGATCTGTAAGGTGACAAATTCCAGATATTTTAAGCTATTGTCTTAGTCCGTTTGGGCTGCTGTAACAGAATACTGTAGACTTTGTGGCTTGTAAACAACAGAAAGAGATTCTGAGTTTTGACAGAGATGGGAAAGCAATTGAGGAAGGAAAGTTAGCCTTTTCAACAAATCCTGCGTGAACATTGGGATATCCATATGTTTGAATGATGAACTTTGACCTGTTTCACATGGATAAAAAGCAAAATGGATCATGAATTTAGATGCAAAGAATAAAACTGTAAAACTCTTGGGAAAATTTTGAGAACAAATCTCTAAGATCTAGAGCTAGGTATAAAGGTCTGACACTGGACACCAAAAGCACTGTCTGTAAAAGGGGAATATGATAAATTGGATGTAATCAAAATTAAAAACTCTTTCTCTTCATAGCACCCTCTTAAAAGGATAAAAAGGCAAGCTACTGAGTGGGGGAAAATCTTTGCAAAACGTGTTTAACAAAGGACTAATAAAACTCGACAGTACAAAGAAACAATGCAATTAGAAAATGAAGGAAATAGACATTTCACTGAAGAGGTTGTGCAGATGGCAAATAAACACATGAAAAGATGTTCAACATTATTAGGTATTAGAAAAATGCAAATTAAAACAATATTGAAATATAATTACACACTTATCTGAGTGACTAAAATCAAAAAATAGTGACAATACCAAATGCTGGTGAGGATGTAGAAAAACTGGGTCACTCATGTATTGTTGGTGGAAATGTAAAAATGTTAAAGATTTTAAAGTTTGGCAGTTTCTTAAAAGACTAATTATGCAACCACTGTATGACCCAGTAATTGCACTCCTGGACATTTATACCGGAGAAATTAAGTCTTACATTCTCACAAAGACCTATACATGGGTATTTATAGTAGCTCTATTTGTAATAGCCCAAACTGGAAACAACTCAGATGTCCTTCAGCATATGAAGGGATGAACAAACTTTGATATATCCACACGATGGAGTACTACTCAATAGTAAAAAGGAACCCAAGCTATTGATACAAAAAACTTGCATGAGTGAATCTCCAGGGAATTATGCTAAGTGAATAGGGCCTCCAGACCTGACCGTCATTGCTGTTTTGTTGACCTACTTAGTGTTGAATGGTAAAGTATTATTTTAAAATTTATATTAGTATCTTTTAAAACATCGTGAGATATGTAAAAATCCAAACTTCTAGCTTCTGTTACGAAAACACAGAAAATCTGCCAACGTTGGGTTCACATGTCCAAGTTCCCCCCAAAAGGGGGGATACATATGCTTAGTGACTCACTCCCTTAGATGAGGAATGTTCGCCACAGTCTTCACCACACCTTATTGCTCCCAGATAACACAGCCAGTCATCAGCTGCCTTTTTATCATTGTGTGGCACGGCTGTTTTTCTTAAAGCAGAGTAAAGTAACATTTGTACCCACCTCTCTACCAAATCACGGACCTGAGAAGGCTTTGAGTTCCTGTACACTTCACTTCAGCAGGTACCTGCCTGATAGGGGTCAGCACTTGAATTTATGACTCTTGCCCTTCATGATACTACAACATTGTTACCTCTGCTAGGACCATGTTCTCCTACCCTTCCTCACGTCACCTGGCCAAATGGGGCTTCTTCAAAGTTTATACAGCCTTTCTGATTTCTTCAGTAAGAATCTGTTGCCAGGTATACACACACACACACACACACACACACCCACACATACACACACACCACATTTCTTTCTCATGGCTTTAACATTCTACCTTTTATCTTAGTCATTTGTATGGTTGTATCTTCCCTAATTATAAACTAAAGTTATATTTCTGAAAATCTTCATGATTAGAGAATTTCCAGTTGTTCTAAGACTTTGATATAATTGGAGGAGCATTTAACCATCTCTGAAAGTTATTCACTAAAATGAAATAGGTCTATGTGAAAGACAATATGTCTCCTTTGGCATTTCTTAAATCAGTAATAATGAGTATTGTGTGGTTACTATCTTCATTGTTATAGTTACTTTAACATTCCTTGCTGAAGACTTTCTTGTAGTTCTGTCTGGAATTTCAATGAGGTGCTTATAAACTGATCTGGATTCATGACACCTAATATGCAGAATATTTCTTCTGTATCTGGTTTCTAACAAAGTACTCAAGGTGCGTTCAGTGTTTTAATTCAGAGGCCCCAACTGTTTCCTAAGGAGCCCAACGTGCAGTGTCTCTCCTCATTCTCAGATATTCAGTCTGAAATAGTTGACCTAGTAGGAAATAGGGGTAAAGCATCTCACAGAAGGGAAGGACTAATAAATCATTCATATTGATATACTTTGTAGTACTTAGCATATTTTTGGTACAGAGCAGACATTCAGAAGAGAATTATGTTCAATATTGAACTCCTCACTAATTCGATACGGTCTGAGGATAACGGTATTGCAAACGATATTACAATTAGAAGTTCATTTCCTGATCAAAGAGGAGATGACGGGAGGTAGCCTTGTTTGCATGAGTTGTGTTGGGATCCCATGAAGAAGACAGCCGTCCAGGCTGGGCGTGTGACAAGTGCTGATAGAAAAGTGGGGGAGGTTTCAGGAGTGGAAATTCTGCTGGGCCCTAGTCTGTGGACCCTCCCTGCTCATTTCACAGCTTGCTGCTGATCTGTGCTGTCTTTATAAGAAAGGAAGGTCCAAGAAGGCTGAGACCTGGCTAGGGTTTCACCAGACCAGGACATCAACTACTTAGCTTCTAATGCTGGCGTGGGCAAAACCTGAGCATTTGTAGGAGGAAAGGAAGATAATGGAGGATTGAGCAGAAGGGTGTCAAAGAGAGTAAAGGTTGGGAGGCCAAGAGTTTGGACTGCGGAGCCAGATTTTTTGGTATGTCTGCCTCCCACTCTCTTTTCCCTAATTGCTCTGTGACCTTGAGCAAATAATCTCTTCAGGTTCCTCATCTGTAGAATGGGATAATAATCATATTTCCCTCATAGGGTTGTTGTCAGATGAAAAGTGCATAGATCAGTGTGTGGTATACGCTGGAAGCCCATTGGCATTGTTTGCCAGTAGAGGAGGGAAGGCTCACAGGGCCGAGGCAGGAGACAGGGTTGCTCTCTCCTGCACCATGCAATGTTTCCTTTCAGAAATAGCAACATCTCTGCATGGTACATTTTTTTTTCTTTTTTGTCAATTGCTCTTTTTATTCTCTACCTACAAGGTCGTCTGAAACAGCCTGTCTTTTAATGAGTCAGGAGCCTGGGAACTAACTTAGATAAAAATAAGGAAGGATAAAGAATGACCGTCAAAGCTACACTTGCTTTGGGACCCTTATCAATGTGTGAGCGTTCTCAGACGTCTCTTTGAAGACCTGTTTCCAACTGTAGATGTTTTTTCAGGTTTAGTCTTTGCAGTAAACTCAAATATCTGCTCATTTCCAAAATATAGCCCCTCATGATTTATAAAATGTTAGGAAGATCTTTCCCCCTGTTGGAAAAAGACTTAGTTTTATCCCCACTTGCCTAAGGACTAACCTTCATGTTAACTGTGAAACTGACTTCAGTTCTTTTCAAGATACTTGTTTTTATTTTAAAGTTTTTTTTAACTTTTTATTTTTTGAGAGACAGAAAGAGACAGAGTGCGAGTAAGGGAGGGGCAGAAAGAGGGAAGGAGATATAGAATCCAGAGCAGGCTCCAGGCTCTAAGCTGTCAGCACAGAGCCCGATGTGGCACTCGAACCCATGGACATGAGATCATGACTTGAACCAAAGCTGGACACTCAACTGACAAGCCACCCAGGCACCTCACAAGATGCTTGTTTTTAAAGCGTCTTTAGTAAAAGACTTAAATATTTTTGCAGCTAATTTTATTATACAGATTAAAAACTTGTCACCTTATTTCAAGAAACAAATATGTGAGAAGTAATATGTAATGGAGTGATTTGAACCCAGAAACTCTAGCATTAAAAGAAATACACTAGAAGACACTTTTTTTTCCTACTTCTCTATGTCAAGAGATTTGCTGAGTATATTTCTAAATGATCCCACAAGGGAAAGTATTTTTGAGTTCAGGAGTTTTCAGTTGCTCCAATTCCATTCACGTGACCTTGATTCCTGGGCCAGGCAATGGTAGGCAGCCTTATAACACACCTTTTGAACAAGATGTGAGTCCTGTCTTCAAGGAACTCCTCTTCCAGCCCCAGGTGTGGCTCATTGAAGTGGATTTAAAGATGGAAGAGAAAAGAGCAGACTGAATTGTGGGAAGAGGCATTCATGTTGTCAGAGAGAAGCTTGGCACTGAGAAGTGGACGTAGGGCTGAAGGAGACTAAAGGCTTTTGAGATGGCAGGCAAGGTTGGTGTGAGATTTGACTGCCCCTTATTCTCTGCTGTCTTCTCTCCTTCCCATTCTTTCAGCAGCTGCAGACTTTATCTCAGAGGTGGGGAATTATGGAGAGTCGCTTAGAAAGTCATGAGGAGCCAAAGTGGGGATGTTTCTCTTATATCTTGCCACCTCCACCTTCACCTCCACCTCCTCCTCACTCTTGATCTTACCTTGTCACGTAGGTCTGACCTTCAGGATAGAAGCTGGGGAGGGGAGTTCCAAAACCACTGAAAGAAAATGAAGCAACTTTTTTCCTTCATCTTTTCCGGTCTCCCTTACTTACCACTTACTGGATTTCTTTATAGTTCCTGTGGGGATAGAGATCCAAATCCAGAAGGCATACAAATGTCTCCTTTGCCCTTTTTGCCTTCCTCCTCCTTTGCTACCTCCCTCCCAGCAGACCCCACCACCACCACTTACAAACCCACACTTCCAGTCCCTGCTAAGGTATGTGTGTACATGTAGGATGGTGATAACCATGGCCCCAGTAGAAAGGAGGTTGAGAAGCTGTGGCTGGATGTTGTGAGCAATGGACAACCTTCCAATTATGAGGAAGAAGATCAGAAGATTCAACCATTGGCCTAAAATGATTCATAGTCCAGAGAACTCATTCTAAAATTGTAGTACACTTAATAATGAACCAGTAGGTTCAGACTGGTGAAGTTAGGAAGATTGCAGAAGGCTTGAAAAGTAAATTCTAATTAGACAGATGGGAAAGGGGAGAAGAGAATGATCCTGGCAAACTACCAGCTCGATAGCATTATTCAGGGCAAGAGTCACAAGCTCAGGTGGGTGCCATAAATGAGTTAAGTGAGCCAGAGCATCTCAAAGCCCTCCCAAAGGGTCAGTGATTTGGTAGAGAGGTGGATAAGACGATATCCTCTTGATTTAACTCTAAGGACACCAGCAGTGCCACGCAGTGCTCAAAGCAGCTAGTACTTGGGTGTGGTGTCTGGGAGACGATAGGAGTGCTAAGGACTGTGGCCAACAGGGAGCGTAGACTTCATTTAAAGGGTAGCTATTAAGGGGCGCCTGGATGGCTCGGTCACTTGCACATTCTGTTTCAGCTCAGGTCATGGGTTCAAGCACTGCATCGGGCTTTATGCTGACAGTTCAGAGCCTGGAGCCTGCTTCAGATTCTGTGTCTTTCTGTCTCTCTCTCTGCCGATCTCTCTCTCTCTGCCTCACTCCCAGCTGTGTGTGTGCAAAAATAAATATATTTTAAAAGGGCAGCAACTAAATAGTTTCATTCAGTTGCTGCTTTTTGGTAATTTGGGAATGTGGGTCTAATGCTGGTAGATTTTACTGACCTATGCTAGGCCCTGTGCTTAGTGCTTAATATACTGATTTAACACAACCTCATGAGTGCAATGAAGATTTCTTAGCACCTGATACCTCAACTAGTTTGTGATAGGCTTCTTGGGATATGTATCTCAGCAATCAGTAGTTGGTACTTTTTTTTTCTTCATCTTTTCTGGTGTTTTCTGGGGCACTTTGTACCTTCAAATGATGGAATGCTGTTCTCTGCGAAGGACATTACCTTGAGAGAGAGGAGAATGCTTTTGGGTGAGCCTGGCTCTCTTTCATGTGGTGGTTTCTCTGTGGTTTATTTAGGAAGTTGTACCTACAACATAGGTCAGTCTGTTCTTGTCTCCACCTGATCCAACTGTTCTGCTTACAGCAGGATTTTCACATTTTCCCCAAACCTTTAGTCTAAACTTTGAATTATTGATTTGGTTAATGTTTTGTGTTTTTAAAACATGTCTTCTACAATGCAGTACATTTCTTTTATGTTTCACAAATTCTTTTCTGATTTCCAAATGTGCAGAAAAAACTCTGAGTTGTTGAAAAAATATAGGCACTCTTTTCATACCTGGAGAAATTCAGGTTTTTATTTTTTTGGTTTTGTTTTGTTTTTAGAAAAAAGTCCCCATAATGTTGGGGGAGGGGTGCCAGTTAGTATTCACGTGTGAGTCAAGATGGATGTCTGCCATGTACAGATCTGATTAAAGTGTGTGTCAGGCCTTCTCAGCCTTTTGGAAACTAGTAATTGTACAACAGTGATGGATTTGAAAGCTGAATATTTTTTACTACTTTTTGTGGCTGAAGTCTAGGGGGAAACCCGTAATAGAATTCCCCTAATTTAATTAGAAGTTGCTCCTAATCTGATATAGGAAATATGTAATTTGGCTAATCCAGGAAGGTGCGCAGGGAACAGACTTAAAAGATGCAGTGACAGGGGCCACCTACGTGGCTCAGTCGAGTTAAGTGTCCGATTTCAGCTCAGGTCATGATCTCACAGTTGTGGGTTCGAGACTTGCATCAGGCTCCACACTGACTGCTTGGGATTCTCTCTCACTTGCTCTCTCTGCCTCTCCCCTGCTCATGTGCGCGTGCTCACTCTCTCTCTCTCTCTCTCTCTCTCAAAATAAATATACTTTAAAAAAAAGATGCAGTGACAAACCAGCATATCAACAGCAACTCAAGTTTTTGCAAATTCTCAAACTGTTCTGTATTTTCTTGGAATACAAATCATTGAGGATTTGAATTATATTCATTTAGTTGAGGTCCAAGGCAGAGCCGTGTGTCAGCCAGGACTTACGAGCATTTAATGAAGGGAACAGAGGTTAAGGATGATTGACAGCCTGGGCTGCATCCCTGGACCTGAAATGCGCAAAAACATGGGATCTGGATTTCGACTAGGAAGCGTGGTGTCCAGTTCCGCCCACCACTACGGTATGCCCTCTTATCTCTGGCAGCGTGCAGGGAGCAAGGCCGCTGCTGTGAGATGGTTTTCTAGATCTCTGTTTCCAGCATCTTCTACGTGTATTCAAAATGTTAAAAGAATAAAGACCTCTGTGGAAAATAAATACATCCACTGTTCTCAAGAAGCTGTAGATTGCTATGGATTTGTAGCTGCACAGAAGAGTAATTTGGGGAGGAATACGCCTGAGGGAGCAAGAGCGAGTAGGACATTGGGGTCGGAAGGTACCAGGCCCAGTTCAGGGTCTGCTGCTGCTTGCACATCACTGAGCCTTTCTGGATATCTTACTTCCTCATCTGTAAAATGAAGTTTGTTGAACTAAATGGTTCTCTGGTCTGTGCTCTCAGACTTTAATGTGCATACCCATGGCCTAGGCATCCTGTTAAATTGCAGATTTTGATTTAATAGGTCTGGGGAGGGGGGCCTGAGGTTGCCTCTCTGACGAGCTTCTGGTAATGCTGCTGCTGGGCCATAGACCACATTCTGTTTAACTAGCTCTCTGCACGATCCCCAAGCCCATTAGCTACAAGTCTAGGAGTGTGATCATCTGACATTTCAGAAAAACAGGAAGGTTTCAGGAAACATGCCTGCCGTGGTATTAACTGTTCTCGTTCTTCATAATCACCTTCATCAAAAACCCTTTAAGTGCCTAATTGTGCATAACAATTTCACATGCTTTACAAAAAGAACTAAATAGGTTTCTCCCTTGCCTTATCAGACTCGACAACCTAAGACAGATGGAGAAATGTGCATAAAGACAGTCATAAACATTGAGTGATAAATAATTCATCCAGATACAGAACATATGAAAATAAAAAGGTTCTGTATTTAGCATGGGCCTAAAGGTATTTATTTTCCTACAGCTTTTTGTTCCTTTGAAAAGCTGGAAACTGAAAAGGTTCTGGAAGTTTTACTTGAAGAGGTTTCTGCTTCTGTTTTATGGATAGGGATTTGGGAATGGGAAGGTCAGTTTCTGAGGCTTCCTTTGTTGTTATTGTTTGTTTTGGCTTTACGAACTCAAAAGAAATGTTTTATCGGCCTCACATGCCTAACTCTGATTACCAAGAGCAGGTATCCTAGCCTGATTTTGGGTTGCTTTGTGCTGAGTGTGTGGACACAGCTTCCTTAACCTTAGCTCTTCTCATCCAAGGGCCTTGGGCCCATCAAGTCATCCCTACGCTGACCTCAGGAAGCGGAAGAGGCAGTGCCAGACAGTGTTGCCTCTGAGTTGTGGGCAGTTAAGTGATTCAGGGAAGGAAACCAGTGTTTCTAAAGTCTTGTGGCAATTAATTCACACAGTTAGGTTTGGATTCTGTTCTCTTTTTTCCTGGGTGCTTGCTAAACCAACCTGAGGTCTCTGCCTCCTTGGTGGAAGAAGGGGTCAGACAAGTGGCCATTGTCAGCAATTTCTCCTGACAGTAGACCAGCCAGCTTCTGTTACTGGAGGCCAGGCTACCCACCCACTAGAAATTATATTCAGGTACCCATAGTAATGAACAGGTTTGTTGTTGTATGCGTATCAAAATTTATCAGGGTGATGCCACATCGACTCAGTTTGTCCATTCTAGCTCAGGAACAGCTAAAAGAATTATCACAGGTCTAGAAAAATGGGCCCATCTAACCAAGAGGCTCAGTATCAAATATTTACTGATAATGGGATTAGAGACCATTGGTTTGTACCTTCTTGATTCTTGCAGGCACATATGATATTTTGTAACGACTGTGCATATGCTTCAGGATGCAGAGATGCAGAGAAAATTATATGGCCGTACTCTTAGGGAACAGCTGTAAGTTAATCCAGCCTGAAATGGTATGCGTGAATGAGGCCCTGCTTTGGATCAAACTTGGGTTTGAAACTTGGCTCAGCCACTCACTCACTGGCTGTGTTACTTACCTTCCCAAGTCTTAGTTTCTCCATCTGCAGCGTAACGACAGTACAAACCCTGTGGAATTCTCATGAGCACTACGTGAGATGAGATGAGAGTGTATGGGATGTGTATGTAGCACAGTGTCTGCAAATAGGACTCACAACTGGTAATTTTTAGTAATCCTAATGAAACTGTTAGAAGTGCAGCATCTGGAATCATTTAGTTCTTGAAAGAGAAGAGTGAGAGATTCTAAATTTGGAATTTTTACATTATTTCATGTGTGAGTATTTGTGCAAGAGTTTGTATCTGGGTTAATGAATATGTCACACTCTGTTTATAAGGAATAAAGCTGTTATTGAAGCAGAGCATACATTAATTAGGCTCAGCCTCATCTTTCATTCGGTGATGTCGTGTTCAGCTGTTGTTTTCTTTGTTTTATAAAATTAACTATAAAGAGTGAAGGCAGTCTGCTCCTATTAAAGGAGATACGAAATCCTGAGTAATTATGATAGCAGGAAGCTAAACCTCTAGAAAGCCTTCTTACCTCTTTTGCCAATACCATAGCTTTTGCATCAGTGCCTAGTAACCGATCTGTGTAGGTGCATGGAGTCATGCAGGCTGCTCGAGTGCACGGAGTACCAGCTTGTCACCTCGAAGGCAAATGAGAGCAGAGGGGGCTAGCGGGAATGTGCTCTCAGGAAGCAAGGAGATGCCATTGGCCTTCAGAAAGGGTGGGAATGTGAATGAGGCACTTGGAGGGCCAGCATTCTTTGGTAAATGGAATCTAAAGCCTGCCAGCAATATTGTAAGGCTGTAGGGCAAGATGCAAGGGCTTGAGGCAGCTGGATGGAGACCCAAGAAGCCAAAAGGAGCCGTTTAAAGTGGAGGAGGGAGAAGCAGAGCCCCAGGGAAGTCCCTAACCTCAGAAACCTATTCAGCAGCACTTTTCTATCTGGTGCTTGTGGCTTCTGGTCAAATGGGGGTTGAGGTAACTTGGCTCAAAGTAAGCCAGTTCTCCTTCAAATTTAGTTGTGCACCTGAGTCACAGATTAAAATGTAGATTCTGATTCAGTAGATCTGAGATTCTGCATTTCAAAGTTCCAAGTGTTGCTGATGGTGCTGGTCCAGGGACCACACTTTGAATAGTGAGGGTTTAACCCTGTCTCTCTTCCCAAGCATCCTACCCTCCTCCATCCATCACCACCTCTTGATGTTCAGTTGTACCCCCATACCTTAATTCCAGTCATTTTTGGATTCCATCAGTACCTACAGTCCATCAATCCCACTGACTTCCACAGTCTGTCACTCCTTCCAGTTCTCCTTTTCCAGTTACCCAGCTTAGACCCTGTTTCTAGAACATTCCTTTGATACACCCTCAGCCTCTTTGCTTCTTTCTCTTTCTCCATCATACTGACCTGCATAACTCGACTCTACGCCCTGCATTTTCACCTGTGCTGCGGATGTGGCTGGAGGAACACACTCCCCTATGCCGACAGGTGTCACTTTCATCTCAGTGGGCCCCTAAGACTGCTGGTTCCCTTGTCCATTCATGCTTTCCCTTTCCCAGAGGACTTCTTCCTACTTTCTGCTCTCCTACAAAACCTTCACTGTTTCCTCCCCCATCCCTATTCTCAGCTGGTAACCTTGCTTCCGACTTTCCCTCTTCTGGATTCACCCACGTCTGCATGTGGGCCCATGTCTGGGGTCTTCCCTGGAGGAGCCCTGAGGACACTGGGCATGCTCCAGTTCTACCAGTGGTGCCATCGTGATAGCCACACTGAGGGGCCAGCATGACTGGCTCCTCTCTGACTTGCTTTCCTGCCGCAGTCCAGCATGTGCCAGTGCCTGCAGTTGGCCGCTTCCTGTCCTCCCCCCACATCCCTACCCACACCTTCAGGGCCCTGCTCAACCAGCATTTTCTCTGTGAGGTTTTTCCCAGCTCCCCACGTAAAGTAATGCCTTCCCCCAGGGCTGTACCCAGCCACAACCTAGCTTCAGTTGTTCAGGAATTATCATAACTATTTTGCCAGATGGAGGGTTTGTCTCCCACCTCAACTAGAAAGTTCCATGAGGGCTGGGAATTTTGTCTGTCTTGGTCAGTATTGAAACCTCCCCTGGAATACTGTCTAGCACATGGAAACTCTCCTTAAATAAAGTATTTGAACAGATACTAGGTATATTAGAGTAGCAGATGTGATTAATTAGAACAGAGTCCATAAAAGCCAATTAATAAAAACTACATATCAACATATATGTTTAAAAAGCCATTATCTTTTCTGAATAGACAGGGCTATGGAATACCCTTGTCTGGGGACTCTTTTGGACCTGACTGTGCTGAATGTGATAGAGATTATTGAACCCACTAGGTCCTTGGGAGATTAGCAGGGAAAACGACCAACATCCCGTTCTGTCCAAGAATTCCTGCTTTTCTCTCATTAAACACTCTCAGGAAAGTCAGTAGTTAAGTTGGTAGTTAGCCGAACGACCTGCTCTGGGCTACAGAGCGTATGGTCTTCACTCGGGACACTGACAAAGAGCTCTAATGAGTTAGCATATGACAGTTCCATGGGCTAACTTGTACATTTAGGAAAGGGGATATTTTTGGCCATGCATATGACTCCGTTTGGGCCTACCCTTATGAAAATAACCAAGTGGCTTTAAGCTGCTAGAGAAAATTTACCATGAAGCCGCAAATGGAGGCACTCACCGTGAGAATGTGTGGAGCTGCTCGTTCTCAAGGATGAGAATTTTGACAGTTGTCCTGTTGCAAGGGAAGGAAAAGGCATATCAATGTGTGAAGTTCTAGAAATAGTTTAATTTTATTCTGAAGAGTCTTGGTTTTAATAACATTGCCAGCATAAATCATTGCCTCTCAAGGTTTTAAGCAAGCTCCAATATAGGAAGAAAAAGCAATGTGTTTTGTGAGTATTAAGTAAGATGATTGACCTCACATAGGACTGAGAATACAGCAGTTGCTCAATATATGTGCTTGCCTCCCTTTCTTTCCCCATCTGTGCCCTTTCTGATGGTCCCCATCCAGATTGTTGACTTCTGCATAGTATGGTTCAGGATATAAATATTACTGTGTTTTAATGAGTCATCATACATTCAAGACCAGTGGTTCTCAACTGGGGAGTGATTTTGACTTCAGAGCACATTGGCCAAAGTCTGGATATCTTTTCGGTTTGTCACAGCTGAGGCGTGGAGGAACACCAATCCCTCAAAGAATTATCCAGCCCCAAGTGCCAGCTCTCTGTACTTTACACTGGTGTTTATAGTTTATTTCTCCACTGGACTCTAAATAAAGTAAGGGCAAGATTGAGAAGGATGCGACAGACTGTGGACCCAGGTTAAAACGGATTGGAGGACCCACCTGCCAGGTACCAGGATCCACTTACTCTTAATAAGCCCATTGCAGATGGTTTCCAGCTTGCAAATCAGTGCTTTATCAGACACTCATTTCTAAACAACTCATTAGTTGTTTAGCCACTTAAAAAACAAAACAAAACAAAACCACCACCACAGCAGGCAAACGAGCAATGGGGCAGGAGCATGGAGCACTGTGGTGGGAGGTAAGGAAGATGAGACAGACGTTGAGATCAGGCACTGGGCGTGCTGGCAAGGGCGGTGGTGGGGAGCTCGTGTCACCATGCCATGGCGTGGGTTTCATCCTAGGAGCTGCGGAGAGTTCTACATATGGAGCCCTCATGCTCTTTTCTGTACTGTATATACAATTTGTACACACTTTTATTGTTACTTATGTCTCTGTGTCCTATATGTTGGTAATTCGGTCTCTTGAACTGAGCCTTACCATCTTTGCTTTTATATGGCACAGAGGTTTACCAATAAGGTTTATTAGACAGATTTAGCAGCATCTCAAAATCGTTCTCTGCTTTTGAACAGGTACTGTTCCCAGCATCTGTTTCTGATGCAGTTGATTAGAGCCTGAAATGCGTCTTCTTGGTTTCACAAATGATCAGCTTTCAGGAAACCTACCAGATCCCACAACATTGCCGAGCTATAATGCCTAGTGGTTCAGAATGGGGAATTTCCCAGCCACAGGGAGAGGAAAGAATTTCCATCGCCTTTCTTTGTCAAAAGCGGACGGTCGGCCAATGTGATCTTTACCCTCTTCCTGCTCCCCCAACGTGTAACTCTCCCTTGCTGTTTACTGCACTTTTCCCTTGGAACTTACATTCAGGAGGCTCTTAGGCCATGAGGGTGGGGCCCCCTGAGGTCCAGGAGGGGTTGCCGAGCTCTTGGCCTGTTGCCCACTGGAGAGTCTGACCTGGCAGGTCACAGAGGGACCACCACCCTGCCTATTGTCAGTTTTACTATTTTTTTAATTTCTAGCATTGTTTTGCTTTTCATCTTTTTTTCCCCCTAAATAATGGCTCTCTCTTTTCTCTTTTCAACTTTACCAAAAAAGAAAAAAATGTATTGGTCTATATCAGTGGACACTGTTTCTGAGAATATTCAGTCTAGTTATTGGGTCCTTCTTTCATGACCATTGCTTTTTACTTCCACTTAGTGTAGTTTAAATTGCCTTCTTAAATCCATAGTCAACAAAAATGGAATTTTCGATTTGTGATTACATTCCTCAAACTTGAATCACACTTCCTTTCAGAGAAAGTGATCTTCGTAAGGAATACAGTTTTTATTTTAACATGAGAAACCATCAACAAAAACATCGTGTGTTTCAAGAAGAATACAAAATAATATGACTGTTTTGTAATAATTATCACACGGTTCTGTTCCATTCTGTTCTGGCCACTTATGTTCTAATAAGGCTGTCAGCTTCTTGAGACATGCACCCTTTTTGTGTTAATGCACGGGACCTTGCAGAACTCCAAAGGTGTGTGTGTGAGGGGCTAACCTGCTGTTGCTGTCAGCGCTTGGGGGAGAGAGGCATGCCGAAGCAGTGAGTGTAAAACAGTCTGGGCATCGTTATTCATCATGGGGAGCATGTATGTTTAATGCCATTTTTACTTTTCTACGTATATAAAATTCAGGATAAATATGTAGGTCTGAAGGTTTTGAAAGCAAGTTTTAACCTTTGTTTTTCAGCATTCTTTTTTTATAGCATGAAAATACTCAAGGTTCATTATACAGCTGTTTGTCAGTTGCTTTTCTTATTGTTCAAAATTTGAATAAGCAAGTGAAAAGGTAATCAGTTTTACCGTTAATTATTGTAATTTTCCTTCAGTTCAGAGTTCTGAAATTGTTTCTTCTTGTGTTTCCTTTCCAGAATACACGAGGTCATTCTCTCATTTCAGCAGTTGGGTGTAACTTCAGAGCTGGGAAAGAGCGTTTTCAAGGTATTCGTGTTATCTGATATTTTCTACATTCTCGCTTAGTCAAGCTTGCTTTGAGCTTAACTTTCTTCAGGCATCAATAGCTTATTTGGGGACTCTGCATTGTAGGACTGCAGACACAGCTTTGAAGTGGAAAAATCTCAAGAACATTGCTTGTGCAGTTTCAAATGTTGCACCATGGATTTTTGCCATAGACTGTGAGACACCGGTGGTTATGCTTTCTGTAGTGTGGTGTTTCCCTTTGGCGAAGGGCACGGCTCTGGCTCTGCCTTCTAATGCCAACAGGACACGGGACAAAATGCCTGCCCTGTCGGTCTCTCTACTCATCTTTCAGATGGGGATAATCATGAGATAGCCTAATGGGTTTGTTGGAGAGATTAATAGGCTACCACAGTCTTCACCACTATCACCTCCACCCCAAGTGAAAACATATGAGGTTGTGTTTACTGTTACCAGTAATCTCAGATAGTGCAAATGATAAAGTTATAGCAAATTTCTTTAATGATCTTGGGTCGTCTTTGAACAGAACCAAATCCAGGAAAAAACCCAAAATCATCCAACCTAAATAAAGGATGAGGTAACACAGAGGCATTCCATGTTTAATGTTAGCAATTAGTTTCCTAAATGATTATCAGTTTTTATAATGAATCCTGGACTTTGAAGTGCTATGTTCACCCATTTAAAAGATTTACAAACCTCAAACACTGTGACCTGATGGACCCCCCTCCATTATACATCATTATCCAATTCCTCTCTGAGCTAGAAAGAAAGGAGCACATCTGGCCTGAATGTTCCCAATCTCTTTACAGAATG
Organism: Hyaena hyaena; assembly: GCF_003009895.1. NCBI lineage: Eukaryota > Metazoa > Chordata > Mammalia > Carnivora > Hyaenidae > Hyaena > Hyaena hyaena. The sequence goes on along the minus strand of NW_024080992.1, from coordinate 1,408,762 downwards.
AATCTTGTAAAATAGGCCACTGTCTCTTAATTAAATCTTTCTTTCAACTTGTTGAGAATTTCCTTCTCTTTCAGAGTAACCCCTTCCACTTAGGAGAACAGGGAGCAATTTCAGGGTCATTTTGGTTCCCCTCTGAGGTCTTTCTAAATATAACTACAGATCCTGGAAAACAGCCTGCCTTTTGTTAGTTAACTTAGTCTAAAGAATCAGTGCATTAAGAGCTTTGATTATCCACACTCCAAAAGTGCCTTCCTCTGATCTCTCAACATTTGACAAGAATCTCGATTCGGGGATTAAATATTTTCTCTAATGCACATCCACTTCTACTAGAGCCGCTTGCTTCACTCATTTTATTTGTGGGCCTGAAATGCAGAGTGTTTTCCAGTTAGGGGGAATTAAAATTTAACTCAAGAATCTATATATTCTAGAATAAGTCTCTGGTGTTTCTATACCAGAATCACACTCTTAAGTTTTTAGAAAGCCTTGTATTGTGTGCTCCATGTTTGTACGTGGCTGAGTGCTTAAATTTTACTGAGGGTGTTTTTTTTTTCCCCTGTCACATTTCCAGTGTGTTCTCCGCTGAATTCCTGACCCCATTGTTTTGGTTATCTTCATTTGTATATCCCAAGCAGCTCTCAAAACTAAATGGATTCAGTGACACATCTTCCCCCTGCCCACCTCACTCACCTTCTGCTTCTTTCTCCTTCTGGAATCAATATTTCAGTTAAAGGCATCACTGTCGACCCCACCACTCAAGCCAGGAATGTCCATACCGGCATCGCTTCACCCTCTGCATTCAGTCTACACCAGATTCTGGATTTAAGATAATATTTGAAAATTCCAAGAACAGTGACTGGTGCTTGATGAGGCCACATGTAAACTGCCAGCTGTCACAGATGCTCATTGTAGATCTGTTTCCAGTCTTCTGCCCTGCCCCCCACCGTCACTACACTAGCTCTGGCCCTCAACTCTGCATTAGTCTGTTGCTAGAGCGAATATGGCTCTCTCCCAACAGATGGTACCCAGTTTGCAAATTTATAACATGGTTTCTTGCTCAGTGACTTCTGTGGGCCTTTTGACCTTGAGAATGGATCCAAACACTTTGGTGTGGAGCCCCACAGCTGGTTCTGTACACCCCCCACCCCACCAGTGCACTGCTTACCTTCCCCTATTTTGACATCTGTGCTTCAGTAAGACGGAATTTCTCAGGATACTCCAGCACCTGAGCGTCCTTTTGGGCCCCCAGGCCTTTGCACATGCTGTTCTTACTTCTGAGAACACCCTTGCCGCTTTGTGCAGTGCATCTTTCAAGATCCATCTCAATTTCCAGGTCCTCTGAGAAGCCCTCTCTATCCCCCAGTATAGCTGGGCTTCCCCAATTCTTAAGTTGTATCTCTGGTCATACTGTACTTAATTATCCACTTGTATGTCAGATCCTCCTGCAGACACTGAGCACGAGGGTAAGATTTAACTATAGTAAAAAATAAGATCATATTTGTGAAAAGTAATCTCAAGCTCTGCTTTTCTCTAAATATAAACATTTTTTTAATCAACAATAATGTTTACTTTCTATTTTACTTTTCATGTTCATGCATTAAAGAAGACCCACTGGAGCAGCTGGGTGATTCAGTCAGTTAAGTGTCCAACTTCAACTCAGGTCATGATCTCTTGGTTCTTGGATTTGAGCCCCGGGTCAGGCTCTGTGCTGATGACAGTTCAGAGCCTGGAGCCTGCTTCAGATTCTGTGTCTCCCTCTCTCTCTGCCCCTCTCTCTCTCTCTCTCTCTCTCTCTCTCAGAGATAAAATATTGAAACAAAAAAATTTTAAAAAGCCACAAAAACCAGTCTGTGGCCCTTTTCCCTCTTCTGCTGCTAACAGTACTCACGCAGTGGCTACATACTTTTGAAACTTAACTGCATGTCAGTTCCACCTTGGAAGTAGATTTAGCCAATATTCTCACCAACTTGGTGAGGATAGTAGTTACTTGTATTATATTTGAATTTGAGATTCGAAATTTAAATTAATGCCGACCCATTTTCTGGCTTCTAAGGTGCCTGTGGCTTAGAAGTGTGTTTTAAACTTCCAGAGTTTTTCTTTACACTTGTCAGAAGGACCAGCTGTGAGAACAAACAGCAGCAGTAACTATTTGGTGAGACTTGAGCCCCTAATCCAAATGAACAAATGAGTGTTTCTTGAGAGAACACAGTTAACACAATTAGCCGTAGACTGCATCTTTGAAGAGCTAGAGGAAAAGAAAGGGATTCATTTTTAATTCCAACCAATTGTGAGTAGGAAAGCAAAAGCCTTGGCTTTCTGGAATGGCTTTGTAATCAAAGGTTACCAGGGGCCTGTCAGAACTTTCAACAACTGTCTTCACTGTGAAAATAAGTTTAGCTTGTTGGGTGAATGCAGGGCTGAGGAATTGATGGCTGTAGCCCGCTTTTATCTCTTGTTTGATCTTTGGCTCACAAAGATGAGGTTAATTGCAGCAGAAGCTGTTAGCTTTATGTTTTAAATGAGTCAATTAAAAAATTTTTTTTAGGGGCGCCTGGGTGGCTCAGTCAGTTAAGCCTCAGACTTTGGCTCAGGTCATGATCTCTAGGTTCACAGGTTTGGACCCCTCATCTGGCTCTGTGCAGACTGCTTAGAGCCTAGAGCCTCCTTTGGATTCTGTGTCTCCCTCTCTCTCTGATCCTCCCCTGTTCATGCTCTGTCTCTCTCTCAAGAGGGACAGAGAGAGAGGGAGACATAGAATCCAGAGCAGGCTCCAGGCTCTGAGCTGTCAGCACAGAGCCCAACACGGGGCTCAAACCTGTGAACTACAAGATCATGACCTGAGCTGAAGCTGGACGGTTAACCAGCTGAGCCAGCCAGGTGCCCCTAAATCAGTCAATTTTAATAGCAAACTGCTAGTGCCCTGAAAAATGTCCAAGAACAGTAAGAAAGAGTTGAGTATAAATATGTGTTACATTGTGAATCTTGGCTTTCTCTAGGCCAGTAGTCAGCAAAATACTTGGCAGTCACTCTAATCTCTCTCTTTCTCTTTCCTTCTTTCTTTCCTTTTTTTTTTTTTTTTTTTTTTTTNGAAATCCATGTCCATATTCACTAAAAAAAATTGGAAAATACAGAGATGATCTAGGAAGGAAAAAAGCTTCCACAGGAGGCTCTTACCCAAAGAACCATCATCCACATCTTGGCTGATACTAGCTTTAGAGAGTTTTCTCCAAGCAAACTTGTACTTCTAAAATTCTTAAGAAAAATTTTGCACACACAGAATTCGTAATACAGCGAGTTCTCATACACTCGTAATGCCTCTTCACAAATTACCAAGATTTTGCCACCATTGGTTCGTCCTTCTCTTTTTCTCTTTCCCTTCTTCTTACCTTTTGGAGGTATCCACTGACTACTTGGTAAAGGAAAAGGGGGCAATCCTGATATGCTTACAACCATGGAAGGCAAGCACCTGCTCGCCAGTTTCCCATACCCTCACTTACCTTTTATTAGGCTGCAAAAAGTGTGGGTTTACACTCGGTACTGCATTGTACTTTGGGGATAGGTAGCCTCAAAGTTCAAGTCTATCACATGTGAGATGGGTATTGATTTTTCCTCTTAAATCAATGTTTCCCTAGAGCATAGTTTTATTTATTCATAAAGCTAAGATGATGTCTTACAGGAGTTATAGCCGTGTCCATCTGTGGTGCAGGCACAATACGAAGAGCTTTTGTAAGACTCAAAAATCAATGATCCTCGAGGGCTACTTCAGAAACCTGAAAAAGTGCATTTTTTGTGCTTCCACATGTGAAAGGAAAATTTCAGCATTTGGCTTTCATTCCTCTGTGTTTTGTGCCACTTCTCAAATGAACCTAAATGAAGTGTAACTAAAATTGGAACATAAGGCTGGATAGAATCAACATCTCAGTGACCGTCCCTTGTTGACACCAAGTCTGTCAGCTCACTCTTGAAGGATGTACTGACCCTGTTGATCTAAACCCTATAATTTTGCCTCTTAGTCCAAGGACCCCAGAACGTGGGATTTTCAACACAAGGGGCAGGTAACACGAGTGTGTTCATTTTTGGGTATACTTCCTTCACTTTGGAATACTTTTGAGTACTCGGTAGTATTTTAAGAATATGTTACAGGTCTTTTGGGTTGCCTGGGTGGCTCAGTCAGTTAAGTGTCCAGCTCTTGATTTCGGCTTAAGTCATGATCTCATGGTTAATGAGCTCAAGCCCCACATCAGTCTCTACACTGACAGTGTAGAGCCCGCTTGAGATTCTCTCTCTCTCTCTCTCTCTCTCTCTCTCTCTTTCTCTCTTTCTCCCCCCTTCCCTTGCCCTTCCCTCATTCTCTTTCTCAAAAATAAATAAGCTTTAAAAAAAAAAATATATATATATATATATTTTTTTTAAATGATATATGATCATTCTCTGCATAGCTAGGCTGGATAAGTCATGTGTAATTCTGAAAGTATTCACTTTTTATTTATACACGAATGTGGGTATCTTTATTTTGTTCTAAATTTTTTTAACATTAGCTGGTTTTTAGGAGATTAAAAAGGCTAAAATGTCACCATCTGGAATTGTAGATACCAGTTTTTTGTTAGCTCTCTGATCTTCCATCACAGTAGAACTAGCTGGGGAGTCAGATGGCTCAGACACTAGTTTCACTATTTACTCCTAGCTGCTGGGCGACCCATGGTGAATTCCTCAACTTCTCAAGGACTAACTTTTGTTTATAGTGTCATTTTATTTGTTCATTTAAATCAAGTTAAGTGAAGGTTTGTGAAATTTGCCAGCATTCACTTGACTTCCATCATCTTCTGCATATCAAAACTTTTTTCTTTACCCTTTAATAGTAACTAGTTGATATTTTTAAAAAAAAGGAAACAAAAGAAAAAAGAATGGCTGGTTGAAATGAGGATGATTTCTTCATGGAAAATAAAGCTGTTTCCAGTTCCATGGTCCACGGTTATTTGTGAAAAGATTTCAGATGATAAGCTCAGCTACTAATAGCCACAGTTTCTCTAGAAGCCTCAGAGCCATTGAGGACACACCTTAAGTTTAGAGACTGGGACATTCAGCACCTGCTCTGGCCAGATCTGTAGCTCCCAGGGGGCCCCAGACCCCCTCCTGAGTTTTGGAAGAAGTCTCTGAGATACTGTCTTTTTGGATCTCACCCGTTTCTTGTCTCCTGGTAGCAGCAATGAGAACCTCTTCAGAGGAGGGTTGTAGGAGCTAGAAAGGAAAGGATATAGAACTGTTCACTGTGGTTACTGTTCACAGCTGGTCACAGTTGTTTCCCTTTGCCCCACGGCCTTAGGCATTGACACAACCTGATGGCATATCAGTGTTAGAGCGTTTCTCCCATGAACTCCAAGAACATTGCTGTTCATTTCATGAGTGGATGGCCTACTTGGCAAAAATGAGAAGATTCTGAGAGCTACTTCTTAGAGTACCAAGCTTGAGATCTGGTCTTCAGCAGAATCCTGGGTTGCCTGGTGTGAAAGGCACACTCCAGAGCCTGTTGGATGAAGAGGGAGTTGGCTGTTTGGACTCTAACCATTATATTAAGGTTATTTGTTATGTTTTTTAAACAGCTTTCATGAAGTCCTCCAAAGTCCTCTTGACATTCCTCCAGTATAATCAGCTTCGTGGTCTTTAATGCTACCTTTTTGCCTTATCTTTTAAAATTAATTTTGTTGTCCTCTAGGAAGCTGATTAGGAAAGTCATTCTTTGCCCTGTGTTTCCGAGTCCTGTGAACTCACCAAATCAATGCTGGTCATCAAGGGAGTGCTAGGTGTCCCAGCTCGATGACCCTGCATCCAAGTTGTTAACACGTGTAATTCTGAGTGGTGGACCTCTGGGGTGAGCCATAGTTCCCCAGTGAGTTTAATATGTTGCTCGTTGTGCTGGGGCCCCTCCTTGTTTGTATGTGTGCCTCATGCACGCACCAGGCAAGTTGTTCTGAGAGCCTGTCTCCGATGGTTTTAACTATGAGCAAAGAGAAAACAGGGAAAAAGACAGGAATTTAAAACTTTTTCCTATAACTTCCTATCGGAGAATGACCACAAGGTTGAGAATTCTGTGAAACTGAAATACTACCTAGTGAGACAGCCAGAAAATGTAAAAGCTTGAGATTAGCAAACCAGGGTTTGCCATTTCATTAACATAATCCTTTGCCATTGTCCAGTAAACGCCCCATAGCACACAGGCATGCTACCAATTTCAGTGTTTAAAATTTATTTTTCCACGTTTGAATATATACTGTTTATAAAATGTGTATATACAATTTAAGGTATGTTCGGCAGGTATTAAGCCAAACAGGTTATGTTTGCAGAAGATAAAGGAGATTTAATTTTTAGTTGAGTGTATTCTTGAACCCCTACTAAAGAAAGCTCTCCTGTTTACTCTAACTGGAGACTTTTGCATCTTTAGTATATGGGTGTGATATAGGCTGCAAACAGCAACTCAGAAAGGAAGCCAACGGGTGACGGTGGGGATGAGTGTGGCTGCCATTATAGATGACTGAGACGTTAGTTCAATTGTTGTGAGTGACAGTATCAAATTATCGTTGACTGATTTCAGATTGCTTTGTTTTATAATTGTTTTTATATAATCTGATGAATATTCTAATATTTAAAGATTTTGTGTGCCTGAAACACACACAAAAAAATGGTGAAAACTGATGAATTAAAGAGTAAATCATGTTTCTCCAATTTGCCATGTGAGGCAAAGATAGTTTTTTGTAGGTTGAAAACGTAGAGGATGGTTCCTTCTTGTCATTTATATTGCAACTTAAATGTTACCTTCGCAGGGGGGCCTGGGTGGCTCAATCTCTTAAGCATCTGACTCTTGATCTTGGCTCAAGTCATGATCTCACAGTTTGTGAGTTTGAGCCCCACATCAAGCTCTGTGCTGATGGCATGAAGCCTGCTTGGGATTCTTTGTCTCCTTCTCTCTCCCCCTCCCTTACTTGTACTCTTTCTCTCTCTCAAAATAAGTAAACAAACGTTAAAAAAAATTTGTTACCTTCTCAAAAAGGACTTCCCCAAGCAGCCATAGCTCAGGAATCCCTCAAGACACTACCAACTTCTTTTTCTTTTACCTTTTTTTTTTTAAAGAAAAAAAAACAAACACCGCATTTATTTATATTTGAGTGAATGCTAGTGGGAGAGGGGCAGAGAGAAAGGGAAACAGGATCTGAATCAGGCTCTGCACTGACATTTGCAAGCCTGATGTGCGCCTCGAACTCACAGACTGTGAGATCATGATCTGAGCTGAAGTCAGATGCTCAACTGACTGAGCCACCCAGGTGCCTCTTTCCTTTGCCTTTTTAATTTATTTTCCCCATCTGATACTTTAGTGTTAGTCTCTTTTGTCAGTCTTCACCTATAGGGAAGTAAGCTGAGACTTCATCTGTTTTGTTCATCTCGTATCCTAAGTGCCTCGAGCGGTGCTCAGCATTTAGTAAGCACCCATATGTTCTGGGTCTGCTTTCTTCTCTGGATCTTCCCCTCGCTCATCTTTAAGACCAGGTCATCATCACTGCCTGGAAGCAGGCTTTACTGTCACTTCCCCTTGCTGTAGTATTCATGGTATTTGAAACTCTGTATTTCTGTAATTAACCAGTGGTTGCTTCCTGGTTGTGGCATCTGATTTTCACGATAATAATACATCTGTGTATTAATATGATAGGCATTTGAGGCAAGTGATTCCTATTAAGTTTTCCAACCACAAGATAGAGCTTACAAAAGACTTTGAGAGATAAACACATATGCATTTAAGAATTACCTATGCACTAGCATTAATACTAAAGGTCAACTGGCTAGATTGCTCTGCTTTGATGGTAGACTCAAGCAGTGGCTTGCTGTAACTTCCTTTTTTGGTAGTGTTATTTAATTTACCCCTGTGAGTAACTTTTTCAGAAGGAAGGCTTTTGTTTTTGGAAACATTCCACCTCTCCACCCCCAGCTCCAGCCCAGAAGCCGGGAGTCTGATCTTGTTATGTCTGGGAATATTGATTTTCTACTAATGGCTGTATTTTACATGATAATGAATCCAGTCTTTTCTACAATTCTGCTATGTTTCTGCAGAATATATAGAAATTGGGACATGTATGAATCGAAGTATTTTGGGCAGCAAAGAAGCTGCTGTAGAGCCTGCATACAGTTTTATAGGCCCTTGTTTCAGGTTAACCAAGGAGATGTTGGTTCTGTGGTCATCAAAGGTAATGGTTATTGGACAGTTTTAGGTGGACAGAAAACAGCTTTTGAATTTCAGGGCCTTTGCTACTTATACTTACTTCCTGTCTTAGAAAGGTCAACATCTTTTACACACTTTGAAGCAGTAACCTCTTGCGCATTAGTTACCTTGAAAGCATTTACTGACCCTCCCCACTGATTTTCAATAATATGGAAAAGTTGTTCCAAATTGATCTTAGCTATTAATACAGAAAAGGCAGAACATTAAGTCAGCCAGGAGGTGTATCAAAAGCCTTTTGTAAATGCTGTAGTCTCTCAAAAAACTAACCCTTGGGGCACCTGGGTGGCTCAATTGGTTAAGCGTCCAGTTTCAGCTCAGGTTATGATCTCACGGTTTGTGAGTTCCAGCTCCACATTAGGTTCTGTGTTGACAGCTCAGAGCCTGGAGCCTGCTTTGGATTCTGTGTCTCCCTCTCTCTCTGCCCCTCCCTAACTTGCTCACGCTCTCTCTCTCTCTCTCTCTCTCTCTCTGAAATATTAAAAAAATAAAAACTCTAACCCTTGAGAGAAGTTTATTTTTGTTCTGGAAAGAATAGGTCACTTTCCCAAGAGATGCAAAATGCTTTCACTTTTAAGAGGTGGATTATAGCCTATGAATAGGATAGCAGGATTCTCAATTTTTACTTTAATTTTGCCATCAACTTGCTTTGACTTATCTAAAAAATTATTGTGTAAGAAAAACATTCTGATACTACGATGTTCTTTGACTTATACCAGAATAACCTCTATAGATTAATTTATAGATAATTTATACTAATTAATAGTCCATCTCAGAAGTGCTTAGCTCTTGGGATATTTATTGATTTATGTTTTTGAGCTTTATAAAAAGGTGTCTTAGGTCCCTGAAAACAATGGGCGGTTTAAAAATTCTAAGAGTAAGTTTCTCTGGGCAAATAGTTGGAAAGACTTGCCTTCTCACTAATGAATACAGTTTTGAGTTCGGATCTAATGCCAGTGGTCTGGGGCAGAAACACAAAAATTTACGTGCTTAATTTGGACTAACAATCTAGTTTCTTATTCTTTTATTTAAAAAAATTTTTAATGTTTATTTTTTAGAGGAGGGGAGGGGCAGAGAGAGATGGAGACACAGAATCCGAAGCAGGCTCCAGGGTCTGAGCTGTCAGCAGCAAGCTTGACACAGGGCTCAAACCCTCAAGCTGTGAGATTATGACCTGAGCCAAAGTTGGATGCTTAACCAGCTGAGCCACTCAGGTGCTCCTAGTCTTTTATTCTTTTCAAAGATAGGAAGTTAGAAAAAAATACATAGGGTTTTAAAGTAAGATAATGTGCTCTTTAGAAAAACCTGTTTACAGATCTCAGTTTAGTTTTGGAGAAGTAATAGACTCCTTCAGGAATTCAGTGAGCATTCTAGACTATCTCTGAAGGACACATGCACAGAAAGCATTGCATATAATTGCAGGTAGTTTGCAGACCCTCCCAGAGTTGGCCAGGGACCCTGTGATATCCATCCCTAGGGCCCCAGGTAACAAACCCTGACTTGCGCCTTCTAAGTAGAAGGTAATGCTTCGTTTTTGTGCTGTAAATACTGGTCATTTAATCCCTGGCATTAACATAGCATCCAAGGCATATATGAATGTTTTGATGAGTTTCATTTAAACAGATGCAAAGTTTATTTAGTCCTTTAGCAATGGAGTCTCTGTTTAAGATGTTGGTGGTTATTAAAAAAAAATAGTTATGAAAGGTGTCTATAATTAGATGGAATAATTATAGAAATAAGCAGACACACTTCAAGTGTTGTGAATGCTATTTGCCCCTTATATTAGCCTAATCATTCTGTTTTCTCTTGCTGTGCCTTCTTGGCTTTTCTTTAATATTGAAATACTTCATCCATTTCATGGATAGGGACAGTTCATCCTAGGGTTCATATACTTTTGGAAAAATTAAAAACTGACTAGCAAAAATTGATAATTAAATATATTTAATAAATCCAGTATGTTTTGTGTGATTATTGAACTTTTAAAAAACAGAAAAATAGTATCACTGGTAAAATAGAATATAAGAATTTATTATTTTTACTTATAACTTAAATTCCTTTTCTTTTTAGGTTGGTGGCTTTTCTTGTACTTCTTACTACCACATATGTATATCCCTATGCCAGCCATTGTTTCACATGACAAGGAAAGAAGTAAAAATAGGTCCTTACTGAACTGCACAGAAATTGAAAATTACATGTTTTCAAATTCATATCATACAAATTTGCCTTACATATATATGTTCTTTCCAGGTGATCTTATCCAATCCCAGGACTTCACCGTCCTCTAACTTAAATTGGCAAATCGTGACTAACAGTCCAAATACATTCTGACACCTATTTTTACAAAGTTTATTAGAACACAGGCACACTCCTTGGCTATCATTTATGGCTGCCTTTTTGCTTCAGTGACAGAGTTGAGTAGTTGTGATAGATCATATGGCCTGCAAAGCCGAACATATTTACCATGTGGCCCCTTATAGAAAATAGTTGCTTACCCTGATACTGCTTACTACTTCCAACCTTTCTTTTGAGATCTTAATTCCTAAATTTAACTACTTACCAGATTCCTTTACCCCCATACTCCGCATCCATCATAAAATCAACACTTCTCAATCTGAGCTCTTCCTACGTGTATTTCCCCACTCTAATCAGTTACTCTGAGTTTCCTATCTCAGTTAATGTCACCACCACATGCCCAAGGATCTTCTCATCTTCATATTACTCACACCTGATCTGTCCCTAAAGCCAGTGCACTGACTGTTCAAAATATACCACCACCTTGCAGACAGTAATCTAGGCTTTTAAGTAACCAGTACTTTTCATTCTTATATTCTCAGGCCCCCCCTGCAATTAGACTAGAAATTCCTTTTTTGGTCTTTTAGAAGTTGCTGAGAAGATCTATTCAGTGAGAAATAATTATTGGAATGTTTTCATGAAATAAGCCATGGAGATATGGGTCCATTTACTGTGTCACAAAGATTTAGAAGTGATAGGAAGTCAGAATATTGTAAAATGTGTATGTTTATTACTTGAATACGCTGAAGAGAACATGACTATTTGATTTGCTGAGTTGGAACTTTAAAAGAATTCATTGGTGTTTTGGGGCACCTAGGTGGCTCAGTCAGTTAAGTATCCAACTTCGGCTCAGGTCATGATCTCGCAGTCTGTGAGTTCAAGCCCTGTGTCAGGCTCTGTGCTGACAGCTCAGAGCTTGGAGGCTGCTTCAGATTCTGTGTCTCCCTCTCTCTCTGTCTCTCCCCTGTTTGAGTTCTTTCTTTCTCAAAATAATAAATAAACATTAAAAAAAAATGTATTGATGTTTTAAAATTGAATCTTTGTTCTTTATGCAGGACCTCATTGGCTGGAGCATGAAGAGTTAAAACTCTAACATTAGATTACCCTTTTTTTTTCCAGTTCATCCAAAGAACATATTCAGATAACAAATGCATTTCTATCCTCATCAGTATTACTTGAATATTATTTTAAAGCTCATGATATTATTAACTCTGCATTCTCTTTTATGAATTTAAAATTATGCTTATAATAACTGATGAGCGTAGAAGAGCATAGTAAAAATAAATAAACTTTGAAATGCAAAAGGATTAGTGGGGATAATAAATATCCACTCAGTGTTTTAGCATTTTTGATCTTGGCATTTGTTTTATCAGGCAAATATTTTCATAGTGCTTTAATTTCAGTTCCTCTATCAGAACAATTATGCAGGAGCAGTCTTTGTGTTCAAGAACAACAAATGTTTACAGCATTTAAGTCAAAAGCAGAGGTCATAAATTAATTCTAATCCTCTGAGCAAAGACATTAGCCTTTGTGTAACATTAAGATTTGGGCTTGTTCACACAAAATAATCCCAAGAATAATAGTTCCCCGTGCTGAACGGTGATCTTAAAGATTAATATTTTTTCTTTGGTTAATGATCTGTAATGCATTAATAAGCTTCTCCAAATACTTCCTGAAATTTTAATTATCTGTAGAATTTCAAAGCTATATTTTGATCAGACATGTAAAGAAGCAATGTACCTCAATTACTGTCACATTAAGGATGATGTTGCTTTCTGATTTAGAGAAAAATGCCTCCCACCATCAGACTTCAAAATAGCTGAAATACTTAGTGAAAGAAAGCGAATGGTTGAGGACATTCAGCTAAAATACTGTCTCAGTGCCCTGTGGGTCAGGCAGTCTGGTGCAGCGGAGGTGGCTGCTAGCGCTGCTGCTCTTTCACTGTTCCGTCTGCTGGTGTTAGTGACGCCCCTGGGACCTGCCGACCACGCTGGGGGGTACCCCACAAAGTCTCACTGCAAGGTCTCCCATAAAATCACTTTCAGGTCTTCAGTGAATAGGTTTTAGCATGTCGATAGTCCCTCCCAGTCATCTTTTTCTAAGAACTAGGCAATGTGTGGCAGAACAAAGAGACCGAGACTTCTGTTCCAAGCATGCCTCTGAGGGAGAGTGTGTAGCCCTAGATGATCGCCTTAACTCATCTTCACACTTGAGAGGCCAATATTAATCCCTACTTTATGAAACTTGTAAAGAATAGGAGTAATATTTGCAGAGCACCTGGCAGGTGATAGATGCTTAGGAAATTGTGGGAGTGGTTATTGATGCTACAATAATAGTGATAACAACAGTAACAGTAATCACAGCCATACCTGAGGCATTACACTCATTAATTGTACATCTCTGTTTGGTTTTCTGGTATCAGTCTTGTCACTCACACAAGTGAGTGCTGTCGTGAGCTGAGGGAAGGAAGAGTAATCTCAATCTTTCTGAATACGTGGGTCTTCCTGGATGCGGTATTTTCTATCCTATAAGATCATGACTTCATATCATTGGGAAAAACATGCTGAAGTCATGCAAATATTTATAACAGCATGGTTTTTTAAAAATGAAGATGAAGAAACTACTGGCCTCAACAATGAGGACATGACTAAGTAAAAATAGATAATGTTTTATAATTTTTTAAATGGCACATACAGGCTGTTCTGAAACATGGAAATGCATATCTGATACAATAACTGAAAGTGATATATTACACTGTTTATTTGCTGATGGCAACTTTGCAAATATTTCTGTAGAATTAAAGATCAAAGGAAACTTCAGAATGATAAGTAGGGTTTTAATGTTCATTGGTGTCTTTATTTTCCACAAAGTTGTTTAACTTTATAAAAATTATGACCTGTCTTAAAAATGCAAATAACCTTCATCTACTCATTCTAATGAGAACATGCATTCTGTGTACCTGATGACAGGTTTGAACATGAACTCTGGAATGAAAGTATTTTGTAAATTAGTCCTCCTCTGCTGTTTATTTTTCCAAGTTGCCAAAATCTTGTCTATGTCTGATAAGCCAAAGAAGGTGGGAAAGTTGAACAGAAGATTTATCCAATTAATCTAATGCAAATAGAGAAATGCATAAGCAGATGTATCATTCTGTAGTAATTTATGTAGCAATTTGAGACCTGATGGTTTGAAAAAGCTTCAGTAGTCTTTAAAAGGCAGCTGACACTGATTTATATAAATTAGGACTTCACCGTGTTCTAGTTTTTCCTTCCCTCTTATCACATCTCACAGGGACTCTAGTCTGGCTGTGTTCAGTTTACGCAAGAGGAACCATGCCTTCAGGCACCATGCATGATACTTGGGCTTGTGATAACCTTGGCATCACAATTATCTACCTCAGCATTTAGACAATATCGGGGATTGCTTACAGATTGACAGGGAAATATACACTAAGATGTATGCTACATTTATTAAGAGTCTTTGAAACCATAGATGAGCCTTATCTCAAGACAAGGAAAGTATAAGGCAAACCTAAAGTTACAGTCCTCTAGAGGAAGAAGGTGGAGGAAGGGATGGGCAGGTACAGCACACCTTGGCACACCTCTCTCCTTGTTCATTTCCAGAAGATTGATAACCCGTGAAGGTATGAGGTGGAGGCTTGTGTTTCTTTGTAATGAGCACATGTTCTGTTGTGTTCTGGTGGCTGATCAGCAAGAGTGAGGCTCTGCTGGTGGGGTCAGCTCATGGCTGATTGACACAGTTACCTCCTTTCCTTCTTTCATTGCTTTGGTGGGTTTCTCTACGTCATGTTTGCTTGTCTTCATTCCTGCATGGCAGGAAACTTGCCTTAAATCCAAATGTATTTACCACTCATTAAGTTATGGGCAAGGATCGATAAAGGCAACAGAGATGCCATTCCTTTTCATTTCAGGACTAAGCAAGGGTCTTCTCTCTCATATTTTGACATTTTATGACAACTGCACTTATGAAGAGGCAGTCTCCCATTAAAATTGTGGCTTGAAAACTGCAGAGTGGTTCCCTATGATTTTAGATATGTGAAAGCCCAGAATGGAACATCAAAAAGGGTCCTCTCCAGCTACATTCCCATCACGGTTCCTGTGAATGTTTAAGTCCAAGTTTGTTTCATTAGATCAATTTTGACACTTTGGTACATGAATGAGGTAGACTAATTTATGTGATTATATTTTCATTCATTTGATAGAAGATTAAATGCTTCCTTTAAAATGCCAAAGGATACTTTTAATTTGGAGTCTCAGTTTTAATTGGAACATGAGCATTGAGGAGTAGCAATGAAACATGTTTTTAATTTCTAAAGTAAATGATTAGGCTGTATTAATTTTAAAGCAGTCTTTCCTCTTATAGGAAAAACATTTTCAAGCTCATTTGTGTTTTTACCCATATATAAAATTAAAATAGTACATTGAACGTGCCATATGCATGTTGATGACTGGTTCTATGTCAAATAGGAGGACTTGGGGAGAGGCCAGGGACCACCTTTAACCCAGCACCAATGAGGGTTCTGTTCCCCAGTAGGTAGGTGCTCAGTAACTATTGATTCTCCAAATGAGTGATTAACTGCTTGGAGTCAGCAATCTGAAATGGCATACCAGCCCTGGCAATTCTTTTTTTTTTTTTTTTTTTTAATTTCTAGGAGATAGAGAGAGAGACAGGATGAGCAGGGGAGGGTCAGAGAGAGAGGGAGTCACAGACTGAAACAGGCTCCAGGCTCTGAGCCGGCAGCCAGCACAGAGCCCGACGCAGGGCTCGAACCCACGAACTGCGAGATCATGACCTAAGCGAAAGTCGGACGCTAAACCGACTAAGCCACCCAGGCGCCCCAGCCAGCCCTGGCAATTCTTAGGAGTATCACTGAACCTCTCTGAGCCTCAGTTTCCGCACTTGTAAAGTGAATATGACAATATTTACTCTTTTGTATCAGGGGATACTGTGAGAGTTAAAGAAAAAATGTGTGACACATCTTTGAAAACTGGAGAGAGCTTTCTCTAAGTAGTCCTTCCTAGCACTACTGTTGCTTTACAGGACTGTTCCTTAGTACCATGTTTGTTTGTTCTAGCATCTGGCTAGCATTCAGTAAATGCACATGTAAGTAAAAAAAAAAGAGAGTGTGTGCCAAAATTAAAAATGAAGAGGGATTAGTAATTTATCGCATTAATTGACCTCTAACGTTGTATTAAAATACTGTGTTTATTTTTGACATAATTATAATCACTTCTGTATTTAATTTACTTTTGTTATTTCATGGAGGGACACAAACATACACTTAGACAACCAAGTCATTATTCCCCAGTAACACTGTACATTGTGAGGTTTTGTGTGTCTATGTGAGGCTTTTTATGTAAGAATGGGCAAAGGATAACATAACATAACATGAAGGTGTAAGGTGTAGGTAAATGAAAATTTGGCTTATGATGGATTGCCATTACTGCTTTGGAAATTAGATATGGATACACCTCACATAAAATTCACTCTTAGATGTACTGTAAATTCAATGACACGGTTTTGATGAGAAAAATCAGTATATGCCTTATCTTTTATTCTCTCCTCTTGCTCAGTGTGCTGTTAAATTTACTCTGCAGGATCACAGTGTTTAGCATATATTAATTGCCTATGTTAACTTTATGCTAACACTGCTAAGTGATACCAAAAATGCATTAATAAAGTCATAACCATTAGCTAGATTCACAAGTATTATGGTCCTAAGTATAGTTTTTAATCTTCTATATAAATTGGATGATGTATTCCTATTAACTCCATCTGAGCTTATTTTTACTATACCCTGGGCATTGTGGTGAAGCCCTGAGTAGCAGAGACTTAATGAAACATGACTCAAAATCATGTCCAGGCAGGGATAGGGGACACAACTTCACATCCATTTTTAAAGCTATCTAATCAATATATATACACTTACGTATATGAATGGTACTGGAGCCTTTGTTAAAAACACAGTAATGACCCCTCTCAGACCCTTCCAAGTTCTGAAAAAATAAGAGCTAGGATAAAATAATTGGCAGATAAGACTTAAATGTCACCTTTATTACTAGTAAAGGCCCGGGTGGAGTGCTGGGTTTATTTGCTGTACTGATACCGAACCCCAGAAGTAAGCACAGGCCACACTCGCAGGGGCAGGCTTCTCTGTGGGCCCAGAGGAGGGAACTCAAACTTGGCAAGAAGATCAGAGAAAAACTCATCTTCCCAGAGGGCAGCCCCACTCCCTAGTGGAAGAAGGGAGTTGCTGAGCCTAGGATTCCTCATTCATGCTTCCTCCGATCACCCATTAGATAAGTCCCTCCATCTCCCCTTCAGTGGAGTAAATGAAGGGGTTGAAAGAAAGATCCAGGAAAGACCCAGAGTATTATCTGCTTGAACTGTGTAGAGAAAGGATTCACTCCCAGTATAGGACAGGTAAGGTAATATTTGATGCCAAATGAACTGAGCAGAATCAAAGAACAGAAGGAAAAGAGTACACCTTACAAAGAAGGACCTTCAGGACTTGGAATTAAGTGGTCAGGAGAGAAGGGGAGAGAAAATACCTGGCATGAATGGAATCAGCAGGGGCACAGGGAAGGGAAGGTGAATTTGTGTGGAAAGGAGGTTACAGAGGGCTAGGAAGTCTCTGCATAGGAACCGAGGAGCCTTCGGAAATGGCACACTTGAGTATTTCCTTGTGAATGTGTGTGAGAGGTGTTTTTTTTTTTAATTGCATTGAACCCTGAGAATGTTTTGGGTTTGTCTGTTTTCATATATTTGCATGGTTCTCTCTATAACTTATCTTGGCTAATTACATGTACCTATATGCTTTCCAGATATGTCTTGAACTTGGTGACTAATTATCAGATTTCAGTAGCAAAGAGTATCATTTTTGGAGTGTGTGACTTATATAAGGACATGTTGCAGAGTGAAATTGTTCCCTCCCTTTCCATGATGAACATCTCTGTGGTTACATTAAAAGTGCCCTGTAACGTAGATTTAGCTCTGAGAGAGTTTTCAAAGCTGAACTTGTACTGTGTGTCAATCTGGGTGGACCCAATGGAATCCTGCTCATTGAGTCATGCTCAAATACGTTCATGAGCCAACCACCTTTTGATTTTGAAGGCTCTTTTATAGTATACATTTCTCCAAAATAAAGTCTCTGGAAATGGGGCTTCAAAGAATAGTAACAATCAATTATGGAATCATTTATTACATAGATTTTGTTATTTCATGTAGTAAATCACATGTGCTCCAAAACAGTGTTAATTACTAAAAAGGAAAAAAAATCCCTTTAGTACAATGAGATTCTAAGATGGAGGTATCTGATACCCCGTAAAGCAGTTGTTAACTCTTTGCTGAATGCTCTGGGAGTGGAATGGTGGGAGCAGAGAACACACTTGAACTACCTTCTCTGTCTTCTTATGTTTATTATTTATTTTTGAGAGAGAGAGAGAGACAGAGCATGAGTGGGGGAGGGGCAGGGAGAGAGGGAGACACAGAATCTGAAACAGGCTCCAGGCTCTGAGCTG
Organism: Hyaena hyaena; assembly: GCF_003009895.1. Taxonomy (NCBI): domain Eukaryota; kingdom Metazoa; phylum Chordata; class Mammalia; order Carnivora; family Hyaenidae; genus Hyaena; species Hyaena hyaena. Next base: position 1,390,669 of record NW_024080992.1, on the reverse strand, counting down.
TCAGCACAGAGCTTGATATGGGGCTTGAACCCATGAACCTTCGAACTGAGCCACCTAACCAACTGAGCCAGCTGCCTAGGTGCCCCATACCTTCTCTGTCTTCTAGAACTTGGAATTTCATTGGGGAAGTATGACCGGTGTTTGCATTATAGGTGGTATATACAAATAGTATATGAATAAGCACCAGGATGTCTGCTTTTCGTCATTCTTTGCCTTGTTTATTCAGAAAACTTAATGAACAGTTGAAGATACTGTGTTCTTTGGCCCAACATCCTGACAGATGCTACTGTCTTGACTTAGCACAGAGGTCATTGGCTTCACCACATAACTGATTTCCCCTCCACTATGTAAAGCTTGGTAGACTTTAGTTAACTCCCTTCTTGGCTATCATTTATCATTTTATCTTAGTTCCCTCCTTGTTCTTGTATTTATTGAACTAAATAGATCTCTACTCTGATACAGAGGGAAAGAAGAGAGGATTGCATACCTCAAGGCAAAGGAAAAGTTCTGAGGCTTAATTAAGTTGCTGTGTCTCGACAACAGTATGATCAGAGTACGTGGGCCTGGCGTGAAATGTTCTGGTGTCTGTCGTGCTTTCTTTAGGATGTTGTAAACATTACAGGATATGGTTTTTGGTTTTTTCACTAGTGCGAAGGGTTTATTTTATCTATGCAGATGTTTGGCAGGTAAAGAGTTAACTTGTTTTAACTGCAGTTCTTGCATACTGGATTGAATTTAATATATCATGCTTTTTTTTTTTTTTAACAGCTTTAATTAGTTATAATTCATTCACATGTCCTACAAGTTCAGGGGCGCCTGGGTGGCTCAGTTGGTTAAGTGTCCGACTCTTGATTTTGACTCAGGTCATGATCTCACAGTTCGTAAGCTTGAGCCCCATGTCGGGCTCTGCACTGACAAAGGGGAGCCTGCTTGGGTTTCTCTCCCTCTTTTTCTGCCCCTCCCTCCCTCTCTCTCTCTCTCTCTCTCAAAATAAATAAATACACATTCAAGAAAATAAAAACTAAGCTATACACTTCAGTGGCTTTCAGTATATTCACAGAGTTTTGCAACATCAGCCTAATCAACTTCCGAGCATTCTTATAACTCTGAAAGGAAACCCCTCATTCCTTAGCTGTCACACAATGTCCCTATCTTTGGCACTCTCCCACCCCCCCACCCCCCACCCAGCCCTAGGCAACCACTGCTCTATTTTCTGTCTCTAATGAGCCACTCTAACGAAGGAAGCAATCATCTAAAGTTTCTAAGTGTGACGGATTAAAAGAATGAATCTCATCAAAAATAATAAGCCTGAAAGCAGTCACATATTCGTACGTGGAAAAGTACTCCTTGGCCGCTATCAGTTGTGTGCATCAACCATCTGCAGTCAGCCCTGACCTACTCTACTCTGCTTTTTTCCACAAGACACGTTTAATAAGATAAAGCCTCTGATGAATTACTTATAGTCATGGCATTGTGCACTGTTTACCCAGAATAATCCCATTTTGGACGTTGTTTATGTAGGGACTTTGCTGCTAAGGTGATGGGTCTCCCCTCAAGGAGCTGCCAGCATAGAAGAGGGGGATGGATATGTGTAAACAAGTAGGTACAAAATAATGTCCAAATGCTCTAAATACAGCACAGAGGGGACTCACAGGACAGTCATATATGCCTGGGGAGCCTGGCAGGGAAGGGGGCGGGGTGTCTGAAACAGTTCCTGAGGGAGGTGGCCCTGGGAGACCAGCTGAGGCACATCAGCAGCATGTGCAGGCATGGAGAAGGGCATTTGGGTAGAGGGACCAGTGTGTTCAGAAGCAAGGAGGTTCAGCTTCAGGGAGGTAGGAAGTATCCTTTGCACGTGAGAGATACGGCAGTAGGGTATTGTTCACAGGAGGGTTTGGAAGGAAGATACGGAGGCATGAGCCACTGCATGAGAGGTGCTATGTGAGATACCTAGGAGGCTGAACTTGACCTGCTGTATTAGTTTCCTGTGGCTGCTGTAACAAAGTGCTACAAACTGGTGGCTTAGAACAACAGACGTTTATTATCGCACGTTTCTGGAGGCTCGAATTCCAGAACAGGGTGTTGGCAGGTTCACACTCCCACTGAAACCTGTAGGGGAAAGACCTTTCCTTCTCGTTCTTGTTCTGGCAGCCCCAGACATTCTTTGGCTTGGGTCAGCATGATTCTGCTCTCTGCCTCTGTCTTCACATGATGTATTTCCTGTGCTTCTTCACATTATCTTCACCCCATGCATGTCTATCTCTGTGTTCAAATTTCCTCCTTTTGTACAGATACCAGTCATATTGGATATGACCTCATTATAACTTGATTACCTCTGTAAAGACTATACTTCAAATGAAGTCGCATTCTGAGGTTCTGGAGGTTAGGACATCAACATCCATTTTTTAGCAGAGAAAGTGCAACAGGTAACACCTACCAAGCATTAGTATGTTACTGGAGGAATTTAAGCAAAGAAGTTAAGTGACTATATTTGCATTTTAGTAAGTCACTTGGTCAGCTGTGGAGGATGAATACAAAGGAGTCAAGAAGAGTTGACCTTGTCCAGGCAAGAAGTCTTATGGATCTTGGATGCCTGTTTCAGTAAATGAGGTATTATTTTATTCTTCTCTCATCATATTGAAAAGAAGAAGAAGAGAGCCACAAATCCACAGCAGCACGGGAAAGCCAGGCAGCTACACCGTTAGCAGACAGAGACACCCAGGAATGGCAGAAGGTATTAAGATAAATTAATCTGATTGGTGGTGAAACCCAACTAAACAGAGAAGTGCATTCTTCAGCTGCATAGACAATATATTAATACAACGTTGGCTTTAGGTCAGTGAGGAGAGGGAGAACAAAATGAAAAGTCCACATGCCCTTTGACCCATCAGTTCCATGTCTGTGAATCTGTCCTATCAATACCTTCACTCACAACCAGAGATATATATGCAAGAGCAATCACATAACATTGTTTCTCATTGAAGAATGCCAAAAACAATGTAAATATCCTTTGGCATGGAAATGCCCCAATATAGTATCTCCATATCACTGAATGCTCTGTAGGAATCCCAGGGTGGCTCAGTTGGTTATGTGTCCAGCTTCAACTCAGGTCATGATCTCACAGTTCGTGGGTTCGAGCCCCGCATTGGGCTCTGTGCTGCTGGCCTGGAGCCTGCTTCAGATCTCTCTCTCTCTCTCTCTCTCTCTCTCTTTCTCTCTCTCTCTCTCTCTCTCTCTTTCTCTCTCTCTCTTTCTCTCTCTCTCTTTCTCTCTCTCTCTCAAAAAATGAATAAACATTAAATTTTTTTAAATGAGATCTCTCTATATATGTGCTCAAATGAGAAGCTCTCTAACATATAGCAAATGAGCACAATGAAACTGTTGAATAGTGCCTAGTGTAGGGATGCTTAATGTTACCAAATATGTAACAAAGAAAGAAAAGAAACTTTTAGATTTTTATATCTTTCCAGGCTTTAAGTGTTTTACTCAATTCTAAGTGTTCTTACCTGTAGGATAGGAAATGAGAGTAGGGCAATAAGGTGAAAATGAACTTTCATTTTTCATAGTGGGTTTTTTTTGCATTCTGTGAACCTTTTCTATATGCAGGTATTATAACAAAACTGAAACAAACATTCAAGGAGGTAGAACCCATGAGACTTGGTCAGTAGGTGAATGTGCTGAACAGCAGGATGGAAGAGAATGGAGAAAGTAGGAGCTCAAATGGAAGGGGTAAAATGGGGAGGCATGAATTCAAAACCTCACAGAAGCAAAAGGGCAACATTTTAAAGAAAGAGCCATTTTATTTTTTAATAAAACAAACCAACAAGAAAGATAGAAGCTGTGTCCGTTAAAAAGATGTTCAGGTTACATTTTGAGAGATAGGATTTCTGCATCTTCTACTCCAGTTGGCAGAGCCCTTCACCATGAGAATGGAGAAGCAGAGCACCATGAGCTGAGGGCTGGTGTCCTCCCAGGACTGCTTCTCCTGAAGAGTGTAAAAGGCCACCAGTAACTGAGCGCTAGCCACCTACCGATTGCAGACAAAATAACAGACTAGCAGAGGTGGCCACATATCTATGGAATGGAAAGAAAAACTTTACCCCTTTAACTCCTGCATTCCTCTCACTTTTCCCTCATTTTTTCTCTTCCTCTTTCACCCCTTCCTCTTTTCTTGTGCATGCGTGCGCGCGCACCCCCCCACACACACACATACACCCATGCCCGTGATACGAATCTGCCAGACTGAAAACAAAGTTAAAAAAAAAAAAAAAAGGAACTAATAGAAAACCATGACATCCAAATCAGATAAGCACCTCCAAAGAATGATAAGGAAAGAGATCTTCTGCCAAGAACATTATGTGAAAATTGTGTGGCCTTCTTAGCCTCAAAAATGTGATAAGCAATATTAACACAGCAGAAAGCTTGAAAAACAAGTGACAATAGTATTTCCAACATCTACTCTTATTTACTGTTTATGAACAAAACACATTCATCTGCATTATTTCATGTGAGCCTCCTATCAACCCTTGGAAGGAGGGAAGACTTCCATCTCTTTATGAAAGGGGACACCGAGTCTCAGAAATGGGCAAGAGAAGTAGTTAGGTCTCAGAGGCATATCTGCTAACATCTCAGTTGTCTCTTTTGTATGGCACTCTGATGTCTGCCTGGCTTAGCAGAATATCCTTGATACCACACTGATTTGTGTCTCAAGCTAATCAGACATTATCCTTCAAAAACTTGTTTTGTCAGCTGTCCTAACTTGGAAGAATCATAGACGTTAGCAAAGTATATTAATTCATGTCACTTATTGGGCAGAGTGGTCATTTGAACAACAACAAAAATCTCGACATAAAAGGGAATAGATTATGCCCTTTGGGGGAGCTAACCAACAATAGCTTACAAAATAAAAATGTAAAACATAATTTCAGAAAGAGTTGTCTCCTCATTCATGATGCTAAATATATAGGGTGCTGTCAGAAGCTATGAGCAATGAAAGGAGGATTGTAGCCATGGGGCTGTTTGCACCAGGCCATGAGGGATTTCGTGGTCCCGGGTCTACAGGTATTGGTTATACTTGTTCTGTTTCACTAATACTATTAACTGTTTCACTAATTCATAGCATGCAAACCCAGCTTCTCTATGCAAAGGCAAAAGCAGAGAGAAAATGTCTCTAAATATACTCCCTGCAGGAGTTAGAAATACAGTAGGGAAGTCATTCCCTGATAGCTGTTCACTTTTTAGAAGTTTCCAGATACAACACTACTCATCTGCAGTCTTCTCCTCACCGCCATGAGAAAGCTGCAATGTGCACTTGGGAGTGGGCATATAAATTAGCACCAGAAATGAACCAAGGGCCACAGCAGTCCCCCGCTGAGAGTTCCTGGTTTCTCCATGACTGTGCTCCTGGGCTGAGACCCTGCCTCCCCCCGCAGCACCCCTTTCAAACAACAGAAAGATCTGAAAAAGAGCCGAGCAAGTCTGGTTGCTCGTTCTTTTAGGTCTGAGGTTAGTTTTGCTCCAGCACATTTTTCTTATTTTTTCCTGTATGGTGGTTCTGTATGGATTTCCTTACCTCCACTACTTCTTAACCACAGGATAGTTACCACGGTAACACCTGTTGATGGCAGACCAATCTGCTGGGAGGTAGCTGCTTTTGCATTTCTTGCTTCTGGCTCTCACAGTTAGGTTCAGGAGACGTTTTTGTTTCTTTCTAGGCTTCTGGTGACACCAGTTTCTCCGTTGGGAAGAATGATTTGGAAATTGCCCTTAGCTCTCTCTGTGTTCTGTGCTAAGATACAACCTCTTGGAACATTTGTTTTCTGGTGATTTTTATCAACTATAATAGAAATTGTGTCTTTGTCCAAGGGAGTTCACAGTCTTGAAAGCCTGGGTTTTTTTCCTTTTCTCTCATTTTTTCCTTCTCTTTCCCCTTCTACTTGATCAATTAGATGGGTTTATGTCCCTTCTTTGACCAGACAAAGGACCACAGTAGCAGAGCCCAGATTTCACGTCTCACTTAAAATCCTGTTAGTCTGGAAACCAAAACAATGAAGAAAATAAAACCTTTATTTTCTTAAAACCTTTTTCTAAACCTTTGTATGGTTATACAAAATGCCAATTAGTTATACAAGGTAGGTTGATGGAAATATGATAGATATTAAATACATTGAAGAGACTTAAAATAATAATATGCTAAAGGACAGTCATGAACTATCCGTTGCTAGTATCTTACTATAGAAACTTAGCTAGATCACAAATAACATATATTTAAACAGGCATTTTGGTATGACCCTTCTGGATATGGCCGTGTGGCAGAGTCTTTGGATGAGATTTAAAAACAAACAAGCAAAAAACCAGACACCTTCCCTGAAGCCACATCAGCTAACTAGGGAGAACACAACACAGGTAGCATATGTGAGACAGGATGAAGGCACCACCATAGAAAGGTAATGAATGAAAAGTGGCCTGGGTTCATGACAGAGCTGTGTCATCACAGCTGGGCATTGGTTTTCTTATTGCTAAAATTAGTTGGAGCTGAAATATTGTGGGTTTACTTTTAACTCTATAATTATATTAATCCAACTCTGAAATAAGCACAGGTGCTAAACAGTAGAACACTGGATGGGGAACCAGAGCAGACTTTTAAGCATGAATTCGAGTGACTTTTCAACGACAAAGAAAAGCATAAATTAAGCAAGGGCAGGAGTCAAAGAAAAAGTAAATGACTTGTCATATCAGTCTAAATATAATACGTCCCAATAAAGTCAGAAATTCCTTAGGAATTTTGATCAGTCCAAATTCTTAAAGAGCCCTTTCAAAATGTTCCTCACAGTTAAAAAAAAATTATTGAAAGTTTTCTCTTTAATTTTACTTCATGTTGTTTTGGTGACTGTTCCCTTAATTGGTTACTGAAAATAGCATTTAAAAGTACAAATTCCCTCTTTGAGATTATATCACGAGTTATGTGAACTTCCCTATTATTTCAGTGTTCACTTGAATTTATATAATTAAGTAATTCCAGTATAGCAGCAGGGTTGATGTGTACACCTTCTTGATATGAGAAACGCAGAGTAATGACCATTGCCTTTCTCACCTCATCTCTGTGTGTTTACGTTAGGACTCCACTGTTAGAGAACTTGACCATTTTTCCATGCTCTAGTTCCTAGGGTTGCCATAATAAAGTACCACAGACTGGGTGGACTATATCACAGTTCTGGAGGCTATAAATATAAGATCACAGGGTCAGCAGGGTGTTCTCCTTCTGAAGGTGCATGGAAAGGTTCTGTCTGTTCCAGACCTCTCTCTTAGCTGCTGGTACATCCCTAAATGGTGGCTGCAAACCTCCTGTCTTTACAGAGCACTCTCCTTGTATACATTTCTCTGTACCCAAATTTTCCCCTTTTATAAGGACACTGATCATATTAGATCAGGGGTCCACTTTTCTCCATTATGATTTCAACTAATTTTGTCTGTAATAGTCACGTTTCCAGATGAGGTTACATACTGAGGTACTGGGAATTAAGACTTCAACAAATGAACTTTGGGGAAGACACAATTCAATCCATAACAGGATCCTAAAAAGGCATCCCGTGGTCATGCTTACTCACATGTCCAAAGTCCAGTATTCCAAGTGTAGCCATCCCACAGAGAAGTTGTGGCTTAGCAGATCAGAGTCCAGCGTGATGCCTTCAGTTCTGCTGAGCACGCCGTGTCTCACAAACCATGATAGAGCATTGACAGTTACGAGGGTCTTGCTGGTGTGCTTAAGGATATGTTATTAGGTCATGTATTAGTTCCATTCAAATGAATCTCCTTGACTTTTCTCTGGGATACTGAGCATTACATCTCACTAAGTGTCTCAGAATTTCTCTAAAGGTCAACTTTGGTCATTTAGTAGTTGTTTTCCATCAGAGAAATGATAGAAATGTCATACTTACAATAGCATCTCATAAAACCTGCCTTAGTTCATAAGAGAATGACCACATGAGTATATTAGTGGCACAGTTCTGGCGTGCTGTCTGCGGGCAGTGTTGAAAGTCTCAGAGTGAAGTCAAATGTGTATGAGTGTGTATATTCTCTCTACATATATAGAAAACATGTATTCTACACACACACACACACACACACACACACACACAGATGGATATGGATTTATAGTCCTGAACTTATTCTGCAGCCTGGACTTCTAACAGGAAGTAGATTTCTATGAATTTGGGGGTTTCACAAAAGCGTTCTTGGGCAAAGCTCAAGTTAGTGTTAGTGTTTGACTCCTACACCTTCCACAGCTTCCTGGGGAAGAGGAAGTCTTCCTTGCCTATGCCCCTCCCCCTCACCCCCTATTCCAACAACTTCTGGGAGAGCTTGGTGATCAGTGATCACCCCTTGGATCATCCCTTGGATGATCCTAAGACTAGATAAAACAGAAATTAGCCCTTAGCAGGAAATGTCTGAAGGCCGATCTGAGACTCTGTGATAGGCAGTCAAGTGTGCCAAGTGGCTACACAGTTAGGTACCCATCATGAGGGAGATGAGCAAAGCCCTAGGTTCTGTGAATGGCAGCTTAAGTCTCAGTGCAAAAGGCAGATTCCAAGATAAAACAGAGTGGAGGGGACTGGAGTAGTGTTTACTTTTTGGTGTTAGCAAGGAGATAACACTGAAAGGTGAATAAGGGAAAGAAAAGAAAGACCTCTTAATTGCCCTGTTTATTATTCCATGTTTATTTACATTGCCTAAAGGAGGTTGTTTTTAAATATGTCTTTTACTACCAACTCATTAGCTAGTAAGTAGAGGAGTCAATTTATATATTTTCTGTCCTCTAAAGCAGCATTTAAGTTCCCAAAACTAATCTTTTTATTGTTAGTCTTTGTACTACCTTGCTTATTATGTTCAGATGTCTGAGAAGCATGCAACTTTCTTTAAATACATTAAATTTGCATATTGTAAACTATTCGATTTTTTTGCCAGGAAGAAAAGATTATTTTTTTTCCTTTGAACACTTCTGTCATTTTGATTTTTTTTTTCTGTTAATATTGAAACTGCAAGGAATTCAAGTCCAAGCCTGGCTTAGGATGCATGCTTATAGATAAGGCTTATGGGAAATAGTGTCATTTTAGATCCCTTTCCAGGTAATGTTCTTACAAAAAGAGGTTTTTGCTAATAAAATGTCATTTGTTAATAACTCGGTGTGTGTATTATAACTGTATCTATGTTTACCTGGGTTATGTATATTGTAGATAGTCTGAGGATACATGTTTAAGTATTTTTATCATCAGATTCCCAGAATTCAAGAAAAATATGTTCTTCTTGGAAAGAGGATTATTTTTATTAAACCACACCATTTAAGAGGATTTTCAGAAGGAATTATTTTCCCAGTGTCATACTTACATCTTTCTGATGCCTAAAAATTTTTGATTTTTTTTTTTTTTTTTTTTTTGCTTTCATCTTATCTTCATAATGGCCTCTCTTTAGAACCTCTGAACTTTCCTTTCTTGCCTCTTCCAATTTTCTCTTCTCAGTAAAGAAAATTAACTCCCTGAAAACACTCTTTTCTTAATGGACTGTTGCTTCGCATACATCAAGGATTTCAGCTGTTAGAAAGTGTGAGAAATGAGGCAGGAGACATCAGATGGCATGAAAACCAGAACTGTTAACACAGAAAATCCTGGGAAGGCTGGAAGTGTAAGCTAAAGCAGCTGGGGGGTGGACGAGGAAGGAGGCACAGCTGGGAGAGCTGGCAAGAAAAACGTGGCTGGAAAATACAAGGGAGCTTAGCAAGGGGGGAAGTGCAGTGAGGGAATGGAGAATCCTGGGATGAGACAGGAAGAAGCTCCCATTGTAAATTACAGTTTTCCAGTACTGTTCAGGACATGGTAGCCCATATACATTGGCTTTAGCTGCCCTTTTAATTGCTGTACCATTGAGCATATTCAGTATTATTTTCTTGCATCATTATTGGGAAAGACTGGATATTGACATTTTCATGGAAACAAGTGTCTGTGCTTTGAGACTGATCTATTTTACATTGACAATTTACTAATTTATGATAGCATTTAGATGGATTAATAAGAAATATCATGTGTTTATAGATATACTTGTGGTTTTCTATACCCAAAGTATATCAAATTGCTAACATTTATCATTTGGACAAATGGGGGGGTATATATAATTAGCTAGATTAATAACTGGTTTGGTGTATATAACCAGAGGGAACTGATGAATAAATTGGTCTCTTCCTAGAGAAAGGTTTCTGGTATTCGAACCAAATCCTGTCCTAGTCAACATCCAGCCTCACTTGGGTAAAACTGTACCAATGTGTGGCCCAAAATGGGGAGAGATGGCTAATGTAATAACAAAGTGGGGAAACAGAATTCAAGAACATCTTGACCTTTATCTCAACGACCCAGATCTAAGAGGCAGAAGTGGCATATGGATGATGTAAGCACCTCAACATGACCATCACCACCAATGAAATTGCAGAAGGGCAGTAGGAGAGAGATGGCTTAGCATCATCATGTATGAAAGAAATTTAGATTTTATATCAGGCAAGTACAAGATTAATATATCGCAATAGTACCTTGTTGATCACAGGTTTTCCTAAATAAGAGAATAGTACCTGCACCAACACAAATAAGTCTATCGTCCTGTTCACTGACAGAGTGCTATTTATTTTAGAGACAGCCTTTGAGCTTGGTCACTTGGAAGAGAACAACTCAAAATTGAAAGTGTTGGCCCCCAGTATGTCTCCTCCTGCCTCCCCTGTTTCTTCTCCACTCGTTCCTCTTGCATGCATCATCTTGCCCTCCCCAAGTCTGAGCTTGTTCTCACTAAAGCAGGAAATACTAAAGATGTTGACACCTAACCCCCAGGGCAATGGAACACATCACTAGTCATGTTCTTTTCGTGCCTTGCCCACAATACAACCTTGCTCAGTGCTAGCTGAATTGTTGGTTGAATTTTAAGTTCCCATGCTGAGATTTGTGTGGCCCCACTGCTGGCAACTGAGATGCCCAGTGCTGCGTTCCAAGTGGCCTGCATTGCCACCCAGGTGTAGGATCTAGTATCTCAGGAGTGCCTTCCAGATTCCCATGATACTCATTCCTTGGCCTTGCAAGTTTCAGCTCTTTCTCTTCCTGTGTATCTAAATGTCTGGGACCGACCATCTATTTTGGGTACCATGGTCTGTCTTGATCTTGCCAGGAGGTCGTCTTAAGAATTGTGACTCTTACCCTGAATCAGTGCCCAGTGGCCAGGCTCTGCAGCTGTGACTAGACCCCAGGATGATAATGGACCACTGTCCTGAGTTCACCACCCTTTTGACAATTTTGCCTCCCTACAATGTCTGAATTATAGAGAAGAATTCCCCTAGCACTGTTACCAAAGTCCACATAAGAACTGTTTCCTAATTGAGATCAAGGTTACCTTGTCCATTAGACATTGTGCTTGGCTGCTGAGCTGCTCTCCTGAGTTGGGCTTTATAGCTAGAGTAAGCTCTCAGCCTGCTCCTTTCTTGTGAGCCGGCCTGGCCAGGGCCTAACTCCCTTTTTCTTACAGCCTCTGTGCTCTTTTGAGTTAGGGTAACTGCTACTCAGAACTATAGTCTTTAAAATGGAGAAAGGGAGGCTCAGGGCAGGAGAAGAGGAACTTCTTTAAACAGGTGTCTTTGAGTATTTGAAAAGTTGCCCTGTAGGGAAATTATTGGACTTGGTCTGCATGGCCCTAGAAATTAGAGTCAGGACTCCCAAGTAGGTTGAGGCTACTAAGTCACTGGGTGGAAAAGAACCTTACCCCAGCTCAAATCTAACAGCATTTCCCAGAGACAGAAATGAATTCCTTCTGGGGACCCTTCATTAGGGAAGGGATTCTGGCATAGGCTCAATTAGCAGATCTAAGTTTTGTTTATTGGTTTGTTTCCATTGCGGCGTGGATAAAAATGGTGTTTACTTGGGCAGCATTTGTGTGTGTGATATGTTGCTGCAGTCACATGCCAATCGTGAGTGACCCACAATCCTTCTCCTTCCTTTCCTTGTCTATAAGGACTGCAAGGGAGAGCAGCTTTATTGTAGCAATATCCTTGCATCTACTCTGATTTTTTAAAATTAATTCACTCTGTAGCAGGATTCTCACACAGAGAGTCATGACACCGAGGTTTTTCATTCCAGGAAGCAACTTTATCGTAATGGCATGACTCAGTTGGGTTCTTACCCAAAGGACTGAACATTACATGGTGTAGCTTTTTAATATATTTTCCACTTCTTTGTCTCCCATATATGGTAACACACAAACATGTAGTCTGATTAAGTGGTTTCATGTTACAGGGTCGTGATGGATGTTGTCATGTACATATATAGCCAAGTTACCTTCAGGTTTTTTTTTCTTTCCTTAGTGAGAGGACCCTACCACAACTCAAGGAGTAGTTAGTATATATTAGGCACTGTGATTCATTCTGTGCTTAGTACATTTAGCTGTTAGTTTGACCAAGTCCTTTCAATATTATACTTATAACCTACAGTGTCACAGACATTGTAAAAAGGGTTGAAGTATCAAGGGGGGTTGATTTGTAAATCATCTTTAAGTGTCTTTTAAATTTAAAAATCTCTTATTGAGCTTCATGATTCTAGTCCCACAGTGAGTGGATAACCTACTTCTACGTATAGTTTTTAAAAGTCGAATGTGAATTTGGAATTGGGTTGCTCAAGTCAGTGCTACAAAGTCCCTGTATTTACCCAGAGAGTAGAGGAGTATGCTGTCAACATCATCACTATTTCCCTAGAAGAGACTGTAAGGGCATAACTTAAGCAAACAACAACAACAATAAAAACCACTCCTCTTCCTGTACCTCTTCTCAGCAATGGCAGCTGCGGGTTGGGCTAGGCCATCTGTCAGGTGCATATCCCAACCCGCAAGGTCCCAGTGGCCCAGAAATTGAACTCAATGTCAGTTTTTCTGAGTGGCTTTAGCTAGAACAAGCCTTCAGGTTAGTAGGCAAAATGCATCATGAATATCAGAGTTCTTTGAGCTGCCTTCTGATTGTCATCATCCATGTTAAGAACCTGCTAACAGCCCTAATGAAAACTTCTGTCAGTGAAATAGGTATAGAGAAACACTGCTGAGTTTGGCATTCCACTGACATAGTATAGTGTTGGTGGGTGGTCGTGTTTGATTAGATCCCTCATTTCAGAAGTCCTAAAGTTCCATTCAATAGAAAAAGAAATCAACATGGAAAGCATAGGATTTCTATTTGATTGGATCCATCATTGTTTGCAGTGACTAACTCTGTGTACACTTCCAGATGGTCATGAACGTGAAAGGGAATCTGAAAGGGGCATCTGAAAGGGATGAGAATTATGCTCAACTTGTCTCAGGATAGAATAGTTGGCAGTGGACCAGTGATCCTGATTTGTGCAGTAGCCCTAGGGATTCTAGCTAGGCTTACACTGGGTTTGCCATATTTCTTTCAAATTGATCTGGAAAGTGACTGATGGTTTAATGTTCACATTTCTTGGAGTTTATTTTTGGTAGCAGCTTTATTGAGATATGGTTCACCCACTTAGAGTGTACAATTTATTGGTATCAATACATTCACAGAGTGGTGTAACCATCTCACGATTTTAGAGCCTTCAATACCTCACAAAGAAATTCTATACCCCTTAGCTATCATCCCCATCTCCTGCAGCCCTAAGCAACCACTAATCTACTTTCTATCTATATATTCGACCATTTGGGACATTTCGTGTAAACGGTGTCATGTAATTTGGGCTTTTTGTGTGACTCTTTTTCCGCTTAGCATGTTTTCAAGGTTCCTCCATATTGTAACGTTTCAGTCTTTCATTCTTTTTTTTTGGCCACATAAATTTATATGGGTACACCCAATTTTCTTGGTTTATTCACCATTTGATGGCTATTTGTACTGTTTGTACTATTTCCACTTTGGGGTTATTATGAATAATGCTACTGTGAACATCCATGTACAAGTTTTCATGTGAACATATGTTTTCCTTTCTCTTAGTATATTCCTAGGAGTGGAATTACTGGATCCCATGGTAATTCCCGTGGTTAACTACTGGAAAAACAACCAGGCTGTTTTTTAAGCGGCTGTGCCATTTTACATTTCCATCTGCACAGTACAGAGGATTCCCATTTCTCCACGTCCTCACCATCACTTGTTACCATGTAGAGTTTTTGATTAACGCCCTTCTACTGGGGATGAAGTGCTGTCTCATTTCATTGTGGTGTTTGTTTCGATTTCCCTGATAGCTAATAATGCTGAGCAGCTTTTCATGTGCTCATTGGCCATTGTATGTATTTTCAGAGAAATGTCTATTCAGAAATTTTCTATTCAGATCTTTTGCCTGTTTTTGGTTGGGTTGTCTTATTATTAGTTATAAAAGTTCTTTATATAGTCTAGATAAAAGTCCTTTATCAGATATAATTTGCTCATATTTTTTCCCATTTGAGGGGTTGCATTCACTCTCTTTTTAAACATTTTTTTAAATGTTTATTTAGTTTTGAGAGAGGGAGACCGAACATGAGTGGGGAAGGTGCAGAGAGAGAGAGAGGGAGACACAGAAGCTGAAGCACGATCCAGGCTCTGAGCTGTCAGTCCAGAGACTGACGTGGGGCTCAAACCCACAGACTGGGAGATCATGACTTGAGCTGAAGTCAGACACTTAACCGACTGAGCTACCCAGGCGCCCCGCTTTTTATTTATTTGTTAATGTTTATTCATTTTTTGAGAGACAGAAAGCACATGGGGAAGGGACAGAGAGAGAGGGAGACACAGAACCCAAAGCAGGCTCCAGGCTCAGAGCTGTCACCACAGAACCCGATGCAGGGCTCGAACCCACAGACTGTGAGATCATGAGCTGAGCCGAAGTCAGACCCCTAGCCAACTGAGCCACCAGTGTACCCCTACCAGCTCACTTTCTTAATAGTGTCCTTTAAAGCACACGTGTTTAATTTTGATAAAGTCCAATGTATCTATTTTTTGTTGCTTTTTGTGTCATATATAAAACTCCACTGACAGATCTGAGCTCATGAAGATATTTATCCCTGTGCTTTCTTCTGAGAGTTTCATTGTTTTAGCTTTTAAATGTGGGTTTGATTCAGTCTGAGGTAACTTTTATATGGTCCAAGTTGAGGATGCAACTTCAGCGTTTTGCATGTGGCTGTCCAGCTGTCCTAGATATTTTTATGGAAAAGACTTTTTTCCCATCGAACAGTTTTGGCACGCTTGTCAGACATTAATTGGCCGTAGATACATGGGTTTATTTCTGGTGGTAAATTCTCTCCTACTGATCTGTATGTCTATCCTATTCCATTACCACCCTGTTCCTATTACCTTGTTTCTTTAAAGCATTTTTAAGTCACAAAATGCACATTCTTAAAATGCAAAACTATGCACCACTTTTATGTTTTTAAAATAACTGTCAAGTTATGTGCTCAATTTTCAAATTAGCCTCTTTACTCCCATCTAGTCATAAAGAACGCATATGCAAACATATTATTTCTAATACATATTAATAAGATTTGGCATTTTAAGAAAAATATTCTCATTTGTTTTTGCTGCAACAATCTGGTTTAGGTAATCAAATCTTGCTTCTATTTTTAACAAATCCGGGAGAGTTCTCTGGGATCGACCATGGTGACGGGGAGGTGGAGGTGTTTACAGTTGGAATCCACATCCAAATATATCTGCATGGCAGGGTGTCCGGAGGAGGTTTGTTTTAAAATGTAATGAAAGAGTGAAAGACGGTTTGGGGAAGGCTCGCATCTGTCAAGCCCTCACCCCGTGAAACCACCCGGACCTCTTAGTTTGCATGATTGACAGTGGAAGGACCTGGAGTCGAGTTGGAAGAAGACAGCCCGTGATTGTGTGTCCTATTCTGGTCTTCTCAGACTTATTAAAAAAAGAAAATAATAATAGCTGAATGCAGTGGCAAACAAAAGGCAGCCAATTCTCACGCAGTAGCTGTCAGGGAAACAATAGATGTACCTGGAGATAATATAAACACGCTGCTGACTCTGCTATGGAAGAAAGCAACATATAGTTTAAGATGATCATATATGGTCCTAACAATAGAACATCACTACATGCACATCTAGAAGGCTTGTGTTCTACTCAGCTTTTTATATTGTAAATCAGGGAATTCTATCTTAGTTGTTAAGATAATTGAGAAGTTCTGAGTCTTAGCTAGAATATCCCCCTTGGGGTGTGAGGTCATTCGTTCATTCCATGCCTCCTCACTACTCTCTCTCACACTGTACTTACTGTGGTGTCTCCCATCAAACAGAGGTTCAGTTCTGGGAGATATTTGTTAGGAGACGGGAACAGATCTGGAGAGGAAAAGGGGCTGGAGGAAAGCTGGGCACGGAAACTAGAGCAAAGCCAGGGATGGGATGGGCTGAGGGGCGCTCATGAATCAGGAGGGAAATGGAAGGGAAGCACCCCTGTCATGCCCTCCATTTGTGCACATCTTCCTCATGCCCGCAGCGGGGTGGGCGAAGGAACAGTTTGGGATTAGGAGATCTCCATGTCATTCAGGTCACAAAGTTCATGCTGTACCCAAGATGCATCTTTTAATAAGGCATCCTCATAATTAAATCACAGCTTGCTTTATTTAAAGACATAAATACTCTTCACATAAATCACTTTTTCATCGTAAATTCAGGAACTGAATTTTAATGTTAACTGGAATTTTAATATTAGCCACAATAACACATAGATTTATTTATCACAATATTAAGGCGAATATGGAAAAAGCCAGTAAGTTGATAGGTGTTTGATTAGACATCGAATATTATGTTAGAGAGCATTTTTTATTTATTTACTGCTATTTGTACGTTTTCCTCGACCTTGCATCTTGCTTTGCTCAGGAGGGAATAAAAATGTTCAGTGTCAATTTGCTAGCGTATGTACAGTGAACTGGAAAAGCATCTTTCGAAGCCTATGTCCCTCCGCCTTTCCCCCTAACTTTCTTTCTCTTTGGTTATAGGCCAGGAAGGAAGAGAGGCCTGTCAGCACGTTTCAGAGACAGTACATTGCCACCGCGTTGGCTACTTATTTGGACAAGCATTTCTCCAAGGTAAACATTCCCGCTGTGACGAGAGGGGGTCCAGCGTTAGGACTTGCAGATTGCGGGGTCCTGCACAAAGGCCGGGTTGTCGAGTCTGACACACGCAGAGTGCCACGCGCGAGATGGGGGAGATAAGAAAGTAGGACCATGGGGATACCCCTCAGTGGCTCCTAACCGTGTTCCCAGGGGAGAATGCGGGCCCTGCCGGGGAGCCCACGGAGTTGTGCTCCAGTGTGCGGGAGGGAGGAAGGGAGGCGAAGCTGTGCTTTTTGCTTCGTGTTAATCTCTCTCTGGTGTTCATGTAAATGACAGCCAGTGTGGTTTGATTATTCCAATAGCATTTTGTCCTTTGTGGGGAATGTGTGGCATCCTTCTTCTTAGAGGTTACCACACAATATATGCTGTGCTCTTAGCACAGAGGGAAGGGAAACAGGATCATAATATTTTACCCCAGCGAAGACTTACAAACGCTCTCCTTGTTTACCTACTAAGTGAGCCTGTGATTGGTTGGTGACAAATGCTTCATTAGGTTCTTGTTTTGGAAAATCATATTCTCAATGCCTCTTTTAGGGGGAGGGAGGGGGTATGTGTAAGAGAAAATGAACATGAGAGAGAGAAAAGGAGAGAGAGAAAGAGTCCTCAAAATGGAGTCTGTCAGCACCACACTGTACATTTCAGAGGAGTAACTCCAGGCGCTTTCTTTATGAATCATGAGCTTAGTGGGAATAAAGGCCTAACAGAAGCAGCTGAATTCATCGTCAGCTTTAGCATTCGTGAACCGGCTGCCAATATTTTAACACAAATTGCTGTGTCATTTCTATGAAGTTCCCCTGTTGCTACTCAGTCTGTAGCCAAAAGCTAAGCCCTGAAATTACATCTGATAAAACACCTCCTTCCTCCCAGATACAGATATCCATGCACACAACCCACAGAAATGCAAAAATATACGATCCAATTTAAAAGAAAATAAACTTGTCAGCTTTCTCTGTTTAGCGGTTAATAAAATGACTGACGTTGCTTAGTCCTTAGCTTGTGAGAATGCAATTTCAGATTGGCAAGGAGCGGGTAGTGTTTCCTCATCAGGCCGTATTGTGATTGTTCTTTTCTGAAGGGGCTGAGTGGGGGGATGGAGGCTGTACATTAGAGGAGAATTTTGTGATACTATTCATTGTCTGTTCTGACAGAGAAGACATTGTTTGTTCACTGTAATAGGCTTGGCAGGAATCTGTGCTGTGCATACAGAATGGGGAAATAGCAGATCAGTGGAGAATCTCAAAATCCTAAGCAACAGATTAGCCTAGAGATTTTAAAAAATATATATATTTCAGTAGCTTCTCATTATTGTAGATGCAAGTCACAATTTGGGGGAAATAGTTTCCTTTAAGTGATAGTTTTCCTCACCTTGCATTATGCATGCATTACACAAAAAAGGCTTCAAGATAGCAGTGTGCCTATCCAAATACTGTAGTAACACGAATTGCAATCACGAAAGTTTATAAACACACCAGACCCGCTTGAGATCGCTCCCTGTGTGTTTGTATTCGTGTCAGTGTGAATGAAAAGTAACCTTTGCGCATCATCTGATGATTTCACAGAAGCAGGTGTGGGTAAGAGAAAAAAGGTAAGAGAAAAAAGACCCGTTAAAAGATATGCTTTGAGGTAAGAAGTACACTGCTAGGGACAGTGTGAGAGGGTGCCATGCCCTAAATGTTCAGAACTTTAAAGTCAACAGCTGTAAAAGTGAAAGTTCAAAGCAGTGTGCAAACGCTGCCTTGGAAACTGAACTGGCAGAAAGTAAACCAAGACTGAGGCCCAGTATTTCTTCTTCTTAAGGTTCCATGTTCACTGCACCTCCCCGCTTCTCCCCTCTGCACAGGAACTGCACAGTGCGATGGTCCCCAGTTAGCCCCAGGTGTCCAGGGACTTCATGTGTGCGTTTGTGTGTTTCTTACTAGAGCAGAAAAAGATGGTGTCAGGGTGCGGGCTCTGATGTTGACAGACAGAGCACATGAGCCAGATCAGGGGAGCTCCAGGAGCAGATGTCGGGGGCCATTGCCACCCAAGTTCAAGGGCTCCTCGTCCTTATGCTCCAAGAGAGGTTTATCATATTCCCCAGTCTTGAGTTGTATTTTAAGAACTCTCTGTGTATTTTTATAAGGACTATATGTAACCTGTGTATGGATCAGCCTTAAACACCTAAAGCAGATCTTTTATTCTGCTACTTATATGACATCTTTCAGGTACACTATCTGCTTAATTTTTAAAGTTGTCAGTCTTTTAAAAATGTATTTGACAATCTTTTCAAAGATATGTTTGTATAACCTCTTAAAAATATACAAAATATATTTACACAGTGATGTTTTCAAGTAAATACCAAAGGAACCAAGAAAAATTAACCGAGATGTTACAAAACTGTTTCCATTTATTGCTTCATTATATGGATACATTTATATTGTCTACTTTTAAAGTAGTTTTTATTTTATTATTTTTGACAACCAAGTTAAGGGCTACCCTGGGAGGTAAGGCCAGGGTGCAGCCGGTCCCTACTGCCCCCGCAGGGGCTCCCTGGAGACGCCCCCTGTAGCAGAGGCCCCCGGAGCCTCAGAAGACAGTTTGCAGAAATTGCTGTTGCATCTGTGGCTCAGCCACCCAGGCTCCCATCCTGCCTTCTTGTTCCTATTCCGCTGGATTCCCCGGGAGGCGCTGCACTGGAGGCCTGATCATTAGCATGCGCTAGTGACAACCGGCTGTCCAGAGCATGCTACCACGGCCTGCCGGAAAGCAGTGGGAGCTCGCAGGCAGCTAAGTCAGTCCAGACAGAATCGCCTGCTCTGGCTTCATTCATAGCCTTGTAACTAGGAGACAAGGACTGTCCTTGTCTTAAAACGAGGAGTGCGAGGGTCTTGTTTCCCCAGTTACAGCTCATCTTTGTCTGTTGCGAAAGGAAACCTATGCCAGTAGAGGGAAATTGGAGTAAATGCTTAGTGACACTATTTTATTTAACGAACTGTACTTACTGTGAGACAAGCCATGGTCGAAGTACTTTGCAAATACTGAATCATTGAATCCACTTGACTCTCCTACTACTGCTTCCATTATTATTATTCCCATTTTACTGGAGAGAAAACTGAAGCTCAGAGAGGGTGGGTGACTTGTACAAGGTTCCGCAGGCGGCAAGGGTGGATAGCATGTGCACTGAGGCTGTCTGCCGGAGTGTAAGTGTTAGGGCTCCGTGCACCCAATCACAGGTACCTCCTGGACCTGGACCAACAACAGAGCTTGCCTAACAGCCATGTCCCATGGGGGCCTGTAAGCACACACGCCACCCCCACAGAAGTAGACACGATGTGTTACATTGTTGGTTTCCAACTCTACACCCCTTGTCTCTTGGCGTTTGCATCAGTGGAAGAAGAACTTTTGATTTCTGTCCTTCTAGAATTTAGAGTGGGTACAGGTTAATGCTGAGTGGTAAACCCAGGATTCTAGCCACCACATCCCATGGCCATCAGGACTGGCTGGACTCCATGGGAAGCCTGATGCCTGTGTAGGGTCACCCCGGCAGCACTAGGAGGAAGGCCATGGGCAGCCGCTGTCCGGCTGCCTCCACACCTCTTTCACTGGGTGGGATGTGCTCTAGCCTGAGGCCAGTGGTGTTGAACTTGCCAACATTGAGAGAAGCTGCTTTTTAAGCTGATATGTCAATCAGCTGGATGTTTGGCCATCCTCCTCTCTCACCCGTGGTGAGGATTTAGACAGCTGGCTTTGTGAGGTCCGTCTTGCCTTACTTAACCCAGCACTTCCCAAAGAGAGATGTTAATAGGTGCACCTCCTGAAAGAGAAAAGAAAAAAGGTTTTATTTACGATCAGATATGTTTGAGAGACATGGGTTAAAAGAAATTAAATCGATGTCCTTATTGCAGGTTTCTCAGAATTTTCTTGGGACTCTCCAAAGCAAGATGTAGAATGCAGAATTTCCTCAATTTTTTATTCTCGCCAATGGGAAGAAATGTCTGCCAACACCCCTTGGGCAGTGCTGGCTAAAGAAAAGGAGAGACAACAGAATGTGTCATAGAAGGTCATCAGGTATTGAGGAAAGATCAGTCAGCTACATTTGGGATCCCTAAATTCCAGCTCTCTTTAAACCAATAATCATTGTGACCTTAGAACTTCAGATTTGTCATCTGTAAAATATGGAAGATAGAACTGGATTATCTCTAAGCTCTTTTTGTCTTTATGAAAAGCTGGCAACTGTTTATATCCTAGCTTGCTCCGGAAGGGTTTTTAAGAATAAGGCACAATATATAACACATGAAGACAGAGCAAATTAAAAACAGTTGAGGGTAAAATGAGGCACAGGGAATATAATGTAGGAAAGACAGAGGAAGGAGGGAGGTGAGTATGTAGAATGAATTCTGTGAAACCCTTCCTGGTTGATATGAAAGAACCAAGTTTTGTTTAGTGCTTTCTAATAAACAGTTTGAGGAGAAAACTAGAATCATAGGCTTGTAATTAATAGGGTCCTAAGCTAAACACAAATTTTTCCTGAAGAAATAGCTATTCCCAGTTTTGAGACCAAAGTTTTCTCATGGTGTTTAAATTCTGTGGCCATTGGGTCTTTTAGGTAGGAATTTTGGCTCTGTAACAGGCTGGTCCCAAAGAGATTTGGGCCTTCTATAAACGTGCTTCATAGGTAGCTGTGGATACATCGTCCTCGTTTATTAAATCATTATACATTGTAGACCAGCTCTGCGTCGGTGTATGTGAAGGTATCTGGGTCTCAATTCTCTGGACTCTGAAGTATCCTCTAGGACTTGGAGGGCTGTGCATTGGGAGGCCAAGGGCCAGGTTGTTATGCTGGGGTGGGTGGTGTGTATAGCAGAGCCCGTTTGTGTGACCTCCTTGTACATTGTCATTACATCCACCCTGTCTTCGGGACGCTCATGTCCTTGTCCTCCACTCATGTCCAACTTCTTACCCTTTGTCACAGCCTGGGTCAGGGTTTCCCTACAGCCTTGTCATAAGACCTTTGGGATCCAAAGTTGTCTCAGACATTTTACACTGTTAGGGTGATAAAGGTTCAAGTCCACATCCTCTTTTTAAAGTATTAGTAAATAGCATGATTACGCAAGTATTTTTTTTTTAGTATTTTTATTTATTTCTAAGAGAGAGAGAGACGGACAGCGTGAGCAGGGGAGGGTCAGAGAGAGAGGGAGTCACAGACTGAAACAGGCTCCAGGCTCTGAGCTGGCAGTCAGCACAGAGCCCGACGCGGGGCTCGAACCCACGAACCGCGAGATCATGACCCAAGTGAAAGGTGGATGCTCAACCGACTAAGCCACCCAGGTGCCCCTACGCAAGTATTTTTAAAGAAAGTAAAACTGTTGTAGGACCTCTAAGGGCATAGAAAGGCACTAGTGGCAGTCAGATGAACAAATGTGCTCACTCAAATGCTGCAAGCTTCCAGTGCAGTTTTAATTAGTTTTTATATATGTGTTGTTACTGTATTTATATAACAGATAGCTGATTAGTGAGACAATAGGCACAAGAATTATCAATATTATATTTTAAGCTTCAAACATCTGGTCAAAATTCTTGCATACTTATCATAATATTGATAATGTTTTATTTCCTAAACTGGGTAGTGGTTATATGGGTATTTATCATATCATACTTTTTATGAATCTTAAATATCTTAATACAGTTGGTAAGTTTTATGTTAGTTTATTAGAATATCTATGGTGGGGGCTCCTGGTTGGCTCGTTTGGTTGGGCATCCAACTCTTGATTTTGGCTCAGATCATGATCTCATAGTTGTTAGATCAAGCTCTGTGCTGGATTAAGAGCCTGAATGACATTCTCTCTCCCTCTCTTTCTCCCTCTCTCCCCTGTGCCTTTCCCCTGCTCACACTCTCTCTTTCAAAAAAAAAAAAAAAAAAGGAATATGGTATAAAACTCCATGTTAAAAACAGAAAAAGTAGTAGTGACAATCATGTAATTTGGCTTTTCATTTATTAGAATTAAATTTCATCCATACCCTTAATGTATATGTCTCAGGCTCCCGTTGGCAAGCTGACAACATGGTCAGATCAGACAATATATATTTATTGAAGAGAAACACTTAGAAACAGCAGCCTCAACCTTTTTATCTTGTCTCATTGTTTTAAAAGTAAACCAAAAATTATCATAGGTCCATTATGTTTGTCTAAAATGTTGAATACCCAAACATTAGCTATTGAAAGCAATTATTTTCTGTTTTGATACTGTAACATAGTAAATATAATTTGGAACCTATATGTTTGAAACTTACATATGAAAATATTTATACATTTGATATATATATCATCCACCAGTATGTCTTTTCAAAAATTTGTCTGCAAGTCATGCATTTTATTATAAAAGAATTTAGAGTTCATTGAATAGCACATCACTTGTTAAATAGGAAACACTCTAAACAGAATTATTAAAGTTTGTATGTAAATGAGCATATTAATACAAACTTTCACAATAACCCATCTAAAATCAAATAATTGTACTTAAGTGACCTCTTTTTTTTTTTTTTTATTTTTAGGAGAGAGAGAGAGAGACAGCGTGAGCAGGGGAGGGTCAGAGAGAGAGGGAGTTACAGACTGAAACAGGCTCCAGGCTCCGAGCTGGCAGCCAGCACAGAGCCCGACGCGGGGCCCGAACCCACGAACCGCAAGATCATGACCTAAGCGAAAGTCGGACGCTTAACCGACTAAGCCACCCAGGCGCCCCTTAAGTGACCTCTTTCTTATATACCATAAAATTTTTAATCAAAACATTGCAAATAGAACCTATTTGCAAAAATAGAACTATGCAGGGATCCCTGGGTGGCTCAGTCGGTTAAGTGGCCAACTTCACCTCAAATTATGATCTTGCAATCTATGAGTTTGAGTCCCGAGTCAGGCTCTGTGCCGACCGCTCAGAATCTGAAGCCTGCTTCCGATTCTGTGACTTCCTCTCTCTCTGCCCCTCCCCTGCTTGTTCTCTGTCTCTCTTTCTCAAAAAAAAAAAAAAAAAAAAACACAAAAAACATTAAAAAATTTTTAAAATAGAACTATGCAAGTCAAAACAGCTGAAGACTTTAGTGCAGCCTGGACAAGATGTCACAATAATTATTTATATACAGTTTAAAGAGAATCTTGTTCTTCTGGAGCAAATGGTTGGTAATGAGATAATATGAGGTATGGTGACTTGCAGAAAGAAGATTAAAGGCCAACAGTAGAGTCAGTTGATTAGAAGGAAGTGTTATGAAACCACTCCTGCCTTGCTTGCCTTATGCCCCCCACCCTGCATGACTGGAACATCTGTAGTTTCCTGCTCTAGCTCTCAGGGAAAGTTAGCGATTACCTCTTCCAGGGACTGTTGACCTCAGATGTGTTACAACCCCTCCCCCCCGCCCTGTACTGTTTATGGTCTCTTATTGTAAGATACACATACATATATATACTGTTTTGGAATACCAACCATAAATCAATGGCATTTCCACTCTTTATTCTTTTTACAATAAAGGATGACTTCTTCCTAAGAAGTCTTATTTTTCTTATTCACGTTGGAGTTTCATTTCCTTGTGTTCTTGGTCACTGGAGTGTTATTTGTACTGTCTTGTTAGGTGAGCTTATTAGTTTTCATGTTCTAACTTCATTATTAATTTATTTTTAGTACAGTAAATACATTTTACATCTGTTACATTTAAATGCAGCTAATGCATTTCAAAACGATTTCAATCAGCGTCATTATTTTCCAACAATCTTAATGTTGCTTGACTATTCTAATTGTTCATTTAAAGACCCACCTTCATTGAAATAACTACTCTTTAATAAAACGTCAGTAAAAGTTTGAAGACGGATTTCAGTGGATTGTACCTAAGGAAAAAGAAATATACATAAATGAAATATCTTTTTCATTTAATTAATTGATGGAAGCTACAATATTTCTCTGTGAGTTGTAACTAGCTTTCATTTTCAAACTTTGGAAGAATGAGTCATTTGTACTAGGAAGTAGATGCTGAAGAACTATGTTTGGCAACTTGGAGAACATTTTTAGCATTTGAATTTCCCTATTTATAGTACAGCATCAGGCAGAGTAAAATGTTTGGCATTTCTATAAGGGATGCAAACTCTTTAACATTCTCTGTTGTGATCTAACAATTCATTTCAGAGTAAGATGAATCAGCCTTGTTTGGAAAATGTTTTCTACAAATATTGGCAAGGAAACTGTAACTGCATTTCTGCAGATTTTAAAAATGCAAACTCCCCTAAAGAAAATGACAAATTGCACAATATTACTTCTTTCTTCTGCATTACTATAGTTCTATGTGAGCTGCCTTTTATTACGTAAAATTCTCACACTGCTCTGCCCCATTCCTGGCTTTTTAGATTTTGTTAATCCATATTGAAATCAGAGACCATGTTTCTGGGTCCCTCCAAATGTCAAGTTCTTTTTAATCTAAATTTCTCCACAGTGTTTTTCTTGTAATTAAAACTCCAGGTGACTTTATTAACATATGCCCTTTCTTTCTACCTGAGACAATATGAGAATAGTAATTTGTATTACTTATTTAATTTAAGGTTGCACTTAATTGCCTGAATAGAGGAGAGAGATTCATATTCTGTCCCTCATTCTCTCTTACACACACACACACACACACACACACTCACACACACACTCACAGTGTTGAACTTCTAAAAAAAAAAAAAATAGAGCACACAAGATGTAATGGGTACCCTGGATGCAATCTTAAAATAAAAAAAGGACAGTGCTGAAAATGAAGGAACTGTGAATGATATATGTACCAGTGTTGGTTCATTAATGGTACAAATGTTCCATGTTAATGTACAAAGTTAATAGTAAACTAGAAAAATTACAGTAACTTATAGCTGATGTATTAAATGGCAGAGTTGACTCCAGTCTGTTTTGTGGTAAGAATAATTAGAGTATAAAGTGATAACTGGTTCTCTATTTGCCAAGGTCCTCTTTGAACATAGCCATCTGTAGCGGGGATTGGCAACATCTGGGGTCAGATCCAGCCAGGCGCTGTTTGCGTCAAGCGTGCACACACTTTGCTCTTCTTTCTCGTGCCCATCTCCAGAGGGCTGAGAAGGTGCAGGCTCAGGCTCCTTGGGCTTTATTCCCGGCCATTTGGTTAGGGGCTCTGTGTGACTTGTTTAAACTCTCTGGATCTCATTTTCCATTTCTAGGAAGTCAGAGGATCAAATCAGATTTTTCTCTCAGCGAATCTGTGACTTAGAAAATTCTGATCCTTTGTGCTGGAGGTCTATTTGTGATCATAGCTATGGAATTTATTGAGGATGAAATTCTGGTACTAAGCCAACTTGCATGCATTATTATAGTTTATAGTATAAGATTATTCATCATATTTTCAGCATTTTTGAACTCTGCCAAAAAAGAAATAGTCCCTGAAAATAATACTGTTGCCATGTGAGAGTCACTTATGCATTAAAAGAACACAAGATCACAGTTTCTTGAAATGCTCACATCAAATCTGAAGTAAAAATCGTATTAAAATATCAAATTATACCTTAATTTGTGATGAAGTACACATAAGTACATAAAAGGTACATTTCAAACAATATTTTAGGTTAATGTGCTTTTAGATCATACATTTAAATGTAATTTAGTTTGAATTTATTATAATTTATAGTGTTATGTGATATTCTAATTTATGATAATAACATTTTGAATACCTAATTGTGCTTAAGGCCTATAAGGACACTTAGGATCCTGCCAAGTGTCCATATTATACTTCTTGAGTTAATCATAGAAAGTTACTCATCTGATCAGGACAATGTGGTTTATCTATACAATGGAATACTACATGGCAATGAGAAAGAATGAGATCTGGACATGTGTAGCAACGTGGATGGAATTGAGGGTGTTGCTGAGCAAAATAAGTCAGGCAGAGAAAGACAGATACCATACGTTTGCACGTATAGGTGGATTAGGAGGAATTTAACGGAGGACCATGGGGGAGAAGAAGGGGAAAAATAGTTGGGGAGAGGGAGGGAGGCAAACCATGAGAGACTCTTGAATGCTGAGAACAAACTGAGGGCTGATGGGGGTGGGGGGCGAGGGGGTTGATGGGCATGGAGGAGGGCACTTGTGGGGATGAGCACTGGGTGTTATATGGAAACCAACCAGACAACGAACTATTTAAGAGGAAAAAAAGTTATTCATCTGATAATTATTTCCTAATTCCTTTTGAGCCAGTCATTGTCCATAATAAGAAATTAGTTTCTAGCTATAGTATTTCAGTGCTGTGTTTTGAGTCTAGGCATATAAAAAAAAGGTTTACTTAGGTCTGCCTTGAAAGTTAAATCAAATAATAACTACTTGACTGGTGGAAGTGCTCTCGTCTCAACTTTGCTCAATAAAATCACTTAGGGGGTCTTTTTAAAAGTCCCATGTGCAGTTTGTACCCCAAACTAATTAAACCAGTCTCTGGAGGCATTATTTTAAAACTTCGCAGGTGCTGCCAATATGCAGCAAAAGTTGAGAACTCCTGGCCTCGAGGCAATGAGGACACCTCTTGTGATGGTCTCTGTACAGCAGAATGCTCCTACCCTTCAAAACTGAGTGACTGGAGTAGCTATGAGTCATTTAAAGAGTGAACAGTAGTCCCCCTCCTTGTCCGCAGGGGACACTTGCCAAGACCCCCCACAGGGGTCTGAAACCACAGATAATCTGTACATACTCTGTTTTTCCTATACATACATAACTACAGTAAGGTTTAATTTACAAATTAGGCACAGTGAGAGATTAACAACAATAGCTAGTAATACATAGAACAATTATAACAACATATTATAATTAAAGTTATTTGAATGTGGTTTCTCTCTCAAAATACTGGATCGTACTATACTCGCCCTTCTGGTGGTGATGGTGTGAGATGATAAAAGGCCTCTGCGATAAGATACAGTGATGGGAATGACTGAGGCATTGTGACTTAGCGTTAGGCTACTGCTGACCTTGTGACAACACATCAAGGGGTCATCTACTTCTGGACCACGGATGGCTGTGGATAACTGAAGTCACAAAAGCCAAAACGTGGATAAGAGGGGA
Organism: Hyaena hyaena; assembly: GCF_003009895.1. Classification (NCBI taxonomy): domain Eukaryota; kingdom Metazoa; phylum Chordata; class Mammalia; order Carnivora; family Hyaenidae; genus Hyaena; species Hyaena hyaena. The sequence continues at coordinate 1,362,495 of NW_024080992.1, read as the reverse complement.
CTGGCTGTATACTTACAAAGAGAAAGAAGTTTGCCAGTATTAAGGAACAAAAAACCATGTCCCTTGCCCTAAATCTCCACCTCACAAGTACCAGGAGAGTCTGCCCTGATTATGAAATTGCATGCCTCCATGCTACAGTGTTTGCTTTGGCTTTTGTCTTATGTGGCTTTTTAGTTCACATACAAGACCAGTGAGAGCTAACACTTAGTGAGCACATCCGGTAAGTTTCAGGCCCTGTACTGTACATCATTCTGCCTCCCAGCCAGAATGGCTTTTAAAAGTTTTAAAGTACGAAGGATTTATATATGTCATTGTTTGCTTCATAACAAGCTTAGTGGCTTAACATGACCTTTAGTTCTGCAATTGGCAATGTAGGCTGGACTTCATTAGGGAGTTCCTCTGCTCCCTACAAGGCTCCCACATGCAACCGTATTCACCAATGGGTTGGCTTTGCAATTCTTAGCTGGGCTCCACTTGTCTGGGGGTGTGGGCTGGGATATCTGGCTGGTGGAATTCTCATCCATATTCTCTCTTGTCCTTCAGTGTTCTCTCTCATCCCTCAACGTTCTCTCTCATCCCTCAACAGGGCTAGCCTGGTCTTCATCACTTGAAGGAGTTAGGGTTACCTAGAGAATGACTGCAGGTCTATAAGGCACCTTAGGCCTAATCTCAGAACTGGCACACAATCACTTCTGCCACATTTCTTGGCCAAAGCAAGCCACAAGTCCCATCTAGGTCCAAGGGCTAGGGAAATAGACTCTATCTCTTGATGGGTGATACTGAAAAGTTCCATTACAGAGGGTGAGGATAAAGGAAAGAGTAGAGTAATTGTGGTTATTTTTGCGATTGACCACAGATGGAAACTCTGATTCTGTCTTGGGACATTAAGGAAGATTTCTGAGAGATGCTTTGAGCAGGTTCAAACCTGGGAAACAAACAGTGCTTTCAAGATGAAAACATTAGCCTGAGCCATACTGTCAAATTGTAGTTTCCTTGGCGAAAAACAAAATAGAGATTGTGAAATTTCCTAGATGGAGGAAATATGTCTAGCCTAACACAGAGCATGTAGAAGGCACTCAACAGGTACTTTTTCATTTACATTTACATCATTTAGATCAAAAGTGGGTGGGCCCATAAGACAGATGTAATAATCTGATAGCTTTATAACATCATCTGAGTGACCTTAGACAAGTTACTACCTTCTGTAGCTCTCTTTAGTACAGTGAAGAGAGTAATGCATTTTTTGCTGCATAACATACCACCCCACAACTTAATGGCTTAAAACAACAGCCATTTACCTGACTCCTGCTTCTGTGGGTTTACAGTGTGAGCTGGCCCAGAATGGCAACTTTTCCGGTTTCAGCTGGGCTCGTGCACGTGTCTCTTGTAGTCATCTGGCAGTCAGCTAGGTGTCTGCACCTTGCTGAGGTGCAGTGAGGATACCTGGGCACCCACCTCTCATCCAGCAGGCCAATCTGGTCTTATTCACACAGAGAGTCACACAGAGGATCCCCAGTGTTCCAAGAATGAGAGCAGAAGCCTCTGCAAAGCTTATGGGCTATATTCACAATTGACACACTGTTGCTTCCATTGCATTTTATTAGACAAAATGAGTGGCCAGGCCAGATGAGAACTAAGAGTAGAGAAATAGGCAACATTTTTTACTGGAAGGGCTACAAAGCCATATTGCTAGGGGTGAGGATGCGGGGAAGAGAAGAATTGTAACCACTTACACAATCTTCTCCATCTGCCTATGGTTTGCAACAATTCTATGAAGGATAAGTTAACTGTAACTTGATTTTTGTAGATGAGGCTCCAAGTTAAAAAGTAGCTGGCAAAACGTGGATGTTCAATAAGTAGAAACGATTAACTTTTTCTTACATACTTAGAAACCAGATTTTCAGCCAGATTCTTTTAATTACCTGTTTTAAAGAGCATCAGATGAGCCTCCAAATGGTATTCACAAAGGGCAAATAAGTGTTATGCTTGCTTTCTCTGTTGCAGAAAGATAAGTAGGGAAAAGCTCACTGCCTATGAGTGCATGTGTATCTTGGCACTGAATTCAGGTATTGTCACCTGATGAGGCTGACAAAGACTCGCAGCGGAGCCAGGCGTCTTCACAGCTGCCCAGAAGAAAGATAATGAGAAGAGTCAACTCCAGAAAAAAATTAGAGATAGTAAAGTGTAATATTTTAATTCCAAAAACATTAAAGGCCCTTTTAATGGGTTAGAACCCATTTTTAAACCTATGCAAGGAATGAAAACCTTAATAAATCTTTATTGATTTCTTTGACTGCTGCATTGTAAGTATTTTCACAAAACCAGCATAGCCCCATATACTTCCAGATTGATCTGTATACTGCTCTTGGATCCCATAAATTGGATTCGATGGAGATTTATTTATCTGACAGCTAGACTGTCTCTAATCAGTGATGTGAATTGGGTCAAAAAAAAACTATTTTCTTTGAAATAAACAGAACGTCAGAGGTTATTCAGGAATGTGTAGTATAGAAAAATGGCAAATGCTCCCTGAGGATGGTGTCTGGTTTTTAGAACTGTGGTCCTTTTAAGCTCCTAAAGGGATCTCAAATGATCACGGGCTCTCCATCCCAAATCCAGCCTCTGTCAGCCAGCCGTCCACCTCCAGAAGCCCCAAGGCCCTCAGAAGGCCATGTCCACCTGCTGACACTACTTTCCAAGTGCTGAGCTCCCACTGTACTGTGTTCCTTTGATGATTTTATAAAGTCCTTGAGGGGGAGTGATGGAGACCGGGGCTCTCATCCTTACTTCTCTCGCTTCCTACCTCTCTGAGGGATGGGGGCGGATAGCTACAGAAACTCTAGAAGCCTCAGTTCCTTATTTCTCCAGCATTAATTGTACAAAGATACTTAGGTTTCCGTGGCAGCTCTATCACATGTGTAGTCGTTAGCTTAGTAACAACACAAACATTGAACCGGAAATTTAGATTATCAGAAAGAAAAAGAGAATAGAAGTTAAAATATTCAAGACAGCCCACCACAAACACATTTGCTGGTGGCCTGCCTGCCGCTCACAGCTATAAGCACTGCGCTGTCGCGCTCTAAAACACGGGAGTGCAGGTCACCCTTTCCCTAAAGCCTTCAGTGCCTTTGCCGTAAGAGTAAACAGTTCATTTGAACAATTGGTGTTTGTGTTTAAAGTAATGTTTTATGGACCATGTAATAAAGTACCTTACCTGGTACTGAGCATATGGTAATAAGTATTCATGGATGTGATATGTCTGTCTGCATGCCTGAGAGTGATTTCTGCTTTATGAAATTCATGTTGGCAAGGACAGTGGTTTTTGTTGATACTAATAGACCATCTGGGGCTTGCTGTTCTAAATTTGATGGCTCTGTTTATACATAATATCTTTAAGGGGAATTCCATATTTTTTAATGTTTGCCAAACCAGAAGTTGTATACAGGCTTTTGAACCCAATTAAGAGAAGTTTACCCTTGCAAACCCTGCAAATATCTTAAATTACTGCAATGATTTTTTTTTATAAATAAAAATTAAATGCATATGTCCTATGCTCAGTCTCAAAGGTCCCTGGATATCCTAAGGTTTTTAGTGTTATTACTATAAAGAATTTACAGTATATTAAACATTTTATCTAAAACACACTGTTGGAAACCCTGTTCACATGAAAGCCATCGACAGATTTAGTAAGCATAATCGGCCTTATTCTTCAGATTTTAGATGATGAATAAAACAAATACTGGTTCTCCTACGTCTGTAGTATTCATGCGAGTTCTCACAGGCTGACCCTGAGTGATGGACCACCATTCTTCTACCTTTTAAGACCATAGAACTTGTCCCTTCAAGAGGATGTCATGCCTTTTAGAAGAACGGCAGCCAACACCCAAAGTGGGGGGTGTGGAACCATGATTTCCTCCCCCACTGTTATTCCCTAACTGCAAGGTGTTAACCGCCGTGTCCCGTGGGCTGTGGTTTTCTTAAGTTAGAGTTAAGAAAAAAGCAAAAGATAGAAAAAACAGGTTGTATCTTTAAAGAAAAATGAGAAACATCATGTTTCTTCAAGAAAGAGAAAATATTTCCATGTGGTTAATTCCCATCTGGCCGGCCCCGAGCTTGCGGTACCTGCCAGGCCGCTGTGGCATTGGAGTTGGTGGCTGGTGACAGCTGTGTGCTCTCTGCTTTCCTGGATTAGTGATGAGAACTTCATTTGGCATGAAACCACATTTTTTAATACTATGTATTGAGTACTGCATTTTAAATACCATGAGGAAGGAATATGGGATTTAGAGTGGGAGACAGGGATGGCGCTGCTGTCTTCCCAGGTTAGGTGGGGTCTCAGCCAGCCTCTTGCTCTCTCTGGTCTATTGTTCCCTTGGAAAACACCAATAATAATTTAACAAGAAGAAGAACAGCGCTGCCTTAAAGGTTTCTCGAGAGACTGTGGAGCTACTCAAAAAGTAAAATCTGTGACAGTGTTTGATAAACTCTGAAGTATTACACAAGAATAAGGTGATAATAGCCGCCCTGAGCCTGAGGGGTGAGGGATGAAGAAGACTTGGCTCTTCGTAGATGAGGAAGGACTCAGATTGAGAGACTCCACCTGGATCATGGGGTGATTATGGGCTGATTTACCAGTGGAGCAGGATTTAACGTGTGTCTGTCAGAGCCCTGAACCCATGTGCATCCTGTGTTGATAATAATGTGGTTATTGCCTTTTTCTTATGATCTGCCATAAAAAGTGCTAAGTCAGACTTACATAACACATTTTTGGTGCTAAGACACCAGGAAGAAAATATGATGGAAATAAGGAAAAGGTGCTAAGACTGAACCTCAAAGAAGAATCACAGTATTATACAACCAGGGAGAGGAGTAAGGAAGGCCCTAGGAGTGTCTTCTCAGCATATGGTTAGCACCACAGTTTTGTCATTTTCATTTCCTTACACACAAGACCATGGCATTTTAGTTGACGCATTGATGACAGTCATTATGGAGAGTTATACAAGTAGCATATATAAAATGTCTACTTTCTTATTCACAGATAGACACCTACATAGACTTAATCACAAGGCTCATAAACTTGTGAGTGTGAGTTAACTGACCTGGGGAGACAAAATCCTTGATTGTGATTTGATCATTTCCGTGATGGAAGTAAAAAAAAGAAAAAGTAAAATCCTGGTGGTGGTTATATCTAGAGGCTTTATCAGTTCAGGTTCACATTTTTGGCAAGAAGACTTCATAGTTAGTGCCTCCTCTCACACAATAGAAGCCCATGTCTGATTGTGCCTCTTTTCATGATGTTAAGATTAATCACTGGGTACAGGTCTAATCATACTGACTCACTTACTACAAAGCTTCCTATCAGCCCAACCCTGTAGTTTGAACAGCCTAGGATGATCATTGCGGAAAAATAATGGTTAGTTTCTGTGTTGCCTTTGTGACTATTTACGGCCTACTATATGCATTACATAGGTTCCTGTGAGTTTCTATAAAAGTCTGTTTGAAATTGAATTGTATTCTAAACAAAGTTGAATTGGTCATGATTTAAAATAGCATTTTTATAAAAACACCCATGTCATTTCTTAATACCACTCTTTCATAAATATAAATTTATATATATTGGATGTGGTTAAAGCAAGATAACCCCATCTCTTAGAACTTTATAGTGCGATCAAACTTTCTTCATTTGAAGCAGCTCATTCTGATATTGATAATGATTACAGTTTACCATTTGAATTTAATGTAACTCTGTTTAAAAAGAGAAATAGTCAGGGCACCTGGGTGGCTCAGTCGGTTAAGCATCTGACTTTGGCTCAGGTCGTGATCTCACAGTTGATGAGTTCAAGCCCTGCATTGAGCTCTGTGCTGACAGCTCAGAGCCTGGAGCCTGCTTCAGATTCTGTGTCTCCCTCTCTTTGCCCCTCCCCTGCTTGTGGTCGCACGCGTGCTCTCTCTCTCTAAGAGTAAATAAACATTTTTTAAAAAGAGATATAATCAGATATAAGCTGTACATTTAAGTACTTTATATACATTGAGTTTTCTTTAAAGATGCAGATTCTTCTTTAAATGCAAACAGCAAGGAAAAGAGAAGGAGGAGCTAATATTTATCAGGTGCCTTTTCTGGGCAAGAGCACAAAACTGCATGTTTCACAAGATACAAGCATAGCTGACTTTGATAGTGATATCCAATATACTTTTCTGTACTGAATGGAAAACTGAAATACTGAAGATTCTGAATGGAGCTGACATGCAAGCATAGCACATATTTGGAAGGCTGGCAGAATGTGTTATCAATATGGCTTAAAGTGCTAATCTAGACCCAACAGAAGCGCCTCAAAATAGAGGTAGTGTCCAACTGTCGATTCCATATGTCAGTAGGATTTGTCCCGAAGATATTACAGCTGACTTCCTGGCCAGATCTATTAGTATCCTGTGGTAATGACGGAAGGGTAAGATTACTGACAAAAGAGCCCAGGCTGTAATAAATCCACCAACATGAAGTGGATGCTTTTTGCAATGTAACTCCTGTCCTGAGCCAGACGTGTATAGGAATGACCAATAACAAAGGGCCCAAAACCTTTTCCTCAGTACACTGAGGATCCTATGCCAAATAAGCAAGGTGTTACCCCCAATAAAGTGGTCTAAAGAAACCCCAACAGAAGCTTGGAAGTGCAGTTTCAAACATTAACGTCTAGTTGCCTTCTGTTGGGAATTGAATAAAACAGCCAAGATTGCAAGATGTGCAAACAGAGAAAGAAGCTCTCTCTGGCAGAAGCTTAGAGCCAGCGAGGCATAGGGTAGAGATCACCTTCTCTGCAAAAGTGGCTAGCTTTGTGGGTCTAATTCAAATCCCAGTATGTGCATATTGTTTGGCGAACTGTATGTTAAAATTGCAACTGTACATAATCATTTATGATCTATTAACATCAGTAGTTTCAACCTTAAAGAATAGAAGACTATATTCAGAATACTCTTGGTCAGACTGCAAAGGCATGCATTAATTTACTCTGTCAGTACTTACTGAGTGCCTGCTACTCTTGCTGGTGCTGGAGTTACAGCTGCACAGAGTGCCTTGCGCATGGAGGTTATAGTCTAAAGGGAATCACGCAACCATTAATACAAAGGCCAGTATATAAGATGCTTTCAGATAGAGGAGGAAAGAGAAGATAATGGGATAAGGCTAAGGTAGGGATGGGCAGAATGACTGCTTTAGAATGACTGCTCAGAGCAGACTTCTCTGAGAACATGATGCTTGAACAGGATAGAAGAAAATGGAGAGGAAGCAGCTAGGTTAAGACATGAAGGATGAACATTACAGTAGATAAACAGCTAGTTATAAAAACTCCAGGCTAAGGACAAACTCTGTGTTCAAGAGCTAGAAAGAAAAGGCCATGATAGTCCTTCAATAAATGTTTGTCAAACTAAGGTGAACAAAGTGTATTGTGTCCACCTAAACAATGAAGATCAAGAGAAAAGTTAAAGTAGCCTAAAGCAGAAAGAAAGTTATCGTTATAATAATGTATTGATTTCCAGGACACTCTACCTCTAAGAATTTTGGATCATTTTGCAAGTGGAGGATAATGGATAAGCCAACTTTGACATGTAACCTAAAACCAGTGGGATGTGAGAATAACAGACCATATCTTTTTTTGTATTTCTTGGTGAAATTTTTATATTTGAATATACTTTAAAATAATTCCATTTTAATTTATCCAATCAATTATGTTTAGCCATCCAACTTTTAGATTAGTTTTTGAGGGATGCAGATAAAAATATGTAGACATTACAGCAGACAACGATCATGACTCAATGCCCATGTCTTCTGGGTCTGGGTCTTTATCTTTCAAGCTCAGATACCACCTTCTGGAATAGACTCTATACATACTCTCTTTTGGCCCAAGCTCTGAGGATATATGTGTGCAGAAAACTTGGTTTATGTGGTTACCAGTGTGGATTTGAAGGGGAATAGGAACATGAGCTTTATCTGTTTGACATGGTCATATCCTGACTATGCCATGTTTCAGTAGTACAAGAAATAAAATGAAGTAGCATATACCAATTAAGAGTTTAGAAACATGAATGAAGAGTCCAGCTAAGTGATTCTCAGCTCTAAGTATATATCCAAGTGCTATGGGGACACATTTCAAATGTCAGTGTCCAGGCCCAATCCCTGCTCAATTTAAGCCCATTTCTGGGGTTAGGCCTGGGCATTGGTATGTTGTAAAAAGTTTCCAAAGTGGTTCTAATGTATAGCCAGGGTTGAAAACCCTAGTCTAATTCAGAGGAATTTAATAATTCTGTATAGCCTTTAGGATAAAGTTGGTTTGATTTTAATTATCTTAGTCTTTTCATCTCATATATCATTTGGATAATTCTTTCATTATTTCCCTAACGATCAGAACTTATGATCCAAAAGATCATAATGGGAAAGTCTTCTTTTCCTTTCTTCCTTCCTTCTTCCTTCTTTTATCCTTTGCTTTAAAAAAAAAAAAAAAAAAAAGCTATTTCTTGTTCTAAACCCTATTCTGGACATTGAAAACTTTTAAAATCTGTAAATAGTTCATGATAATTAAATTTAAAACTTCATGTATTTGATATTTAGAAATTAAGATTTACTTCTAAGAAATAGTGAGGTTGTTATAATAAAGACATTAATGTAAGTCTCTTCCAAATGTATGAAATAAAAAACTTGCACTTGGAGCTGGTGTAGAGAGAGGAAAGAAAAAGCTAGACTACAGTAATTGCCGTAATTGAGGATAATTACATCTTTGAGCTTCCAGCCAGCTATATGAGAATGGAAGAGAAAAGGAAATATGACTTTCGTAGGTATAGCTGAGTTGTTACTAAAAAAAGGGAAATTAATCTATCAGGATAAAGAACCTTTTCCAGGCACTAAAATCTCTGAGTTTATCACATAAACACACAAAGCTTTATGCACTACACAACAGAACAATGCCATTAATAGCTTTACCAAAAAATGCAGATAAGCAAATCATGACAGTTTCTTATACTATTATTTTAAGATAGCCCCCTCAAGACATTAATCAATAGGTTCAGCTGCTACCTAGTGTAGCCCTAGTTCATGGCAATAGGACCACGTCAGCTACAATATGGAAGATGTTAGTATTCCAGTTAGCCAAGGCAGGAGGCTGTCCTTCAGTCCACCTAAAAGCCGTATCCGTTAAGGGAAAAGACATCAGGTCACAACTCTGTAAGGAAATATGAAAGATTAGAATTTGTTCTCTCAGGGGCCCCTGGGTGACTCAATTGGTTAAGCGTCCGACTTCGGCTCAGGTCATGAACTCACGGTTTGTGGGTTTGAGCCCTGCGTCCGGATCTGTGCTGACAGCTAGCTCAGAGCCTAGAGCCTGTTTCAGATTCTGTGTATCCCTCTCTCTCTGACCCTCCCCTGCTCACGCTCGCTCACTCGGTCGCTCGCTCTCGCTCTCTCTCAGAAATAAGTAAAACATTAAAAAAAAAAAAGAATTTGGTCTTTCAGCCTATCCCTGAAAATTCTTTCAGCCTATCCCTTTTAAATTCTTCTAGGGGTCGTACTACGAAACAGTCCTGGGGAGAGAATTTATAGGGTGAGGACTGTAATGAAATCATACACGTTGGTGTCTTAGATGGATCCTGGCCACAGAATCAAAGACTCATGCTAGATTAGTGAATGTTTCAGAATGTCTCAGATTGTTGTTTTTTTTTTAATGTTTTATTTATTTCTAGGAGAGCGAGAGACAGTGTGAGCAGGGGAGGGTCAGAGAGAGAGGGAGTCACAGACTGAAACAGGCTTCAGGCTCTGAGCTGGCAGTCAGCAAAGAGCCCGACGCAGGGCTCGAACCCACGAACCGCGAGATCATGACCTAAGCGAAAGTCGGACGCTTAACCGACTAAGCCACCCAGGCGCCCCTGTCTCAGATTTTTACCATGTTCTCAAGAAGACAAAATATAGGGCATAGATGACTTCTAGTGGACTGGACCAGTTGTTCCTAAAATTTTCTTGCTCCTGATGTAATATGCCAGTATATTAGGAAATAAAATGAAGTAGGGTTTCAGAGAGTTTGAAGAAAGGTCTAAGAAAAGTAATGTAAAAAAAAGATTGACTGCTTCTCTTAAATTTCAACCATAGCAATATTATTGTTTTAGAATTAGTATTGAGAAATCTCCTATCCATTATAAATAATTGCTTACAAAAAGAACTGGAATGAAGCCTGGCTTAGATTATTTAATCCAATGGATTGAAATGATAAATACTAACCTCTTTCCCCAATAGCAATAACTAGGGGGTCAGTCATTATTTTGATTTTTTTAATGAGTTTTTTTTTTGTCCTGAAAACACATCTTCTTGTTCCTTATGTAAGTATATTTTTCTTGAAGTCTTTCTGTAATAGAGGCATGAGAAATAACTAAGGAACAATCCTCTCAAGGTCAGATCCCACTGTTAAATCTCCCACAGGATGCATTTACAGAGTTGCCCCTGTGGCTCTGCAGTGCATCCCCCACGCCTCTAGGAGGCACCACTCACACGGTCCGGCCTGTACTCTCAGCACAAGCAGAGCCACTCAGACTCTCAGTGGCAGAGAAGAGTGAACTCACATTCTTGACTCTGTGCAAAATTTCTTTGAGTTCCCATGTTCCCAAAGTTTTACTTTTTAAGTTACTAATAGTTTTACCTTATACTTCATATCTGTGGCTCTTTTCTTATAACAGTTAAAAATGAGTAACTTGGACACACAGAAGATGTGTCTGAAAAAGGCTGGCACCCTTTTCTGAATCTTACCTCAGCACCTCGCTCCCATGTGCCTCTCCCAGCCTCTGAAGCTTGCCACATTAGGCCTCTTCCCTACCTCTCAGTTTAAAGCCTTTGAGATGTTCCTTCCCCCAAAGAGGCGAAAACATGGCCTAGGGAAGTGAAGGGCAGGGGGATGTCAAAGCCTTCCCCTCATAATTAGCTCTTATTCTGAAGACTCTCCTTGTTCCCTGCTTTCTAGAGAAAATAGAATTTGGGGCAGAGTGACTACACTGACTATTTGAGGTACAGAGTGCTTTGAAGTCAGCAGGGGAAAAGGCTGTCTCTAAAATGTCAGTGTTACGAACCCATATTCTGGGTCTCTCCCACACATTTCTTAATACTGTGGCATATAATGTGAGTTCCAAATGTGATCCTTTGACTTGGAAGCCACTGTGACACTGAAAATATAAAACTCTCCAAATTTGGGGCTCTTGGGTGGCTCAGTCAGTTAAGTGCCCACCTCCTGATTTTGGCTCAGATCATGATCTTGCAGTTCATGGGATTTAGCCCACATCAGGCTCTGTGCTGACAGCATGGATCCTGCTTGGGATCCTCTCTTCCCTTCTCTCTCCGCCCCTTCCTCACTTGTGCATGCTCATTCTTTCTCAAAATAAATAAATAAATAACAACAACAACCACCACCAAAAAAAAAAAAAAAACAACCCCTCTCCAAATTATACTAAGACTTTCCATAAATACAGCCTCAACCCATAACTTCCATTTTATTCATGATTTACAAACAGAGAAAATGGGAAATCTGGAGAGAGAAGATGTGATTTTCTTTAGCTATGAAGATTTTCAAAATTGCATTAGTTTCAGTTCATTAGGTCTTATAATCACATTAGCGAGATGACATTGTGAGGATAGGAGATGCTGGGCAGAGACCCCCACTGTGGATTTCCCTGGAGTCTCACTGCGTCTTGCACACTGGGACTCCATACATGATTCGAGTTTTCCTTTTCTCAAGATGAGTCGATAGGAACAATCTAGCATACAGAACCCAAGTTTACCCATTTCCCCTCATCCTTCCCTAATTCTTCCCACAGTGATTCCCCTGGCCAAATGCTGTGTCAGTTTTGAGAGCTTCTGAACTTTTGAAAAATTGATGAGTGACTCCTGCCTCATTAGGATTCCCACTGGGCTCATAGCAAACTCTGAGCCAAGGGTTTTCAGTGAACTACTCACTTCAGAATCACTTAGGATACGTGCTAAAAATACAGAGTCTTGGGCCTCAATCCAACTCTATTATGTCGCTATGTGAGGGTCAGGCCTGGGCATCAGCAGCATAACAAGTGCCCTGGGTGTTGTGAAGCAGGACTTGAGAGAGGGTTCTGGAGGACATCTGTGCAGTGACTGGCACTCTCCCGTGGCCTGGGAAGGAAGGCATGTGCCACTGAGAAAGTCAGTGGATGGAGGGGCCAGAAGGCCATGCACTCGAATACATCAGGGCTGGTTATTCGGAAAGGTCACAGTCAAAATACTCCTCCCTTTAAGCTGAGAAAATATTCTCTTGCTCAGAAGTGCAACTCTCTTCTATCCTGCCACATCCTTCCTCAGAATCCCATAGTTCGCTCCATCTTGCCCTTTATGTCTAGTCCAGAGCCTTCTGGCTCCCTGGTGGCTCTGGAATGAGCATGGACCTCTTCCAGCAGAGGTGACTAGTTCTGATTTTGAGTTCTCTGTTGGGTCATGTCAGACCTTGTAAGAACGGGATCTCCAGGGTGTTGTCACTCTGTTACACCTACTCCCCTGCCTCCGCCAGTGATGGTTTTATCTTCCCTAGACTGGGCAGAGGAAGAGAGGAAAATAAATATATTGATGTAGACAGGTACATACAGACATCCTTCGTAATTCACAAAGTAACCCACGATTAAGACCAGCTATCAGTAAAATGACAAAAAAGAGCCCAAATCTTTCCCCCTTTCCTACCTCAGTCACAGAGTGCCTGAATTCTGGCCTCACCCTTCTCCTTTCCCTCCCTGTTCCTGACCAGGTGACTTGGTCTGTTCCAGTAATTTTTGTCTCAGTAAGATTTGCAATGCACATGCCAACGCTTGCACGAATATTTGTTAAGCTTCCTTTAACCATAAAGTGAAAGCAGATTTTCTCCCACTTAGTAGGGACATGGTGAGGCTCTACACATACCTTCCCTGGTCCTGGAAATCTGGCCTGTCCCCAGAGGCGGGCTGACCCTGACTGTGTTGCAGTGCATGCAGGGGAAATGGTCCTTCCCACCCTGTGAACATGCAAAGGCTGTCTCTGGAATCCACCAGACACATTGAGGACAGTTCTCAGCTTGAAACAACGTCAGTCCAAGGGCACTGCAGCTGTGTCAATGCCACAGCGCCTCTGCCATCAGGCTAAACAGAATCAAGCTTCAATTATTGTGACTAATGCAATATGGTGGAAGGGAAAGGGCTTGTGGCTTTTTGTTTCTTTCTGATTTCACATGCTTGGAATTCAACAATGGGTTTTTTTAATCTTTGATCAAAATATATATTAAGACCTTAATTCAAAACCTTTTTCCCCTCTTGCATATTGAATTTTGCAGTTAAATTGCCTCAAACCAGTGTGTAGCCTCATAGTCACAGGGTGATTAGAAGATGAAACAGTGTTTGGTATATAGTAGGGATTTAGCAATTATTTTTTAATGAATTACAGAGTGCCAAAGAGTAAGAGTAAGCAACATCAGAGATTTTTGCCAAGAAACTAATGAAACCAACCCAAAGAACTATCTTTAATAATAGAGACAGAGGACTTCTCCAGAATGTTCTATCACATGTGGAACCCCTTCAGGCTTATCAAGCACCGAGGCTGAAAATTTGACAGATCCCTTTAAGACTTGCTTTCTGGGTAAGATTTTTCTAGATTTGGGGATATGCCTTTAAAAAGGCCCAGAAGCTTCCAAGCAGCAACATTTTCTCTCTCCATCACCTGTGTATCCCATCTGCATATTTTTTTATTTTGTCTTTTCATTCTGTTTAAAGGCTGTTATAAATATGAATTATAAATATGTAAATATGCAAACTAGATGTTGATGGAAAATATACAGAGACTCGTAAGTCATTGCTGGGGCCAGTGCTCAGTGGTGGGCTCACCAGAGGGCGCTTGGTCCCTTGCAGGGGCTGCTGGGATTGAATCCTAGCCCTGGACGTGGACTTAAAAGGCTGCCTGTGTTTTTCCTCCTGACATTCCTGTCCCTGTGGTATCCGTGTCAGGTTTTCCTGGGAATTACTAAGACTGTGCTTTCTGGGGAGTCGAAACTATTGATCACACTGAGAATTTCATGTTCTTGCTGGGCCGACACTTCCCTTTGGGTGGAAAGTCCTGAATTTTTATTTTAGACCTGAGGAATTTCTGGCCACTTTCATAAAATGATAGAGTCTCAGAGTTGAAAAGAAACTTTATAAGTGACCTCATTTTTCAGGAGAAACTGAGGCACAAGAGGGTTGGGCTCGGTTAAACATGTGGAAAAGAACAGACAGTGATGTGTCTATTCATTGCCCTTTTATGGGACTCTGGATTGGTAAAGAGCTAGTATTTATTTGGGAATCATGAGAGTCCTAAGACACAGGGGCTCTGTGACCTCGTCTTCACATAACTTTGAAGGAGATGAAGTCCAAGTTCCTGCACCAGGAATCTGGCTGGGTGACCCTACCATCCACGCTGGAAGGAAGATAAACATTAATGCTATAGAACTACTCCAAATAATGGTCCTGGGCCAGCAGCCTAGACCTCACCTGGCAGCCAGTTACAAACGCCGAATTCAGGATCTGCACCTTAATGAGATCCCCAGGTGATCTGCAGACACACAGAAGTGCTGTTCTTGAACAGTCTTCTCAAATTTCAGCCTGCATTGCGAGCACCTGGAGGGCTTGTTAAAAACTGAGGGCCCCCACCCCAGACATTCTGATTCATAAGCCTCAGGGAAAGCCAGAATTCTACATTTTTAACAAGTTCCCAGATGACACTGAGGCTTCCGGACCAGGCCCAACCTTTGAGAAGCGCTATAGAAGCACTGCCCAGCCGCTTCTCTGCAAGGGGCCAAGGAATCCTCTATCGCCCGGGAGTGCCCTGCTTCTGGCAGAAAGTCTTGAGGATGAGCCCTGAGAACCTCCACTTTCAAATACAAGTTCTGACTTATTCTAATGTAGCTAGTCCCGGCCCTGAGTAGTTCCCAGTAAGAGCAGCGAGTAACTTGCACACATGTGTTTTTTTGGAGTCAATAAAAAGTATGTCATCTGCTGATTTTAGGATATAAAGAATTCATGGTGTTTTTAAAATACAGTTGAGATGAGTGGCGCATGGGCGGCTTGGTTGGTTGAGTGTCCGTGTCCGACTCTTGGTTTCAGCTTAGGTCATGATCTCACAATTTCATGAGCTCAAACCGTGTGTCTGGCTCTGCACCGATAGCACAGAGCCTGCTTGGGATTCTTTCTCTCCTCTCTCTCTATCCCTCTCCTGCTTATGTTGTCTCTGTCTCTCTCAAAATAAATAAATAAACCTAAAAACTAAATGAAAATAGTGTCAAGATGAGAACTAAGCCGATCATGATATATGGGGCTGGGTGGCAGATTGAGCCACATGCTTGCTGGCACCCACAGCAAACATGAACTCTGAGGTCAGCTGCGCTTACAGTAATGACGATGTAGGAATACATCAGAAGGTGTGGTAGAGATAGCAGACTGCTTTATCCTGCCCTCCTGTAGCTCACAGTGAAACTGATGCCACAAAGTGGGAGTCCCCTGGTACATGACTTAAGTTGCCATCTCCTCTTAAATTGTAACTCTTCCGTCTTGACATCTGCCTTTCCCAGGATAAGCACCCTTTGATGTGCAGTCTCAGCGAGGTAGCACGGTTCGGGTGAGGGCTTCGCAAAAGCTAACTGGCATGTGACACATACTGGAGCATTTATAATTAGCTGTCCAACCACAGTCCAACCAACTGTTAAATAAGATCACTTAAATATCATCAGCCTTGAATGGAGGATTTGAGAGACATTTATGTCAAACGGTAAATTTCTGGACCTCCCAGCAAAGACACGTAAGTTGTTGGTTAAGTCGTGTACGACTATGAAAAAGAAAGAGGCTGAATCACTGTGCGTAAGAAGCTGAATAAAACCAGTGCAAAACAATGCTTCCCAGACCAGGCCTGTGAAATCCTGGGCTCGGTAAACTGGCCTGCGTGTGAACACCAAATCCTCACAAGACTCCAGGAGGCTGGTGTGGCAAGGGCCATACAGTACTCTCGGTCCCTTGGAAGACGGATGCATGACGAATGCGTGGCTGAGAATGAGCAGGGGGCAGACCAGAGATAGGGAATGTTCTTCCCTCTTGTATTAAAGGCAAGTCATGATAGAGCGATGTTCAAATTGCCGAGAGGGTGAGGCCTCCGTGTCCCAGGCAGGCAGCCACCTGGGGGTTATGCACACGGTGGGGGTGCCCCTGCCCCATCTGTGAGAACACACTGCAGGGTGTTGTGCTAAGGGAGAAAGTGCCAGGGACACTGAGTCAGGAACCCTAGAGCTCTGTGACCCTAGACGTGTACTTAACTTTGAGCTTCAGTTTCCTCATCCTTAAATAGATACAGTGGCCCTATACCAAAGGTCCATAAGGATTAAATAACATAATGTGCCCAAAAGTGGCTGGTGTGTCACATGTACTCAGGTTTTTTCAGTGTTTTTAATTTCAAGCCTTTGAGTCAAAACTGGTATGCGGTAGGTTTCTTCAGGCCCTGGGTAGAGGCAGGATGATCATTTGTAGGACAGAGGCAGTACCAGGAACTCCGTCTACCTGGTAGCCTGACAAGCAGACTTTTGGAACTCTTCGCGTCCCCCATGGAATTTCAGCATCTTCTGAAAATACTGAGAAAAGGAATTTCTTCTGGTCCTTATCATCTCTGAAGGCCTGGTCAATATTCACCTGTTTATGGATGCTTTTTCTCTTCTGATGTGTTAGTTCCTTGAAGTATTTACCCATTCAGACTATTAAATGCCTACTGTGTGCTGCACACTAGGGCCGCAGCTGTGAACCGGACAGGTCTGTTCATGGCATTCCCTTTTGGAATTCAGACCAGCAGAGGAGATAGCAAAGAGCTCTATCATTTCAATTTTGAATAATGCCACAAAGGAGAAGGCTTTTCAGGCCTTTATGAACCGAGCTTAAGACTAAACTGGTGTGGGGGGAGGGGGACTGAAGCACATCATCAGGAAAGTCGCTCCAAGGAAGTGACACTAAACTGAGATCTAAAGACTGGTTAGGCTTTCATCAGATGAAAAACGTGGGAAGAAGAGCCAAGAATAGTTAAGGCTCCTCTTTCCCTTGGGACACACAAGCCCTAGCGCCTTTTGAGGGAGGGAAGAGCCAGGAAGGCATGAAAGACCCTTGCTGAGAAGGGGTCGGAGGAACACCACGCGTGGACGCTGCAGCTGGTGGACAGCCATGTACATGGACGCCAGCGTTCTCACTGCTGTGCCTTTTCTCGGGAGACATTCAGCTGCTTCGATGACAGTACAAAGAAGCCAGGTGGCTGTGTTCATTTCAGAATTAAGGCTTTGCCTTAAGACATACTTGGCGTATTTTTTAATTATTTGTTTGATGCGCTCATCTCTTTTATTCTCCTCTCCCTTACCTTATAAATTATTCAGCTTGCATTTTGAGAGTCAGCTTGGGAATTTACTCCTTATTGCTCCTACAGAAATAAGTATTCAATAAAAATTTCTTGATTGGTTCCTACTTTCCAGTTTATTATAGATGGCGAGAATAGGGTGGGAAATGAGGTGGACACATCCTCACCCTCAGGGAGCTCTGAATTTAGATCCGATGAGCAAACGCAGAAGGCACAGGAGATAGACCCTAAAACCCAAACTGCACATTTTCCATGAAGACTTGCATATGCAAAGTGAAGCACCTTTTTACCTGTGTACTCACCGGGTCTCTAAGAATCAGTCATTACCTCCCTCTTTCCTTTCCCTCCCTCCCTCTCTTGAGATTTACCATTAAAAAACAAAACAAACAAAGAAAAAACCTTGGCAGTTGGTTTTCAAGTCAGGATATGAGCAAAAGCAACCTTAGACATGATTCCTTATCTATCAGTCTCTTACCTTTTGGCTTTTCTAAGGGCAGTAAACACCAAAATGGCGATGGGCTTTTATAAGCAATAAATTGTTACTTCTGTAATGTAAGTTTAATGTATTTTTTAAGACAAGCGAGAGCCACACAGACCCCTCCTCCTGAAAGGGTCAGCTTTCCCGTTTCCTGTGTGGATCAATACGTTTGGTACAAACGAAAAGTAATCAGGTTACACTGACAGATGGCCTTAAGGATTTATAACTTGCTCTTCGAATGAATGCCTGGCTCTTGCTGCCTTCAGCAGCAGCCCCATGACAGGGTCGGCCCGTGACGGTAAAGGTTTCCAGGCTTCTCTCTCTCATGCTCACAGGTAGTGTGCTTCTCTTAGTCGGCTGCTGAAAGAAATGTCAAGTCATTGCTCGATAGTGATGTTCTAAAATTTATAGTTCAAGAAACTATAAGCAAGAAAATCTTACCTTGGAGCCCTTCACCACCTTCCACTCTTTGGGTGTCTTTCCCTCAACTCAGGAAAAAAGAGAAATTAGGATATCTTTGTTGTCTTTTTTAGATTGTTTTTTAATGTTTGTATTTTAGAGAGAAACTGAGTGTGAACGGGGGAGGGGCAGAGAGATAGGCAGGCACAGAATCTGAAGCAGGCTCTGAGCGGTCGACGTGAGGCTCAAACTCATGGACCATGAGATCATGACCTGAGCTGAAGTCGGACACTTAACCAACTAAGCCACCCAGTCGCCCCAGAAACGGAGACATCTTTGTAATGACCTTATTTGGCAGAGAACCATTGTTCCTTAGCCAGAGGGCCAGCAAACATTTGTGTAGGTGGCTGGTCAGCAATCATCCAGAGAACAGCGTACAGGCTTGCCTATATCCCAGTCTCCTTACTCTGAAGAGAAATCTACCTGAATTTCAATATTTTAGCTTCAAACTCTTGCACGGAACTCAAGAATTCTATTGAGAGGTTAATTTAGCCTTAGCACGTGCATCTGAGAATGTGCCTCACGGAACAGGAGCCCAGCAGAGAATTTAGCTCCTCAGCCATTGTTAAATTTGTTCAGTTAATCCGTAGCTCATAAAGCATCATTTTAACTCATGATTCCCACACCTGGTAATGACCAGGAAGGAAGAGCTCCCATGGGGTTGGGTCCTGTCCGCATTTTGCTCATCAGTGAGGGGTCATCAGTGGAGGCGGTTTCTATCATAATTATGCGTTGACTAGGACAGCTGTAAAGTGGTAATGACCATCATTACCAACCTAAATCTACTTCGGAGGAATTAAAGTGTCTGCTTCTGCAGCTAATCTCACCGGCCATCCCAACTCGACCAAGTTATTACTTACAGAATTTGCCGTAATCAGAGCACCTACCTGTTAAGAACGTTATAAAAAGAAAATAGCTGTCATCTGGTCATCACCTTTCATTAATTCCATCTTGTTTTTGTTTTCTTTTCTGTCGGAATTGATTTCAGTGGCTGATAGTCTAGGCTAATGAAGACAAAATGCCTAGCACAAGGCACCAACCTCAGGGATAGCGGTCAGTGAAGAGGCTGAAGATTAGGGCTGAGAATAGGATAATACTGCCACCTTGTGGCTAATAGTGGCCCCTACTTTTAGAGTAAAAGGCTATCAGTGTTTCTACTGCTTGAATCACCTATTGATTAAAAACATAAATGGATATAAAAGGATCAGACATTCTGGAGCAAAATAATTTTGCTCAAAATAATTATTCAGTCAGACTTTTAAGATCCTTGCAGAGGATCCTCAACAGACGTTCTGTAACTTCAAGTACTGACCTTTCTCGGGGCCAAATGACAAGTTCCCACAGTAGTCTGAATTATAAAATTAGGGGTGAGGGATGGTACCATTGCCTATTTCACAACAATATCACACATTTGTCTTACGTGACTGTCTTAGCCGTGATTGTACAGCAATGCAGCCAATAATGAAGTCTGTTCTAAAACAAAAATAATTGATGTGCAACTATTACTCTGATGATCATCTACAACTAATTATCATCTAATTATCATCTAATTATGATCATCTACAAATCCTAGTGGGGCATTCAGGAGCCATCTTAAATGTTAGTTGAGGTGCAGTGAATAGTGTTCCTTTTCCCTGTGTTGAGTAACTCATAGAATATTTATACATGTGGTCTGACGATGAAATATCTTTTCAACTTCAAAAAAATAATCTATAGTTGAATATATAATTTTATTGAGTCAGGTAAGAACAGAATTGAAAGAAATAGGTTTAAATCTCTCTTCAATATCTCTCTTAAATGGGAGATCACTCCGAATTGTGCATGTATTTCTGCTGGTATGCACTAATTCTGGGTGCTCAGAAAATACCGTACTTGATATAGGCATTAGCAGCAAATAAGATGATTCTCAGGACCAGTAATAGTAGCATGGACTTTGGAGCCTTAGATCGTCTTTTCCACATGGAACTTGGTTGGAAAAGGGGCACAGTGAGTGGTCTGGAAAATGCCATCATTGTGGCAGGAGCCGTCCTTTTCGGGGTGACTTTGTACTTCCCAGACGCTGTGCTCCCCATACTCTTATTCTTTCTGTTGCTAATCCTGAGAGACGCCTTCTGGCCACATGGAAAGACACCCCACTCACCCCTCATAACACACTAAATTGACCCCTGAGCTCTGTGTTTAACCTCAGCGAAACCAGTAAAAAGACAGGCCATTGCACTGATTGGACAGCCCCGGGGCGTCCGCACAAGGCCTGTGCTCTCAGCCCCACCAAGAAGGAAAGAACATGGAAGTCACGTGCATCCGCACAAGGAGGGGGGAGCCCAGCTACACATATGGGGAGGGGTAGTTCATCTGTATACATGGGGTGGGGAGGGACAGTCCTGTCTTACTTACAGATAAGACACCAAAATGTAAGGAGATGACCAGAGAAGGAACAGGCAGGAGAACTGGGAAGTGGAAGTGCAGAGAGAGGAAGAGACCAGGAGAGAAGAATGAATGGGAGGTCCTGCTGTGAGTCAGGGGTCATGCATGTGGAAACCCCAGCATCCGCCAGGCCCCTAAAAGGGAAGCTGTCCGTGAGCAGTGCTGTCTCGGGCCCTCATGTCAGGTTTCACTAGGAGCAGCCCCTGCCCTGAGGGATTACAAGGTGTGCGGCCCAGAAACTTGATGATGATTGTTCTTTCCGTTGGGAGATCCTTGTCCATGAAACAGTAGTTCTTGTAGTAGCTTTTCAGCACATTTTAGTTGAAGGGGAGTGAGCCAGGAGCTTTGACACATTTTCTCTGAGTTACATCTTTTATTCAGTAGCTCGTAATAATCCGCTTTCATCCTCTCTCTCCCTGCCGTGTTCTGGTAGGCTGGGCACCCCACATATTTCACTGGATTCGACCAGCTTTCCCCGATGAGGGGGAGAGAAAAGAAGAGAAACGTGTACAGAAATAGACAAAGGTCCTACAGATTCTACATCAGCTTGCTGATGGATATCTGGCTTTTGAATAATTCACATGGCAAACTATTTTCTAGGAATCTGGCACTTTATAAATAGACATTGATTATATCTGTTGTACGAGTGAATGAATGAAGGAACAAACCAGTGCCTGCGCAACAGATACCTTTTGTTTGCGCTTCCTAAAATGCGTTATCCTTCGGACCCGTATAGGAAAATTGGTTATCATATATATTCATAGGTTGCCTTGATTTATGTGCTTGCTTGAATATATTTTAGTAACTGCGGTGCCCATTTGTAGTCTAAATTTAAAGTAAATTATTCACTGCTTCAACAAATCAGAAGAGACGCGGTGGTTATTTTCACCCAGCGATAGCTGTCCGGGGGCAAACATGTGAGAGCAGTTTGACCATCTATCACTGTATGTGTGTATTGTTCGCAGGCGCCATGTAGAACCGACATAGGAAGACGGTGCGTGTTACACAGGAAGTCGTACGTTTATATATTGACAGAGCGTTAGGAAGTGTTCGTGTTGACTCAGGGACCTAAGGACAAACATGGACTTCGTCTAGAATAGCCTGCATACGTTGTGGATAAAGTTTCTTTTTCTCCAGCTTTTTATTATTCTTCAGCCTTAAATATTCAAATAAATACGATGTGTTCCACTCAGAGAAAATTTGGTCCAGTTCAACTGCCTTTGCTGAAATGGCTTTTATTCTCCGAGGCCCTTCAACACGTGCTCCTGCTTGGCACTGAGCCCTCCAGGTGCTGGCTTGATGCAGACAGCGTGGTGCTCCCGAAATGCAGTCACGGCTCTCTCAGAGAAGCAAATGAAAATGTAAACGTGGACAGTCTTTTGCATGAAAATAAATTTTTTTGAGTTCTTATTCATTAACACAATAATTTGCTCAGTTTATTCTTGAAAGTTGACGTTGAGTTACAGGCTATTCCTTTTAAGTTAGAATATTCTTGAATTGAGCAAAGCAAATGTTTATAAACAAGGCCTCTCTGACAGGAGATAATTGTTAATTAAAATTATTTTTTATTTGAGGAGTGCCTGGGTGGCTCAGTCGGGTTAAGTGTCCAACTCTTGGTTTCGGCTCAGGTCATGAACTCACAGTTGCATGAGTTCGAGCCCCATGTCAGGCTCTGCACTGACAGTGTGGAGCCTGCTTGGGATTCTGTCTCCTTCTCTCTCTGCCCTTCCCCTGCTCGCTCGCGTGCGCGCTCTCTCTCTCTCTCTCTCTCTCAATAAATAAATAAATAACCTTAAAAAATTATTTTTATTTGAGTATAGTTGACACACAATGTTTTATTAGTTCCCGGTGTCCAGCATCATGATTCCGTTTCTCCACATTATGCTGTGCTCACCATGGGTGTAGCCACCGTGTGTCACCATATGACCCTATTACAGTACTGTTGACTGTGTTCCCTGTGCTCTGCCTTTTATTCCCATGACTGATTCAGTCCATAACTGGAAGCCTGTATCTCCCGTGATAATCATTAATTTTTGATATGTGACTCTTTTTCAAAAATCTATCACTCTTGAAATATTTCACAGACCTCATCTGGCCATTTGCACTTAGCAGCATTGTCGCCGGAATGGGGAGCAAGCTGTACCCCCCATTGAGAAGGAGCTTCCTCTCGGGGCTAAGACTACAGGTGTAGAGTCACAAATGGCTGGACTCACATCCTCACCTGCCACATAGCATCCAGGACATCGTAGGAGAACTTAGTGTCTCCGCCATTCAGTTTCCTTGTCTGAAAAATGGGGAGGAGCAGGGCCCTGCTCCCAGTCTGGTAGCAGCGATTAAATGAGGAAAGCATGGAGCAAGAGTCCAGGACATGCCAGGTCCGAACACGCACAGGTGCAGCTCTTATGCCCCGTTTGTAGTTGCTTATAAATAGGTCTTAGTTACTGCTGGTGGTGTGTTCTCAGCACGTGCTTTCATGTGTCCATTTGAAAATGTACTTATTGAGGGCTCGCAGAGCTGGCCCTGGGAACAGTTACATATTCACAGTACGTAACTCTTATGAAGGTGAATATACAATATTTTCTTTCATTAATTGTATTGACCTTAGACCTTCTCCGAGAAAAGCAGGTTTGGTGCTAGGAAGATGGGTGGGAAATGTGAACTGCATTTTTGTGAAAGCAATAACAAATGCTTTACACTGCTCTGGAAAAAATAAAATCCAAGTAAGCACTTATTTGCTATGGAGTATCTGGAATTTTATTTTATTTGCGGACATTAAGAACCTATCCCCAAACTCGCCCGGGTGCCTCAGTCGGTTAAGCGTCCGACTTCGGCTCAGGTCATGATCTCACAGCCCGTGGGTTCGAACCTCACACCAGGCTCTGTGCTGACAGCTCAGAGCCTGGAGCCTGTTTCAGATTCTGTGTCTCCCTCTCTCTCTGCCCCTCCCCAGCTCATGCTCTGTCTGTCTCTGTCTCAAAAATAAATACACGTTGAAAAAAAAATTTTTTTAAAGAATCTATCCCCAAACATAGCAAAACCGTAAGCCGTTCATTGCCTCAAGCCCTGTGCTGGGTGCTCGTGCATTCCCAGTGTGCGTTTTCAGGTGAGGGAAGCAAAGGCCTGGACAGCAGAGGGGACTTGCCCAGAGGCAGGGGTCCAGCTGAGTGCAGAGCGTCCCGCACCCACGGCCCTGCCTTGGCTCTTGGGCTTCCTCCTGACATGCACTGATTACAAGATTGTGTCACTTCACCTGAGAAGCCGTTTCAAAGCCCACTGGTCTCTTCTCCACAGGACGACGAAGCCCTCTGCACCCATGTTACCACCTTTGAAGGACTGACCGACCCTCCAGCTTGTGCCACTTCCTGCTCCCACCATGGGACCCTCGGGGAGCATGCTCAGCAGCGGACAGATGCAGGTTGTCCTGTGGGGCAGCTTGGCAGCTCTCGTCACTTTCTTCCTCATCAGCTTCCTCATCTTTCTGTGTTCCAGTTGTGACAGGTGAGATCTGACGTGTATCGGCTGGAACCTTGAGATAACCCTTCCCCTGTGCCCAGAAGCGTCTTCATGGGAAAAGCATGTTGTAAACAGAATCCTGATCCACAGACATTCACAGAAACCCCTGTGTTAAAATTAACTAGTGTCTGTGCCGCAGAGTGCCCCAGGATGTTTTTCTGTTCATTGAATGAAAATCCATATTTGAATTGGCTCAGGAGCAATTGGGAGAACCCTTGTCTATGAAACTTCCCAGAATGAAGTTCTTGCCGTTCTTTTAGGCACATCCTTGTTAAATTTATATTGTGTCTGCCCGTATATTGTGTCTGCCCGTATATTGTGTCTGCCCGTCTGTAGGCATTTGGAGGTCTAAGTGTGATGTGCATTAAAGATACTCTGCTGCCACTTGAGAGTTACTGATTACTATTGCTGTTACGTGCTTTGAAAGGACCATTAAAGATTTGTAATCTAGAACTGCAATTTGTTAAGAAACAGACGGAATTTCCTAGGAGAGAGACAAAATAATCATCTTGGTGGTTTTTAGAGTTATGCTTCTTCTCCCCACCCAGGTCTCCCTCATATAGAATGTCTGTATCCCCCACCCCGAAAAAAAGATTTTTGCTCAGAAGCAAAGGTCTTTCTAACATGTTGGGAGTGATTCCCAGGTGTTCCGAGGATGTTAGGATACTTGCAGGAGCTCCTGGGTGACTCAATCAGTTAAGCATCCAACTTTGGCTCAGGTCATGATCTCACAGTTCGTGAGTTCAAGCCCCACTTCGGGCTCTGTGCTGTCAGCTCAGAGCCTGGAGCGTCCTTCAGATTCTCTGTCTCACTCTCTGTCCCTCCTTTCTCCCTTGTGCTCTCTCTCTCAAAAATGAATAAACATTAAAAAATGTATTTAAAAAAGGATACATGCAGCCTCCTGGCAGATTGGTGCTGTGGGGCTGGTGCAATTCGGCCAGTCCACCTCCAGACCTTTCTCTCGGGGACTTCAGGAGTGACCCAGCAAGTGTCATTTACAAATTTGGATAGGACTTCCTACCCTGAAATCTCTGTCAAGAGGAGGAAAATCAGACTCTCCAAACCAAGTAGCTTTCCAGGCCCTTCCCAGCTTGGACCTGGGGCTCTACAGCTGGATCTGCGTCTGGTGAGGAAGATGCAGAAATAGAGGCCAGTGGAGAGTGTGCTTTCCTGGACTAGGGAGGGCCTGCTTGTAATTATGTACACTCCCACTAGGCGTCACTGTTGCCATGTACAAATATGGAACATGTATTCTCTAGTACTGATGGCTTTCTTTAGACTGTCCTGAGTAAAAATAAATTCTATTTTTATTCGATGGACTTTTCCATAGACTGGAAGTACATATGACTCATCCTGAGAGCATGTATCCTTCCCGACGTGCCAAAATTTGTATTTTCTTTCATTATTTTCCCAGTCCCGTTGCACTGTGTAGCCGACTCTGAGTTTGTCTGGGTTTTCTTAAAAAAAAAAAGAAAAAAAAAAAAAAGGCAAAATTCTTTCCAGTATTCTAGATCTGAGACAAGTTTCTGCTCAGGAACGTGCCTCAGTCCTCTTGTGAACTTCTGTTTTCTACTCTGGGAGAAAGGTGTGAGCGAGCGAGGTGACTGCTCTCATGCTGTGACTTGACCCCTCAGACCCTGACGCCTGCAGAGAAGTGATGAAGTCACTGTCCAGCTTTTGCTTCCTTGGCACAGTAAACCAGGATCCTAAAAGATTAAAATGTGGACAAATATTAGGATAGCAAAGGGGAGTGTACGTTTGATTTTAGATGGCATGCTTGATATTAAAGTGATGTGTTCTTTTCTATTTCAGAGAAAAGAAGCCGAGGCAGCACAGTGGGGACCACGAGAACCTGATGAACGTGGTGAGCCCATAGCACATGTCTGTGCGTGCTTCCAAACACCAGCCACTGATCTAAGTGTGTTCCCACACGCTGGCAACCTAAGGGGAACCCAGGGGAGGACTCAGCCGGAGTTAACTGGCTGCCTTGTGTCCTCCCTCTGAAGGACTCTGGTGCAGCGTGACTAGAGGCCCGTGTGACTAGAGGCCCATGCAATTAGCCCGGTTGGTTGGGAGAGTTTCAGAAATGGATGCAGTTGTGCTGTTGCCAGAAAAATTCTTAGAGAGCCCCAACCTGCTGCTGGGAGCCTCTGCCCAGCTCCAGCCTTGTATTAGTGTGCGAGGGCTGCATAACAAAGGATCGCAAACAGTGCAGCTTAAATAACAAATGTATCATCTTGAAGTTCTGGAGGCTAGAAGGGGAGATCAGGGCATCAGTGGGGCTGATTGGTTCTTCTGAGAGCTTGGAAGGTAAATGTGTTCCAGGCCCATCTCCTGGCTTCTGAGGGTTTGCCGGCCTTCTTTGCCACTCCTGGGTACTTCGTGGTCTTCTCCCTGTGTCTCTCCGTGTGGTCTTTCCTCTGTGCGTGTCTCTGTCCAGGCTTCCTTGTTTTATAAGGACTCCAGCGTGACCTCATCTTATTTTCATCTGCAATGACCCTGTTCCAAATAAGGGCATGTTCCTAGGGTATTTTGGAGGTTAGGACTTCACCACAGAAATTTGGGGAGTATCCAGTTCAACCGATAATAGCTGGTCATGAAGCTAACCGAAAGGTAGGCCCCCCCCCCCATCAACCTCGATATGGCCCGGCTGGGTGTCCGCAGCTCTCACCTGGGGGCCCGAGGGGCTCTCAGGTCCACCCTGGTGAGGAGCAGCCCGAGTGTCCTGGTCTCGCCTTGTTCTCTCCACTCACGCCCTTCCCTGGCTGAGCACCTCCAGCAGCCGGGGATGGGGCCACCCCGTAGTCACACTGCTGACTTCATCAGTCGTGCCGGAGCCCCGTGGCAGGGCTAAAACAGAGAAGCTGTCTCCGGTCCCTGACAGAATTCCTGAAGATCAGACAAAACTGCTATAGGGGAGAGGGTGTAAACCTGGCAGCCAGCACAGCCAGCACACGGGGTCAGAGCAAACCCTGCACGGGTCTCCAGGCCCAGTCACCCACCCTACAGACGTGCAAGACTCTTCTTGTATTCCAAGCAGGCTGGAAGTCGTCATCGGGGCTTCCCTCCTCCGGGGAGCCCCTGGGGGTTTCCTTGCCTCCTCCTCTGCATGCACACCTTACCCACTGCTGTCCTGGGTTCTCAGCTCTCCTGGGTGAGGAAGGGCTCACCCCCATTTCAGCCTCTGGCCATCAACCCCACTTCTCAGCTGTGCACAGCACCTCCCGTCCTGCACACAGATGACTGCTGTGGCGGCATCTGGAGGGTGGAGGGGCGCCTGGGTGGCTCAGTTGATTAAGTCTCCAACTCGTGTGTGTGTGTGTGTGTGTGTGTGTGTGTGTTTGAGAGCGAGACAGAGTACAAATGGGGGAGGGGCAGAGAGAAGGAGACAAAATCTGAAGCAGGCTCCAGGCTCTGAGCTGTCAGCACAGAGCCCGATGTGGGGCTCAAACTCATGAGATCATGACCTGAGCCAAAGTCGGACGCCTAATGGCTTGAGCCACCCAGGCACCCTATCCAACTCTTGATTTAGGCTCAGGTCATGATTTCATGATTTGTGAATTCGAACCCCATGTTGGGCTCTGCCCTGTGATCCTCTCTCTCTCCCCACCGTCTTTCTGCCCCTCCCCCACTCATGCATGCACACACTTGTGTGCTCTCTTTCTCTCTCCATATAAACCTAAAGAAGTTTTTTTAAAAGGGCGGGTAGGGAGCAGCTCTACTGTTGCTCCTCCCACACGTAGGTCCCGGGCCCCGACTTTCTTCACCACCCGCCCCCCCCGCCATGTTCCTTGGTGCCAGCTGGTAGGTGAGGTTGGGGCTGGAGGAAGGGCTTCTGTCTCTGTCCTCCTTTCCAAGTCCTTCCCAAGCAGCGTTCTCAAGTGTGGCCTGTGCCACTAGCAGCAGCCCCCCTGAAGCTTGTGGGGCCCAGGGAACCGTCAGCAAGCACCCCCCCCCCACATAATTCTGACGTGTGCTCAAGTGTGAGAACTGTTGTAGACCGTGCCTGCTTGCCCACCCAGGGTCAGCGGTAAGGTCGAAGGCAGTGGCGTGGGGGTGAAGAGAAAACGCTCACTCTTCCCACGCCAGGTCCCTAACTAATAACCCCAGAGCCCTTCTTCTACAGGCATGTTGGAGAGAGCACGCAAATCACGTGTTCATGTGGGCAGTGGTACGCGAGCTCACACACACCCACCGCAGCCTGCCCACCTGGCTCTCTTTAAGAGCTTCCCCCTCAGCTGCTAAATCTTATTCAACTTGCAGATTTGCCATTTAGGCCAAAGAAGCCCCTTGAGTCCGCCTTGCCTCCCCACCTCTGATCCCGGCGCTTGTACATCCTTGTTCCCTCCTAAGCCCCAGAGGAGCCACCACTAACTCCTAGCCTAAAAATATCCAGAGGCACAGGGGTGTCCTGAAGTCTGCTTCTTGAGCTATGAGAGCGGCGGGCTCACTGCAGGCTCCTCTGGGCACATTTTCTCATGGACACTGAGAGTAGAAGTGGTGGCTAGGACCCAGGCTACGCTACTTCAGCAGCAGTGGGTACTTAGGCTGTTATTAGCCTTGCTAGAGGCCTTCCCCCGACATCTGACTCCTGTCCGGGTGCAACCTTTCTGTGATACGAGCCTCTGCACCTAAAGCTCCTGGCATCCTAACTCAGTGACCCACCTCCTGGCCCCTTTCACTTAGGAGCAGCATTAAACTGAAACAGTGGACTCTCAGTAAGGGTTCATGACATAGCATGAGCTATTTGCTCTATCATCGTCATCATCATCATCATCATCATCTGGTTCCAAGTAAGAAGTCAGAGAATTTATGAGGCCAACTAGGGAAGTTTCTGGTGCTGTGTATGTCAGAACTTCCCGTGTGCAATCCCAGAACACAGTCCAGGTGTGGCCTCCTGGGTCATGCGCACTGTGTTCTATGAGAAGGATTTGGGAACCGGTCACATTAGCAGTCACTCAGGCTGCCACAGGGAACCAGCTGGGCATTTAAAGAAACACCTGCTTTCTGACTCCTTGTTTATTCCATGTAGTATCTCCCATGTTGACCTCAGTAGAAAACACCTTCAATCTCATTCTTCCAAGCATCCAGAATTTGTGAGGATAAGATTTGCAAACCTACTGTTTAACATGATTGTCCTTGTGAACCTTAAAGCAGAGAGCTGGCTGGTTATGAAAGTCTCAGAAATCAAGAATAGTATCTATTTTCGACCAGACTTAAGCCTCTTCCCTTCAGATGGCATATCTGTCTTGGTGTGGCAGGCCTTTAAGAATAGCATTTTATGGGGCACCTAGATGGCTCAGTCAGTTGCACATCTGACTCTTGATTTCAGCTCAGGTCATAACAACAGGGTCATAGAATCAAGCCCACATCAGCCTCCTCACTGAGCGTGGAGTCTGGTCAAGGTTCTCTCTCTCTCCCCCTCTCCCGCTGCCCCTCTTCTCTGATCATGTGTGCACATGCTCTTGCTCTCTAAAATAAAATTTAAAGAAATTTTGAAAAATTTTTAATGTTTATTTTTGAGAGACAGAGCATGAGCCAGGGAGGGGCAAAGAGATTGAGGGAAACACACAGAATCAGAACCACGCTCCAGGCTCTGAGCTGTCAGCACAGAGTCTGAGGTGGGACTTGAACCCATGAGCAGTGAGATCATGACCTGACCTGAAATTGGATGTTTAACCGACTGAGCCACGCAGGCACGTCTAAAATTAAAAATTATTAAAAAAAAACAACAAAACATTTTACAGCACCTGTGGTATTAGGAAGGATGAGAGCGCTCTCTGCTGGGGTCACTTCTGACCCGCACTGGGCCTTGGGGACTGACCCCTCATGGCCTGCCTGTAGCCCACTTGGAGACACCAGGTGGAAAGCTCTGCAAATGGCCTTGAAGATTCTAGAACAATTCTGTCACGTAGGGCTTTCCATCATGATGGAAGTGTTCTATACCTGATCTGATGCAGTAATCACTAGCTGCCTGTGGCTGATGACTGGTAGAACTAAGCAACTGAATTTTGTTTAATTTCACTTAGTTTAAGTGGATTTGGGTTTTTGCTGCTGCTGTTTTTAGAAAAAGCCATGGCGCTCTCCTCTGCCCGCAGTCTGATTCTTCATGTGGTATGTTTGCTTTGCAGCCTTCTGACAAGGAGATGTTCAGCCGCTCAGTGACTAGCCTGGCCACAGATGCACCTGCCAGCAGTGAACAGAACGGAATAGTCACCAATGGGGACAGTAAGTCAAAGAAAAATACCAGCTTTCCATGTAGACCCTAGCACATCTCAAAAAAATGTAGCTCAAAAACTAGGAAATGTGTGCTTGCTCACTCTTAGTGTTCCTACCAGTTTTAGCAAAGCTAAATCTGGATGAAAAGCTAATATTTATTATTTGGTTTCTCCATGCCATTGCTCTAAGATCTGTTTGTATACGAACCATCCATACAACTCCTATAAGATTACTGATAGTACTAGTAATATTGTCCCTGCCTGTAAGGCAGCTGTTGCCACTGTCCACAGCTTAGAGGTGAAGAACCCGCAGCACACGGCTGGTTCAACACATCACCACAAACTTAGTGCCTGAGAACAACTGAAGGGTATTAACTTACAGCTTTAAAGTTAAAGTATCAGCAGAAATGCACTTCTTCCTAGAGGCTCTGGGGGTGAATCTGTTCCCTTACCTGTTTCATCTTCTAGGGGCCGCCTGCATTTGTTGATTCCTAGCCTTTCCCTCCATCTTTACATCTCTCCCTAACTCTCCTGCCCTGCTCTGTCACTAAAAGGACCCTTGGGGGACCTTGGTGGCTTAGTCAGTTAAGCAACTGACTTCGGCTCAGTTCATGATCTCATGGCTCATGAGTTTGAGCCTTACATCAGGCTCTGTGCTGACAGCTCAGAACCCACTTTGGATCCTCTCTGTCTCTCTCTCCCTCCTCCCCTGCTAGCTCAAAAGTAAATAAACATTAAAACAAAACAAAAAAAAAAAAAAACAACACCTCTCTCGTGATTACGTAGGGCCCACCCTGGGTGACCCAGGCTACTCTCCCTTCTCAGGGTCAGCTGATAGTTCATCTGTATCCTTAATTCCTCCCTTGCCATGTAACATAACACACACACACACACAGGTCCCAGAGATTGGGACATGGACACTTTTTGGAGGCCTTAATCCTGCCCACCTTGGACAGGCTGATAGTTTGCCTGAGATCACAGCCAGTGCGCTGACGATCTGTAACCCGAGTTCCGGGCACACCTTTGGATCCACTCTGCATACTGCCTGTTGCATGCACGGGGTGCTCTCCATGACAAAAATAGCAACTACACTTCACACTTTCCAGTTTACAAAGTGCTTTCACCTGAGCTTGTCCTGTTACAAGGACAAATTTTAATTTGTTAAAATTAATAAATATTAATTGTATACCTGTGTACAGCTAAGGTAACTCAGGGAGGGGAGGCAATATCTACCCCAGAAGCTGCAGACTCCATTGCCTGTCCTTGGACCACCATGACACATGTCTGGGGCCAGAGGGCAAAAGTTCAACCCCTCTGTGATGAGCAAGTAAACAGTGTCACCTGCCATTGTGTTGGATGCTGTCCTGAGCTGCAGGGGTCGCAGAGAATCCCAGTCTAGTCAGTAAAGAAAGTGAAGATTAAAACTCATATGTTATAAACATATACATACATACATCTATAAAGACTATATATAATATGTAAGAACTATATACTATTTAAAGAGCATGTAAGATAAATATATGCATGAATATTCATATATACTTATATTTTTTATGCTTATACATGAAGACTATAGGCACTGAGAAAACATGACTGAGTGGTTTCACACAATAACATTTCTGTGGAAATCGAAGAATTTCACATGTGGATTTTCTAATTTAGGAATGGTAGGGGGAAGGGCAGTGAGATGGAAGGAAGAGGCACAGTGTGCAGTCCCTGAGTAACACTGGGTTAGGGCACATTTGTGCCCCATTGTTTCTATCATGTCTGCCAAACAAAAGTGACCATTGAAAGGGGATGGTTCCCAGTTATTGCCTCCAAACGGGAGGTGGCCAGTAAGGCCAGTGAGGGTGGCCCCCACCCATGCCCCCCACTGTGGTGCCAAGCCGCTCACAGTCTGGCTCCATGGAATATCACTTTCTTCCTCTGGTCACGCTATACACTCTGCCTACCAGACTCCCACCATTATGCAATAAAAGTAACTGTGAACCAAATTAATAGCCAACACAATTTATTAAATATTGTATCAGAAGGATGTAATAGCTGGTTTTAGTTTCAACTGTGGTTGAAATAATATCAGGTAACAATCATACATCTGTAATTTGCAGTTTAGAGACCAGTAAAAAGTACCTTGATTTAACCTAACCATGCATTATCCAATTCACTGTAGTAATTATTTAAGGAATTGTCTTTCCCCATTTTTAATACTTTTGTGGCTTTAGTTCTTTCAGAAGACAGTACTCTGACCTGCATGCAACATTATGAGGAAGTCCAGACCTCAGCCTCAGATCTGCTGGACTCCCAGGACAGCTCAGGAAAGGCGAAATGCCATCAGAGCCGGGAACTACCCAGAATTCCTCCGGACAGTGCAGTGGACACGATGCTCAACGCGAGAAGTGTGGACGGGGACCCAGGCCTGGGGACGGAAGGGCCGTACGAAGTGCTCAAGGATAGTTCCTCCCAAGAAAATATGGTGGAGGACTGCTTGTATGAAACTGTGAAAGAAATTAAGGAGGTGGCAGCAGCCGTGAAAGGTCACAGCAGCAGGTCAAAGTCAACTTCTGCTTTGAAAGAGCTTCCAGGGCCCCAAGCCCCCCAAGCGGACTTTGCCGAGTATGCCTCAGTGGACAGAAACAAAAAGTGTCGACAGAGTGTTAATGCGGAGACTGTTCTTGGAAATTCATGCGATCTGGAAGAGGAAGCCCCACCGCCTGTCCCCGTTAAACTTCTGGATGAGAATGAAAACCTTCAGGAGAAGGGAGAGAGCAAGGCAGAAGGGGAAGGAGCCACAGAGGGAGCCAGTGAAACCAACAAGGTGGGCCCTCGTGTTTGTGCTCCGTGTGCTTTTGTCATGATTAGGAATCTAGCTAACCTTGGGGCTTTTACTGGCTCATCATTCTGGGAAATATATACAGACACTTTCAGGTTTGTTGAATGATGAAAGCTGTTTTAGTGAAACCTGTATTTGTCTCCCCCCCCCCCCCCCCCCCGATAGTAAAATGCTGAAAATCCATGTTTGTAAAGTATTTCCCTCTTGGCACCTTACTTGGATATTTTCCAGTTTTTACATCCTGTCTAATTGGGGCCAAGTATTATTGTCTACGTTTTGAAGACCAGGAATTTAAATGGAAATAAAGTGTTCGCTCCCACATTTAGCCTCTTCTGTTTGTTGCTGCCTTGAGCAGCATGGTGATCTCTGAAATCCGAGCACAGGAAGGAACACACACACACAGGGAACAGATTCACAGGTGCCACTGCTTCTATCTGATTACATGCATACTTCTATATAGAATCAAGTAAAAGATTTTATTTTGTGACAGTTTCAAAACAATAGCCTATAACTCTTAAGGTTAGATATTCAGCAAAGCTCTCAAATGTATTAACAATCCCTGAGCCTTATCTATTTGTTTCTGATCACTTGATGTTCATGAGTCACAGTAACTTGAAATTCACATCTCCAGTTGTCAGTATCTCCTTGGTATTTAACCAGGCCCAGTCTTCTTTAGTCAACTATTATCTGAGTTTAGTTGTTTCCGCAGAAAAAAGCAAGGTTCTCATCTCAGGTTTTGGTGGGAAGGACAAGTAGAGGTTAGTCAATACGGTAGCAGCCTTACAAACCATCTGGAGTTCATGATCAGAATGTGAACCCTGGCTATGGTTACATAGGTTATACCCAAGTCAGTCATTCTTTGTGGTATTCACTGAATGCATTTCAACTTTTCATATTATCCATGAAATGAGCTGTTGAGAGCCCCAGAGTGTTTATGAGCCTAGTCGTAAATGCAAAAGTGCATTCTATTATTTTGCCCTTCATATAACCAGAGATAATAAAACTAATGTAAAGTCTATTATGCCTAAAGCAATTCAAGTTTTTTGACGTATAAGCACTTGAGAGATAAGAAGGTCAATTGTCTAACCACTGTCCGTGAACAGTTCTCCAGACATCACGTTAGGAAATGGAACTACCCATCTGGGAATTAAACTACCTGTCTATAGTAATATAAGAATGAATAACTCATCATCTCCATATAAACAATCCTAATTTTAAGCAATTCAAAGAACTTGAAATATTTAATATTCATTTTTTTTTCATTCATTCACTTGAAGACTTCAGTGAGCACCTACTGTATGCCGCATAATCTTCTAGGTGCTGAGAGTCCACTAGTGAACAAAACTTCCCATCCCAGTGGAGCTTACACTTCAGTGGGGAGAGAGAGACATACATGTGCATGTAAATAAAGTATATGGTATTTTAGAAGGCTTTAAAGTTTATAGGGAAAAATTAGAACAAAATAAGGAGGATTAGGAAAGTGGAGCGAGTGCAGTTGTGAATCAGGTGGTCAGGGTATGCCTACTGGTAAGGTGGCATTTGAGTAAAACATTCAAGGAGGTGAGAGAATAAGTTGTATACATTTGGGGGAAGAGCAGATGGAGAAGGAGAAATGGCCAGTGTGAAGGCTCAGAGGCTGGAGCTTGCCTGGCCTGTCCAGGAGAGAGGGGAGAGTAGTAAAGAGAAAGCTAACCAGGGGCCTAGTCCTGTGCGGCCTTTACTCATAATCTGAATAAAAGATTATAAAATGTTGAGAAGAATGGGTGACTCTGGATCTGGAAAAGATCCCCCGACTGTACTGTTAAATTCAACTGTAAAGGGTAGGAGTGAGGAGGCAGATCAGGTAGCCATTCTCACAAACCAGACAAGAGATGATGGTGGCTTCGAACAGGACAGAAGTAATGGGAGACGCTAAACTAGAGCCAAGAGATTTGCTGGTGGGCCAGGTGTGTAAAGAAAGAAAGAAAAGATAATGCTGAGTCCTAGGTTTGGCCTGAGCCACTAGAAAGATGGAATGACCATTAACTGAAATGGAGAGGACTGCAGGCAAAAAAGTTTTTGGAGAAGACTGGGTATCCGGTGCTGGACAGGTTTCATTTGAGATGCACACTGGGTGTCTGAGTACAAACAGCAGAGAGCAGCTAGATGGATGAGCAGGTTTATGAGAAAAGGCCTGGGTTGGATCTGTACACTTGGAAGTCCAGCAGCAGAAATTTTTTCTCAAAGCCATGACATGGGATGAGATCACTGAGTGAGTGTAAATGGCGACCAGAAGAGTTCCCAGGGCACAGGTCTGGGGAAGAACGGGAGCTAGCAAAGGACACCTAAATAGGAAAGAAAAACAGGAAAGTTCAGTGTCCTGGAAGCCAAGTGAAGGAGGTTCAGGGACAGAGGAGTGGCCGCTGTGGCAGATGTAGCGATGGGTTAGGAAAGATGAGGGCTGAGGATTGACAGTCATATTAGTTGCCTGGTGGCTATTGGTGTCCTGGGAGTGTCAGAGGCAGAAACTCAACTGAAATGGGTTTAGAGAGAGAATAGAAAGAGAAAAATTACTTGAGCAACTTTTTTAGACAACTCTTTTAAGAGCTTTTGCTATAAAGGGATAAGGCAATAGATGAAACTGGAAGAAGGGTTGGTTTGTTTTGTTTTTAGCATCAGAGAAATAACAGCATGGTTTCATGTGGGTGGGAATGATTTCACAGTGAGGGAATAGCTGATGATATAAACAGAATGGGGGAATTACTGGAGTGAATATGCATGAGTAGATGTGAGGAGGCAAGATCTCCTGCGTATGAGGAGGGGAATCACCTTAAAGACGGGCTTAGAGGGGCGCCTGGGTGGCTTGGTCGGTTGGGCGTCCGACTTTCGCTTGGGTCGTGATCTCGCGGTTCGTGGGTTCGAGCCCCGCGTTGGGCTCTGTGCTGCCGGCTCAGAGCCTGGAGCCTGTTTCAGTCTGTGACTCCCTCTCTCTCTGACCCTCCCCTGCTCATGCTGTCTCTCTCTCTCCTGGAAATAAAAAAAAAAAAAAAAAATTAAAAAAAAAAAAAAGACGGGCTTAGAGACTTCTTTGGTGACAGGGAGGAAGGAAAATTCATGGATGCAGAGAAGGGGGCGGGGTAGGGTACAAGTTCATAGAAATTTCTCCTGATTTCTTCAGTTTTCTCCAGGTCACCAGGGAAGGGCAAGGAAGGTGGGAAGTAAATAGCCAGACCAGCAGGGACCAGGTATAGTGGCAAGGCTGTTCCAACATAGCGCGGCATTTAGAACCCACCTGAAGGCTGAATTCACCAATGACCAGGAAGGGCACTGGGTATTTAATACTACTGGGTATTGAAAAACATCATACAATAGATATGAGAGAAAGAGAGAGCCTAAGGTGAGCAAGAGGGATAAAGGAGAGAGGGATAATCTCAATCAGGCTCCACAGGAAGCATTGGAGCCCAACATGGGACTCAATGCCACAACCCTGGGACCATGACCTAAGCTGAAATCAAGGGTCAGACGCCCAACCAACTGAGCCACCCAGGTTCCCCAACACAATAGATTTTTTTCTAAGTGTTTATCCTCAGTTTCTTGACATAATTTCTTTGATTTTTAAATTTTTAAATTTTTTTTTTTTTTTTTTTTTACTTCTGAGAGAGAGAGAAAGAGCCTGAGCAGGGGAGGGTCAGAGAGAGAGGGAGATACGGAATCCAAAGCAGGCTTCAGGCTCTGAGCTAGCTGTCAGCACAGAGCCTGACATGGGGCTCGAACCCATGAACTGTGAGATCATGATCTGAGCTGAGGTTGGACGCTTAACTGACTGAGCCACCCAGGCACCCCAATTTTTAAAATTTTTTAATGTTTATTTTTGAGAGACAGAGACAGAGTGCAAGCAGGGGAGGGGCAGAGAGAGAGGGAGACACAGAAACTGAAGCAGCCTCCGGGTTCTGAGCTGTCAGCACAGAGCCCAGTGCAGGGTTCGAACTCAAGAACTACAAGATCATGACCTGAGCTGAAGTCAGACCCTTAAATGACTGAGCCCACCAGGCACCCCTTGACATAATTTCTTTGTAGAAAATAACTTCTCTAAAATTAATTTGAAAATATTTTTATAGATGTGTCAAAGCATATGCAAAAGAAAGGTTGGGTTATTGACTTCAAACTGTATCTTCCCTTGGTTTGTGTTTGTTTTGACAGAGATTTAGTTCATTGTCCTACAAGTCCCGGGAAGAGGACCCAACTCTCACAGAAGAAGAGGTGAGTTTTATTGCTTTTTAAATAATAAGAAAGCTCTAAAGAATAGAGCTGCTCTCCCTGCATAAATGCACTGTCATGTTACTCTTCTCTGAAAAAGCTGAAACACTCTTAAGCATATGTCTGGAGACCAGGATCCGGGAATGTTGGCTCAAGTGACTGGCAGATGTTAGGAGAAAAAGGAAGGCAGGATGAACAGGTCATCTAAGTGAAAGAAACAGAACAGGAAAGAAGGAACAGAAAAAAAAAAAAGAGGAGGGGAGAAAATAGAATGAGAAGACAGAAATTTAACTGAGAGTAGTTTAGCAGTCACGAAGTCCACCTTTGAAGGAAATTAATGATGGGTTGGAAAATACAGGAAACTGGAACAGGTAGGTGTAAAGAATTTAATCCAGTCTGGGAAGTGGAGGGGGAAGGTTTTCATAAGGAATTTGGAGGCAGAGAACAGGTAACTAACTCCAGGAAGTACAGGTCAGGCTGCAGCCGCAGTCAGACGCAGCAGCCGGCAGGAAAGGCCTGTCTGCTCCCGAGTACCTGGGCTGAATACTCACCAGCTAAACTTTTCAGTGAAGCGTTAACATCGTACAAACCAGTATATATGTGATGATGTCAAGCTAGGCTTAGAGAGCTGAACACCTTAATTTATCCAGCTGCATATAGCCTCTCTCTGGAGTTCCTAGCAGGGTAAATTTTGTGCATGTAGGAAAACGATATGCATATGCAGGGACATCCCCTCCTATCATAGAGTATTGAGAAATGAAATAGACTACAGTCCCACAGTGGGAGTTCAAAGAGCAGAAGAACTTTCCATAGGCAATCTTGCCCTTTTGCTTCTCTGTTTCCTGCCCCAGGGAATGGACCTGCCATCTAGCTGCCTGTTCACACAAGCCACAACTCTGGGCCTCATCCGTGACACCCCATTTCCTGTATGGGCTCAGACTCAGGCAGTAGCAGGTCCCCTGAATTCTACCTCCAAAAGGTTTCATTCACACACTGCTCTGTCCGTGTCTGCTGTGCCCGCCCCTCACCAGCCTGGTGGCACCAGTCTGTTGTCCACACTGCACCAGAGCCATCCCACTTGGGACCAGAAAGAAGAATAAATGAGAGATCTTGAAACCAATCCTTTAAAATAATGTTGAGACTAAGTACAAATTTAAATTACTTTTCTTCTGACCTTACATTATTTGTGGTTTGGGAAAATAGGATCTAATTAAAATGATGAATTTTTAACATAGATTAAAGAAGTGATTCACATATATTCATTGTGGGAAGATGCTTTACAAAAACTAATTATGGAAGTCACTTATTTTTGTATTTATGTACTATAATGTTAGCCAGTCCGGACAGAAACGGAGATATGAGTTTTATGTCCACTTACCCCAGTTTAACAGAACGATGGGGGGAGAGGGTTGATCATAGGAAGAGAAATGGGGAAAAGAGGGTAATTTATAAGAACATAACAATTTGCAGCTTGAATAATAAAGATGAAAGATTAAAAGAGAAAAATTGTGAAGCTAAATAGCAACGGGACTTGAAAGGAATCTGTATACGAAACAGAAATCATAGTCCTAGAAGGCATGTATCCGATCAGAAGACTTGAGAATCTTTCATAAGTGTTAACATTTACAAGATCCTCTGCACATTAGGTTTGTGCCCAGAGACAATATTAAGTTGCAAGTTAGTGAAAGAGCCTTTAACTTTTAAAAAGGAGTGTAAAAGACAAGAAAACCCAAGTACCTGCAAGGAGCCAGGCATTAATGGCAGGCATCGTTGCGGGGGGAGGGGAGAAGGTTGAGGAGCAGAGCCACAGTGGGCCTCTGTGTTACAGGGCCTCATTGTTACAGGGCAGGTAAAGCTGGGTTTGTCCCCCTCAGTTGCCCCTGAGGGTGAAGATTGCATTTCTACCTTGCTGGACCCCCTCTTCACTCACTGCCTTCCATGATTCACCCTTTATATCTGTCCACATTTTTGGCTCAGACCACCTTTTAGATCATAAGTTCCATATATCTGCACCTCACTATGAAAAGCAGGTGATATATTCTTCCTAATATCAAAGAAATTATAATTCTTCATTTCAAGAGTAATTTTCCATTCAGCTCTCTCAGGTGAGAAGGTTAATTTAATAGTCATTAGAAGGGTCAGACCAACATGGCAAAGAGTTTCCTAAAGATGATTCCTCTGGCTCTAAATCTTTGGATTGTCAAGGCCTGGCAAAACAGAGCCACCAGCCCTGAAAAGTTCTCATGCAAATGACCTGTTAACATGCAGCAGGCCTGTCTTACGAAGCTTTCGAGGCCAGCTGGAAAATCCATCCACAGTATGTACGATATGCGAAAGCAAGAAAATCTCTCTCCGCACTTGGGAATCAAGCATCTGTCAGGAGGCATGTTCATTTATTTCCCGGGTGTTTGGGTAAATCAATCATTATGGCCAATGAAGGTAATGAAGGATATTTCTTATTTCCAACCATCCTTTCTAAAATTAAAATAATACCCCTCCACACACACAAAAATCTCTTAATCAGTATGTTTAATCTGTCATTGCCAAAGAAAATAAAATCCCTCTTGATAGTAGAGGTTATATGGAGTATGTTAATGAGACTGAGTAGGTGTGTCCGGAAAATAGCCCAGTCTTCACATAGGAAAGAGAGTCCTGTAAGTGAATTGTCTCCAAATTTCATGTCTGGGTTGGCTGGTTGCAAACAAGAATGATTTTTTCCCGCTGAAGAAAACTTATCCCCATCTGTAAATGCCTGCTTAATCCATAATAGGCAATGAAGTTGAAAATTAATGGAAAATGATGCTTTTACAGATATAAGTAGATTGCTGGCCAGGATCCAGGACCTACTTTTCAGACCACTTCATTGCAGATAGAATGGACCATATAGTCCAAGTTGGTGGTTCTCACACTTTAGTGGGTATCAGAATCAGCACAGAGTGCTGGGCCCCACCCCTGAGTTTCTGTCTCAGTGCTTCTGGGGTGGGACCTGAGGATTACCTTTCTCATAAATTCCCAGATCCTGCTTGCTGCCAGTTCAAAACCTGCCTTTTGAGAACCATTTATCTAACATCTGTTTTCTGCCCTTTTTTCTTAAAACAGTAGAGCCTTTGTTTCAGGTAAAATAGTCTGATGTCGAAATCGAGTAAAACATGATACTGTAGTCAGGTCCTGGGGCCTCTTGAACTCCTCATTCTCTCTGCTTTCCTCCTTCCTGAAGACCCAGAGAGAACCGGGTCGTCATCTGCTTATGCTCATACAACTGGTCTATTTACAAAGTTGAAGATAACATGTATAATTGTTCTCTAGTAGCGTACTTCAGGATTAGTACGTTAAGAGCCCACTTCTGGGTATATAGCTGAAGGAAATGAAGTCACTGTCTTGAAGACATATTTGTCCCCTCAGGTTCTTTGCAGCATTGTTCACCATAGTCAAGACATGGGAACAACCTAAGTATACATCGGCCAATGAATGGATAAAGAAAATGTGAGATACATATCCACACACATACATTATAAATATATACATATATGTATATATGTGTGTATACACACACGCACATACAAACACAAACAATGGAATATTATTCAGTCACGAAAAAGGAGATTCTGTCTTTTGTGACAACTTGGATAGACCTTGAGAACATTATGCTAAGGGAAGTAAGTCAGACAGAGAAACACAAATACTATATGTTCTCGTGTACATGTGGAATCTAAAAAAGCCAAAACTCTTAAAATAGCAAGTAGAATGGTGGTTGCCAGGGACTGGGGAGTAGGGAAAATGTTGGTCAAAGGGTACAAACTCCCAGCTGTAAGTTGAGTAAGTTCCAGCGATATGATATAGAGCACGGTGACTATAATTAACAGTATACTATCAAGTATACTGTCATACTTGAGAGAGTAGATCTTCATTGCTATCACTACACACACACGCAAAATGATAATGAAGGAGTTAACTAAGTTCTGTGGTAATCATTTCACAGTATATATGTGTATCAAATTACCATGTTGTATACCCTAAACTTACATATGCTATATGTCAGTAATATCTCACTAAAGCTAGGGAGAATTGGCAAAAAAAAAAAAATCATAAAGAGGCATACACATCCCTGTAGTGCTAAATATCTAGCTTGTCACAGTAAAGAGGGAGGAAGAAGTCAAACCTGAGG
Organism: Hyaena hyaena; assembly: GCF_003009895.1. NCBI lineage: Eukaryota > Metazoa > Chordata > Mammalia > Carnivora > Hyaenidae > Hyaena > Hyaena hyaena. The sequence continues at coordinate 1,320,756 of NW_024080992.1, read as the reverse complement.
CTTATTTATTTCATTCACCCTTTTTTTTCTAGATCTCAGCCATGTATTCATCAGTAAATAAACCTGGGCAGTCAGGGAATAAATCAGGACAGTCTCTTAAAGCGCCAGAGTCCACCTACACGTCCATCCAGAGCGCTGCTCAGAGATCCCCCTCGTCCTGTAATGATCTCTATGCTACTGTTAAAGACTTCGAGAAAACTCCAAACAGCGGTAGCACGCTTCCAGCAGCAGTGAGACCGAGTGAGGAGCCCGAGCCGGATTATGAAGCAATACAGGCTCTAAACAGAGAGGAAGACAAGACCACCCCAGAAACCAATGGCCACCGCGGTCTTTTCCCGAAGGAGAATGACTATGAGAGCATTGGGGACCTGCAGCAGTGCAGAGACATCACCAGGCTCTAGCAACCCAGAAGACAACCCCAGACAGACGTGCTCAGCCGCCTGGGGGGCATTTCTCCTGTGGGAGACAAGATACCAACCGTACGCTCTATGCTGCTCTGGTAACCTGAAGACAGTTGAAGACGTGGAGACTTTTTAGCAGGGTCGGAAAGAACGAGGTACGTACCTGAGTGCACCCGAGTGTGTCCCTGCCTGCNTCGGAAAGAACGAGGTACGTACCTGAGTGCACCCGAGTGTGTCCCTGCCGGGGGGGGGGGGGGGGGGGGGGCACTCGCACGTCCAAGCACATCTCCTTCATGCACCCTCGCCCTCTGGAAAGGTCCCAGCTGTCGGTGGTTTCATCCTATTCGTGAGGAAAGCGAAGACGTAGGGAAGAACTGCATTCATCGAGAACCACAACCCCTCCTGCCTGAAATACTGCCGTTCAGAAGAGCCAGATTTTCCTTCCATTTTTTTTTTCTTTTCCTAATATCTGCCCCTAATATTTAAATGTATGGCTTTCTTCCCCTTGAAATCTTCCGACTTCCAACGGTTCATTCCAAGAAGATTCTCCCCCAAGGCTTGGCCCTTGCCTTCCACTTAGGGGTTTTAAGATGGGAAGAAATGGTCAGCTCACAGGCCTCTTCACAGAGCCGCACCTGGAAAAATGAACTCCGCGGGCGGACGGCACCGGGACTGCCCCTGGAGTTTCATACGTCTTCATTCCTTCTGATTTGGGCTCTCCACATCGGCAGCCTCTCGCAAAGTACTTGAAGTCATTCTTAGATGCTTTATTTTATTTTTCTAGTCAAAGCGTGTCTCCCTCCCCACCGCCCCCATCCCAGTATTTGAAACTCTTCAGAGCCTTTTCAGTATTTTCAATGAACATTGTGGTACTTCTATACTTGATTTAGCCCAGAGCTCATTCCTCTGAAACAGAGAGCCTTAATCTCTACGTTGGGACACAGACCACATATTTGGACGGCAGCCATGGCGTCCGTTTCCGAAGGGCTGTGGACTTGAATGTGTATTTCTGATGCTCCCTGCTGCCACCCCAACAGTGTGAGATTTCCTAAGTTAACTGCTACCCTAAGGTAATCTATCTAAAATTAAAATGTAAACATTTATTTTTGTTATATAAATTTATAAGACATTTTATGTTTAATGCCTAATTTCTAGAAAGTGCCAGAAAAAATGTATATTAACTATTTTGATTTTATGTACAATGATTTATACTCTCATTTTGAAAAGACACCATAAAGCACATAAGCTAGATAATTACACGTAGTTGTTATCTTTTTTCTAATCAAGTGTTTAAAATACTGAAGGTTTTTCAAGACTTAACTTTTCAAATGGTACTTGGAGCTCCTGGTCAAAGTCATCTGGCTCACCAGAGAAATCAGTGGAATAAACACAAAGGATCGTTTTCAGTGATTTCAATGGGCAATGCTGAAATAATGGAAATGGTAACAAAAACGGAAAGAACGAAATATGACTAGGAATGACTGCATTATTAACCTCATGAAGGTATTATAATTCCATTAAGATTCAGTTACATTTTTAAGAAAACAGTGGTGGATACTACAGTCCACTCCTTGCAAATGCAAATTGCCTATGGGGACTTTTTCCCTCCCTTCATTTTACAAAAATCAGTGGCTGCAATAACTCAGATTAAGAGCTCAGCCCGGCTTTAATTTAATCATCTCTTTAGACTTTGTAAGGCCAACACTGGGAAACTTGTTCACTTTTCATTTTAAAAGGAACCTGCTATTATACAGTGTGGCTACAGAAAGGGACGTTTTCCTACACTGATAAAAGGGGTAAAGACGCAGTTATTCATTGCTTCTGTGACATGTCTGGCTTTTCAGATTGAATAAACTTGCTGTTTTCACTCATGACAAAGGATGCAGTTGGGAGGACGAAGCATCTTGAAAATGGGAGGGACCAGCTCACTGGCATGTTTTTTCCATCCCTTGCATTCTTGGCTTGATTTTGTGACTGCTCTTTGATACATTTCTGAAGTTGCAAAGTGAGCTTTATTGGGGTAATCTGGTTGAATGTCATGTTTCAGTCAGCCTGGTCTCTCCCATGAAGACCTCTTGAGCCTAAGCACAATCCTCACTCACTAGAAGATAATGGCGGAATGCCCTTGGATTAGGGAAAAAGTTCATCAGGAAGGTGCCATGGTCCTTGCTCTCTGAATTCATCTTTCATTTTCATTGCTTACTTAGTAGTAATGAGTTTGACCCCAACAATCTCTACATCCTGGGGTTCCATTAGCACTTGGTGATGGCCATGGCACATTGCACACTAGTATTGTGCATGCTGCAGTAATGTCCTTTAGAAGCACTTGACCACTTCGAAGTTTTACTGTATTTCACAACGTCTTTACTTACTGCCAGGGAAGCAGGCATGCTCTCTAAAGTGTGAAATCATTTTCAGAGAGAAAATTTCTTTATAAATAGTCATATCATCTTGAAATTTCATTATCAGAATTTCCCCCAGAAGTTCTGAAATACAGGCTATGCAATATAGCCATAAAATATGCACTGAAATCTCTCTCTTGATTTGAGAATCTGTGCTAAGAATAAGTTGTGACTTAAAGTATTATAAGTGTATTTTGAAAGAAACTAGAAGGCCCTCCGGTATAAATCCTAGGAGAAAAAGTAATAGCACAATCTGTGAGGGGCCGGGGAGGGAGAAACGGAGTAAATTTTAGGAGCAGGCTTGCTCTTTAGACCATTGGGTACCTTACTGAACTATAGTATTGATGTACCCTCATGGTTTTGACCTGAAAGTACAGTATTTCATAAATTTCATTTTACTTTATTCATTGTAAATGTGGTCTTTGATTTGGACAAAAGCCTGTGGCTTCTTTAACAAAGTTTCACGTTCAGCCAAATGTTACAGTTTAAATGTGTGAAAGGTAATTCTGAAAAAAATTTCTGTATTTTTAAAAATTCAACTTTGACATTCATGTTATGCATTGTTATCATTTATGTTACATTATAAACTAAATTTTAGGAAGTGGTTTTCGTCCTATAAGCCAGAATTGTAAACTCATCTTGCCTAAAAGAATCTTTGTTTTTAGTCAGGTATTTTGAAAGTTTAGAAGAATTTTTTATGCTGCTTTTACTGTTTCTCAAATGCAGTCAGCAGGAAAGTATGACCTATTTTATGTGAAATGTTTGAGGAAATTTTAAATTCTAGAAGAAAGTAATTTTTGCAAATATGTGAGCCACATAACAGTTTCTTTCCTGTCCACTAAATTATATCATTAGGTGTATTAAAGCTTTTGCCTTTTGTGGGACAAGGCTAATTACTGATTATCTGCCCTCACAATCCAAGAGTTAATTCTAATTAAGTGCTAACAGGAGGTAGCCAACACAAAGAACTAAAATTTAACCCTAGGCTCTCACTGTATCTATTTCTCGTATTTGATTTTCATTTTCTTAGAGAGAGCATTTATTTGCTTTAACTAGTAACAAACTGTGTGTGTATATGTACATATACTATACATACATACATATACATTTATTTACATACACGCACATATATATACACACACAAATATATAAAGATGTATTTGGAAGGTCTACCATACTAGTGTGATGACTGTGGTCATGAAAGCAGAATAGAAAAAAGTTATCCAATAGTTTTCATTCAGAAATTACAAGAAAACCTTCCTATGTTACCCTCATATAGTTTTTCTAATTAATAAAGTCAGATTTTAAATTGCGTCCATAATTCTCTTAGCTGAAAACCAGTGGTATTTTAAAAAATTTTTTTTTTTTTTTAATGTGTGTGGCTCATTACATATTCAGCATGACAGAAGGAAATGTAAATAGGTGTCCTTCTCAGATCAGTGTTGAGAAGAGATTTGGCTGAAAGCAACAACAGCCACGTGAGCCCAGGACCGAGCCACAGGGAGGTGATCCCAACCCCCCCACCCGGTAGCAGAGGCCTGTTACCACATGGCTGCACTGCATTTCATTTTCTTTAGAAGCCGTGAGAGATTACCACAGAACCAGCAAGCGGTGATGTAGCACGATGTGCAGAAAACTGCTCTGAGACGCGGCTGTAATCCCAGAGCTCCAGTTCAGGAGTGAATTAGGATTTTATAAATGAGTAAAGGACATTTGTTTTCAGTGCTCTTTGTACTAGTTAACATTGAGTCCGTGTGATCTAGTGATGCCCTTCATTCTCCCGAAAGTGTCAGTGTCTGATACCCAGCCGGTTTAGTGGTGGCTGCTAGAAACACAGCTGTACTGATGGCTCTTTCCTGGATGACATCCTGAGAGGCTTGCTGTACTGTGTAATTGGGAGAAGTTACAGTGTAACCTTCGGTGTGAATAAGTGACTGATGTGAAAAATAGGAACATGTGTCTATAATATCAAATATGCCTTTTTTTGCAGTGAAACCTATTCTCCTTGTACTGTAGTAGTATTTTCCTCCTCTGTGTGCTCTGCCTTTTCTTAAATACATTATTGTTGAGCGTGGCATTGGACAAGTTGAACGCACATAGAAAGTGACTTAAAGAGATCAGTCCAGAAACCGTGACAAATTAGTCTGCATCTGGAATTATGGAAGTAAATTTTAAAAACCGTGGTCCAGAAGAGAATATTCATTAAGTGGGTTTTTTTTCCTACTGCTCATTTTTAAGTCTGTTTACATCCAGTCTCTGATATTTATAAAGTATTCATTGCTTTTCCAGGGTCTTTATTTCAGATTTTTCTTGAGGCCAGATGAAATATGTTACAACTTTTATTAAAAGGCAACTGTTTTAAGCATTCCATTTGGTAATCGTTTATCTTAATGCAGTTACATTAGATTTTTCTTTGCTCACCACTCACATACTATGGGTATTTTTTTAAAAATATGTTATGCTCTGGTCATCTTAGATCACCTTCTGTAATGGATGATGAAGGCTGGTAATGGTCATTCCTCAGACTTCTGTATGTTAAATTGGTGACTGTTTTATTATTAATATCATGTTTCCAGGGGAAGTTTGAAAGAGAGCTAAGCAAATAGGAATTTGCATTTCATTGTCCATGCATTTTTTTCCTCATAAAAATAGTTTCTCAAAAGAAAGTGACATACTGTTTCTGAAGTGGTCCCGAGCAGTTCCAGAGTGCTCCCCTTACTCAGAAATAATTCATGACAATGGCGTTTTGACTCCTTGTCTCAAAAGGTCTCTGTAATGGTCAAGGTGTCTTAATTCACAAGATAGTGGGAAAGTGGTTTCCGATATTGGAAATGTTTAAGCCCTAGTTTTAAGTCTGAAAATACATTATTGGCTTTAACAGCTTATATTTCCCCTCCACTACTCTAGTCCTTTGAAGGAGCAAGTCTAAATAAAGAATGAGGACAAAAAGCCACTATTTCTTCCAGTCTTCCCTTAGCTCCTTCTGCACAGGTGACCTTCTGTCACTTTACACAGCGCCACCCCGTGCCTCTTCCCCACCCTGGCCGCTCTGTGCTATTCATAGGACATCCCAACACACCTTACCAATATGGACACAGTCCTCAGATGGCGGATCCTGCCCAGTGAGCCCAACCCCCTTGTCTCTATGTCCCAGGCTGCTGAGATCAGGCCATCCGTCCCCCTGGAGAAGTAGATGCTGGATGTTTGTTAGGGTCATGAGCCTTGGTAAACCAGGTTCATACCTGCCCACGTTTTTCATGAGAATGGTTGGCGCTAAAGGGCCATGGAAAAGAACTTTAAAAAATTCTCTTGAGGACTCAGAGTCACAGCTGCAGAAAAATTAGCACCATGCTCTAACGGGGTAAGCTCACTGTCCCCCACAAGGCATGAGACTGCCTGTGTCTCCTGAGTTCCAGTGAAGTTAAGCCCTTGGAATAATAGACCAATGCTGAGCCTTTGAAGGAAAAACACTCTTCTCTTGTAAGACTTCATCACTTATAAAGAAAACGGAGTAATATTTTTTAGCCACACAGCCGTTTACTCCCTCCCGCGGGAAATCGTGCTGATGGATTCGGGTAGTTGTAACGAGTTTGGTCTGCTTGGCCAGCTGTCAAGGACACAAGAATGTTCAAGTGTCTAACTGGGGAACTACCCGATGTTGGGAATAACATGGTCATTTGTAGACAAACTGATGTTTGAAGGAAGAAAGCAGATCCCTTTTAAGCACGCATTCAGGTGAGCGGGTGATTCAGTGGCTGAGGGCTCACTTTCCACACAGCTAAGGATCCAGGATGGGTTTGGTTTTACTGGTTTTTAAAACTTCACTCTAAGTCATCACAGTTAATTGTTCAGATGGGTATTCTAGAGTGCAATTTCCACCCCCCAAGTTAACAGAATGGATATTTGCTCATTCTCTTTATATATTTCAGTTTTATTTCTGAGAGAGAGGGAGAGAGACAGCGTGAGCAGGGGAGGGTCAGAGAGAGGGAGACACAGAATTCGAAGCAGGCTCTAGGCTCTGAGCTGGCTGTCAGCACAGAGCCTGACACGGGGCTCGAACCCGTGAACCGTGAGATCATGACCTGAGCCGAATTCGGACGCTTAACGTATTGAGCCACCCAGGCGCCCCCACATTTTTAAAAGTTCCCCTAGTACACCAGTTAGGCACCAGTTAGGTACGAGGCCAGTTAAGACTAAAGGGGAGACCCAGTCGTAGCCCCTGAGGCCTACGCCGCAGAACTGTCATATTACAATGCCTGCTTTGGTTTTGCTTTTTAACTCAAGTTGGAAACCATGAGTTTAAAACAAACTTTCTTTTTCCCTTTTTAAGCTGAAGGAGAAAAAAAAAAAAAACCTTTAACATTAGCTTCCATTTAGGTCGTCAAGGCTTCCCTGAAATACAGCAGTCAGTGTCCTTCCCCATATGAAGAGGCTAAAACCCAACAGCCCAAGTCTATCTCTGAAGATTCCTTTCACCCGTTTTTATGTGCTTTTCATGGAAAACCCCACTGGAATCTGACATGTTTCTGACCTGTCCCGTAAGCCTGCTTGTCCTTTTTTTTTTTTTTTTTTTTTTGGATTATAGGCTTTCTTGTTTTTCCTGGGGCCACGCTAGGGATAATTCCAACGGGCTCCTCCACAGCTGACCACTGGTGGCCTGGAAAGTGGCGGCACCACTTGCCTCTTAGGGAGAAGCAAGTGAAAAATGGCAGACAAGCTGAGTTTTATGTTCAAGTCAACAAGCACTTACGCCTCAGGTTTTGACATTTAAAAAAAATTTTTTTCTGAGTGCCAACTACATATTTGATTATGGGGGGATTGGCAAACAGGAATAAAATCTGAACTAAGCGACGTGGGCCTTGTTTCTTGCCTATAGTATTTCAACAATTTTTATGGGAGAAAAAAATGCACATTTTACTTCTTGGAAAAGTGAATTGAGGTATTGAATTAAATTCTCAGAGAGGACATTTTAGCTTAAATAGAAGTATTGGATTTAGAGATGAGCTCACAGCTCTATGGTCCCTGGTTAAGCATTGACTTTACTGTGTGACCTTGAACAAATTACTTAACTACTCCGTGCCTCAGTTTCTCCATATACAAAATGGGGATCGTGATACCAACCATTGCCTACCTCACAGGGATGTTATGGGGACAAATGAGATTATTTAAGTACAAATGCTTCGATCTCTGGAAGAAAGGTGCTATATAAATTAAAGCTGTTTTGTTTTTTATGATCCAATTGTTATGTTTAGAGTTTAAATAATAGCAATACTATTAGTCATGTTAAGAATAAGTTTCAACTCAGTGCATAATTACAAATCTCTTCTGTGGCCAAATCTTGATCATTCGTCCAATAATGGTACCTAAGGAACTGAAATGGGTATTTGATTTCTGTGTGTTTCTGACCGTAGTGTTTCTATTCTGAATGTTCCCAAAAGGCTGGAGTTTAACTGTAATACCTTAGAGTTTACATGTAATGAACCTTCTTCAAGCTGTGTATAAAAGTATAATTACATGTAAATAGCAGGTACATTGTAATTAAAGGCACTTACCAAATTGTCTTTGTTCTTTTTAAATCGCAATAAAAGTCAGTTTTATAATAAAAGCTTGTTAAAGTTCATCTGGTATTTGGGAAGGTCAGGGATGCTAGTTTATATGCCTTCGTGCATAACCAGGGTTGGGGGATTTTAGCAGTCGGCTCACTACAGTGAGAGGAAGGAGGATGCGCCCCCTGACCAGGCTGCAGGGGGTAGGGGGTTAGAATTGCAAGCTGCAGAAAAGGACCTGAGTCTAAGTCCCGGCTCTGTGATGACTTTGAGGAAGCTATGGGACTTCTCCTTGCCCCTGTTTCCACATAAAAAGTGAGGGATGGTAGTTCAGAAGCTACTAACGAGGTTGTCTTGGAGATTAAATGAGGTATTGAGCATGGTACCCAGCAAATGCTAAATGCTCCATAAATGCAAACAGACCATCTTCACAAGCCTGGGGAAACAGTGAGCACGTCTCCCACACTGCCAGCCACTCCTGTGAAGAAATGCAACCTGAGAGCAAACAGTGCACAGGCCTTGCGGAAAACCCACCTGGTAGATGGCTGAGGGCGATATAACCCCAGCAGGAATCTCAGAGCAAAGAGCTTTAACTCGGCAACCTGGCTGCCCCCCTCCTGATAACTGGAGGAGACTGGGCTTGGGGCCCAAAGGTGAAGCAAGCGAGGGTTTTCTTTGGCAAGTTCCTGATTCCTTCATGTCTGTGCCCTTTAAGTCCTGGGTACCCCCAAACTCACACATTGCCTATTACTAGACCCCTCCCCCCCCCCACCACACACCCAAATACAACCTGGCCCGTCTCTTGGGAATTTTTCCCTGCTCCCTCCCTCTGCCCTACCCCATCGGCACAATTGTAAACCCCCCGTTCCCAGGGGTTCATCTGATTATTTCTAAGGGACTAACTCTTCCCCGTAGTAGGTTACAGTGCCCACTACTCCTAGGATTGTTTAGGATTTAGGGAGCTTGCTGCCCGTCACCGTCTTGAGCCAAAGCCGCCTTGAACTCTCACTGTGAGCACTGCGAACCCACGAGAGGCTGCTGGGAGTGATGAGGGAGGCTGAGGAAGGGCAAAGGCATCCCGCAGACTAGACCTCGCCTCAGCAGCAAATGCTGGGTAGTGTCTTCCCAGAGGCCGTGCCCGCCTCCCTCCATCCCCTGCCCCGCCCGCACGCCAGCGGGTCTGGGTTCCCTCTCCACCGTTGCTTTCTTGTGCACGATGCAGAGTGATGACGGCCACCTCAAGGCCAATACGGGAAGAGCCTGGCCAGCTCGGGTTCAAACCCGTTTGTTTCTCACCATGTGGGGAGAATTTCCTCTCCCTTCCAGAGATAATAGTCCCAACTCCACTCTGTGTGCAGAGGGGTTAGGGCTACAAGTTTGTTCTGAGCGTCTGGATCACAGAATCTGGTCTCCCGCGGGGACTACCTGAGGAAATTGAAGTTCTGGAGCTCTGCGATTCGGTAGATTTGCTGCCACCTATGGAATGCAGTGGCCCTTGCAATTCCACCAGAGGGGCACCGCCAGTTCTAGGACATGTTCTCAGGGCGTGTTTAACAAGTGTTCATTACAGGGAGTGGAGAATTAGGAGACCCTAGTCAAGGGGGGCCAGATTCACTCTCCCCTTTTTTGTCATTAGTTAAAAAGAAATTATTCATTGGTCGATCTTTCTACTTCGTAAATACAATCTGCACTAGGATTCTTTTTATTTTTGTTAATGATTCAGGACCTTCCTGTAAGGTCACCATTGTGAATATTTGCTTTCACCCTAGATAATCCCTAAAATCTCAAGGCTGACTTTGGGCGCACCAATGCCAACTGTCTGCCAGGCGTCACATTTGTTTCCAAGATTTCTCCTTCTGTGTGTCCTTATACCATCTCAAGATGTGATCATTCTGGAGGGCGGTCGTCTTTCCCAGCTGCCTCATTTGCCCTCTGGGGCACGTTTTAGCTTTGAAGTGTCCCCCATGGCACATACCACAGCTTCCTGCACACAGCAAGCACTAAATAAATATCTGATCTGACTTGAATTCTCACACTTCTCTATCAACTATAGTTCGGTGAGCCCGTCTTGGACTAGCATGTATAAGCCCTTAGGATTTTTACACTCAAACTCATCCCCACACCTCTCTGTGACTGCGAAGTTCTGAAGAGATGGTGGAGTAACAAAGCAGGGGTGTCCTCCAAGTTAGCCCAGCCCGCAAAGGGCAGCCGGCAGAGGAAGGAAAGCTCTGATGTGTAGACAAGCAGTACTACTACCGGGCAGAGTGTCTTCTAAAGCAGACAAGTCATTCAAAGCAAATAGCTTTAAATGCTCGGGTCCAGGATAGGATAGGATAGGATAGGATGGATGGATGGATGGATAGATAAATTGCAGCCTCAAAGTAGAAAACAAGTTAACAGAAAAACAAAAGAAACTGTAGAAAAACCATTTATTGATTCATTTAGAAAATATTTACTGAGCATTTACTCTTTGCCAGCTGCTGAAACACAGCAATGACTGAAGCAACACTCCTGTCTTTTTGGAGCTCAGGGTGGGGAGGGGCAGAGAGTAAGGGAGAGAGAGGATCCCAAGCAGGCTGCGTGCTGTCTGCACAGATCCTTCAGGCCTCCATCTCAGGAACCCTGAGATCACGACCTGAGATGAAATTGGAAGTCCGATGCTTAACGGACCGAACCACCCAGGTGCCCCAATGTGGAGTTCACCAGGCCTCGGCCTCAATGCTTACTTTTAAAGGCTTGACATACACATGTTAATTTTAAATTTTCAGGGTGCTCAGGAACTCAGTACCTCAGCCAGTTGTACCAAGTCCGTGGAGATGGGTTCTAGATGCAGGGGTCCAGAAAGGCCTCTGCGAACAAGTTACAGATCAGGTGAAGCCAGAAGGATAAGCCAGAGAGAAAGTGTTCCTGGCACGTAGCGTGCAGCATGGCCAAGACCAGCGCCCCAAGCCCAACAAACCAAGTTCTTCTCCCACAAGTAGACCTAAGTCAGTACCGCCTGACACACCTCCTACATTTCTCCTTCTCTGTCACCTTGCCCTTGTCCATCCAGTTCCCATGCTAAGTATTTCTGTGATACCTCAAATCAAACTTCATTGCACTCAGCAGAATAGTCCTTTTCAAAAACAAGCCTTTTTTGGTCAGAAGAAAAGGACAGCCCACCCCATAAAGTAATTATTAAGTAGCTACTATTTCCTAGGCACAATTCTAGATTCTGAGGCTACAGCAATACATTGAAACAGACAAGGCCTGCTGTTCCCATGAGGCTTACATTTCAGTGGAGGAAGAAATGATTTATCAAAACAAATTTCAGGGGCGCCTGGGTGGTTCAGTCAGTTAAGCGTCTGACGTCAGCTCAGGGCATGATCTCGCGGTTTGTAGGTTCAAGCCCCACGTCAGGCTCTATGTTGACAGCTAGCTCATAGCCCGAAGCCTGCTTCGAATTCTGTGTCTCCCTCTCTCTCTGACCCTCCCCTGCTCACGCTGTCTGTCTCTCTCTCAGAGATAAATAAAAAACATTTAAAAAATTAAAACAAAAAACAAATTTCAGATCATAAATGTGACGAATAAAATAAATAAGTTGGGCTAAGGTAATGCTGATGAAATAGTGCCTAGGTTTGGGTGGGAGGGATGATAGGTTTTATACTGGGTGGTTAGGGAAGGTCTCAATAACCTGGAGCAGCCGTATAAAACCTGGGGAGGAAAACATTCCAAGAAGAGAAAATAATAAGTGCAAAGGTCCCTGGGGAGGAAGAGGCTGGTATGTTCCAGGACCACAAAGGAGGCAAGGGCATCAATAGCACAGCAATGGAGGGTAGTCAAGAGGCATCTCTGGAAAGCAGGTGGGGGCCAGGTCCCCTACAGCAAAGTAGATTAAAATAAGGAACTATACTGTCTGATTGTAGAAGCAAAGAGAAACCATTGAAAAAGTATAAAGAAGGATTCAGTGACAATTGGTTTTCCATATGAAAGGTAAGGTAAAATTGGATTCCCAACTTACACCATAAATGAAAATAAATTTCAAATTGCTTAGAGAGATGATAATAAAGAACAAATATAATAGAATAATAGTACAAACTTGCAACTTATCAGATACAACTCTATATGCATGTAATTTATTAGCTTATTTAATCTCCAAAACAATCCCATGAGTTAAATACCCTTAAATGCTTTTATTTGCACAAATTATCAAACCAAGGCAATGAATACTAAACTAAGTTGCTCAGCTTTTAGGGGACAAGATAGAATTTGAATTCAGGTCATTGTACTCTAGGCCTGAGGGGTTTTTTGTTTACTTCTTTTTAGAGAGAGAGAGAGAGCATGCATCGGGGAGAGGGACAGAGGGAGACAGAGAGAGAGAGAGAATCTTGAGAGAGAATCCCATCACCCTGGGATCATGACCTGAGCCGAAATCAAGAGTCAGATGGTCAACCAACTGAGTCACCCAAGCACCCCAAGGCCTGAGTTCTTAATCATAAGTGTGCTACGCAAGATTTTCATTATGGTTTAGAACCAAAGTATGTCTTAGGCAATACACAAAAAGCATAAAGGAAACACAGATATGTCTGACTCTATACATTTACAAAACCGCTTTATAAAAGTTTAAATCTATGCGTCAGGGTTAAGAAGCGACATATGTGAGGGCAGTGGTATCTGTTTTATTCACTGCGATAGTCTCATTCACCTACGAGTATAGTTGCAAATAGTAGGACCTCAATAAACATATGTGGAAAGGATGGATGATGGATGGGTGGAGGTTTGTGTGGAGCTGATGTTCCAGGCTCTATGCTATGTGCTGGCAACACAAATGTGAATCAGATAGATTTCTCTCCGGTCTCTTAAGCACCCAACCTTCCAGGTGATGCAGGTGACCTCTGCAGATCCAATGGGAGGCCACTGAGAGGCTCCAATCTGAGGCACTTGGACTTTGTACTAGAGGCTGCCAAGACCAGAGGCCAGAGATCAGTTTGGATGTGATGGGGGCCTGACCAGCACAGAGGAGGTAGGAAAAACAGATGCTAATTCTAGACGGTAGAACAGAAAGGATCTGGCAACTGATAAAATGTCAGAGATTAGAGGCACAGAGCTGAAAAGATAACTCTTGGGTTTCTGGACAAATGATAATATTGATGAACTACATATACAGAACAAGAGAGTGAGAAGGGGATAAATAAGGATTTCGGTGTGAGTTCAGAATATCCACCTCTCCATTTCCACGACTGGTAATAGAATAGTCACCTATTTCCTACTGGTTTCTAATTATTCAATAATATTGCTTTAAGCTTCCTATAAAAGTTATTACGTAATATCATGTACCATGCTGGGGATAGAGGAAAGAAGGCGACTTCAACTCTCCAATTATACTAAATTAGAAAACTACAGTTTCCACTGAACCATGATTAACCAGACATGAGCCAAATCAGTGGGTCCTTCCACATGAGGGTTTACTGAAAACTCACAGTTATCTTCATTAACTTAGTTTATATCAACCCCAGTCCCAGTGAATAACTGTTATGCTATATTATGATCACAGCCAATGTTGGATGAAATACTCCACCGTCACTTGAATGAAGACTAGCACAGTAACTGAACAGAGACTCAATGAGGTAGAGCTGGCCAGCAGATAGAGGAAGAAAGAATGCATAGCAAATTATCACCACTGATCAGTCCAGTAACACACAATTATTTTTTTAATTGAGGTAAAAATAATTTTCCTATTTAAAAAAGCCATATTCCCCCCTCTCTCCTTTAATTCATTACTCATTAATTACTGGGAAGCTTTTGAAAATGACATGTTTTTGGTTCCGAGATTCTTGTTGTCAATTACAATTATTATTAGCATTTTTTCCCTCCATGGTATTCAATCCCCTGGTGCTTCTCACTTCATTCTTTTTCATAACTAGTTGGAACCAGTGACCTTCAGTTGTCCCCAGTGTCTTTCACTTGCTTATCATCCACATCTTGTTAAATGGGGAAGGGTGAAACTAACAGATTGACTTGTTTCCTTGAGAAAATGTTAAATATTCATATCCCTTGGCACCAGTGGTTTCCCACTGAGTCCTGAAATAAAGCAGCCATGTGTACTGTGGGTCCTGCTTTCACTCTGCTTTCTAAATCAAATGCCCCTCTCTCCTTGCCTTCACGATGCCCCCACCCCCACTCAAGACCTGATAATCAACCAAGATCAAGCTCTCTTAAATTTAAGCAAAATGGCACCCATATACAGTGGAAAGTCCAAGACTGTCCTAAGGTATCTGCGGAGTGCCAGGGATCTTCTGCACGCATGGCTCTTGCTCCTTCTTAAACCATCCATCTCGCTGTCTTCTTAGCTCCTACAACTGTTCTCTTTCTTGTGCTACAGTGACTCAGACCCCACCTTTTGAATGTCCCTGGAAGTTGTTCACACAGAGCCTTTACAAAGGTAACGGATGTTGCTGTAGGAAAAAGTTAGAACTGAATATTAAGCATCTCAGTTGAACTGCAGGCATCCACCCGCAATGTTCTTCCTCTGAACACACTTGCTTCCCAACCTCCTCATTTGAACGTGCAGTACAATCCCGTTCTCCACGCCCAGCTGAGCCCCAGACCTTCCATTACATATTCTAAGACTAATTAACAGCCTCCTGGATATAAAAGATCATCCACTCTGTGTCTCTCTCTTCTCAGAAAAGATAAACAGTCAGCAGCTTTAAAGTTTTGCTTCTTCTCTTCCACAAAACAGCCTCTGAAGAGCTGCGTATCTGGGTCTACAAAGTAGCCACATCAAAGGAAGTCATTTAATCAACCCACTGAAACTAGATCTTTCTTTGCTTTTTTAAAAAAAAATCCAGACCTCGCCACAATATCCTGGTAATAAATATTTAAAATTCTGTTATGTACAGATGTGTCTCTCTGCTCCTCTGTACACAGCTCCTTCCCTTCCCCCATTCGTACCACGCTTGGCCACAAGAGTGCTGGCTTCCACTCACTCTTTCATCTACCAGATAATAACTCATCTTTTAGTGTGCCAGGCACTAGATTTCCCTCAAAAACCAGCAGTCCTGCAGCTGAAGAGAGCGGGGATTAGAGTCCGATTCCAAGTCACTTTTGAGTAACTAAATACCACTGTATGAGCCTCCTCGTCTGACGAGGAGGGACGGTTTCCACCATGACTAACTTCCTCTAGAGTCTAGGTCACCCCCCTGCCTCTCCTGAAATCCTTCGGGCTTCAGAAACAGTTACAGCCAGAAGGAATCTGAGCTCACCTAATTCATCTGCCTCCTTCTACAGACACAAGGCAAAGCTATTTCACTCCTGAGTTCCATTTGGAAGCCACCAGGATACACATCCCTTAGGAGGAATTGCGGGAAGAAGGCCCTGGAGAGGCAGCGCGGGGAGCGGGCCGGCTGCAGGCTCGCTTGGCGTCCAACACCGGAACTGAAATCCCAGCAGCACCCCCTGCCCACCATTTAACCTTTGTCAGCTTAACTTAGCCACGCTGTCTACCCATCTGGGGAAATGGGACACTGCTCACCTCAAAGGAAGTAACACGGATGAACGTGCCTGACTATCCTCCCCGACACATTTAGTCTTCTCTGTTCCTTCCTTCAGAGACCCTGTCCGTCTGCCCCGGGGAATAGAGAAGGTTCCCATTTATCTTTGTCAGGACCCCTAATGTCCTCTTCGTCCCCCCGCGCAGGCCCTCCAGGAGCTGTCACACAGGCACACACACCTGTGCCTCCCTCCCCACCAGCACGAACGGGGTCCCCGCCACGGATCCCGTGAGAGGGTCTCTGTGCACTACAAGGTCTGGCTTCGGTTCCCAATGACCACCTGCCACCTCGCACCCTCCCTGTCCGAGCCCGCAGGCCCGAGAGAGGCTGCAACGCCAGACACCACACGGAAGACGCTTCCTGTCTGGCTTTAATTAATTTCTTTGTTTCGCTTTGAAAAGGCATCTTTAGTTGTCTAATCTGCACTGTGTTTTGGCTGCCGTACAAGGCTCTAATTCAGCTGTAGAAAGTGGTTAACTTGCAGTTTAGCAAGAGAGAGGTGAGCAGCCAGCCTCCTCGTCCTGAGGATCGAAGGCAGCGACGCAGTGCTGAGTGCTGTTCCTACTACTCAGCCCATCGGGCAACATTTGGATTGACGTTTCACCATTTCTGGGTCCCTGGTGTGTTTTAGAAATATTTAGAAAATAAACTGCCAGAGTATGATAGTAAGATGTCCCTCCTCAATATAAAATCAGACGATTTATGGCGTGTGCATTTCAGATTAAACGACGCTTAAATGACGAGAAAGGCCACATTAGTGTTTTAGTACGATTGATCTTTCTGAGAGCCACTAGGGGAATCTTATAAACAGCCACAGAAAGCCAGGAAGGAGCTTGGCACTTTCCCAATGCTAAGTACAGAAAGATCCGTTCTGTTGATATGGCCATCACCTGATACATATTCCATAAATATTTGTTAAATGAATAAATAAATGGAAATGATGTGGTCACAGTTAGTGAATACATAAATGAATGGAAATGATGCGGTCACAGGTGTGATCCCACCTTATAAAGACCGTTTAAAAACCTGAGTTAGATTCTTAGTCACTATAACACAATCCACGATTTCCTAACCTACGAGTCAGCTCGTACCTCTTCCGTCCCAGACTCGCTAGCAGGGCCCCGTCTGGATGACAGCTCTCCGCTGGGCTCGGCAGTGGTAGAAGGAGGGAGTCTGTCTTCCCCTCTCCTTACCCACACCTGCTTCTCCTGCTCTCACCTCTGCTTGCTACTTCAGGCCCCTCCAGGGTTTGAGGAGAGTGAAAGCATGGCGAAGGGGAGTAAAAGGAAAGAAGGAAAACACGCTTAACCCAGCGGTCCCATCGCTCTGTCGTGACAGGCATCCAGACGGTGGCACTTCAAGGGAGAGAATTAGGGGGACCTTCAGAGGTGGCCAAAGGGGACATCTGCGTCGCCCCAGTGGCAGCCTCCGGTGCGGGCCTCGCAGTTCCTGCCCCCGGGAACTCCCCACAGCCTCACCTTGGCCATATCAGTCAGCGTCCGATTTGGAAAACAGAAACCATCTGAGTATTTTCACAAGATGGAATGTAAGGGTCTTGGTTATGTGACAGAACTGCTGAGAAGCCAGACAGGGGCTGGAAGGTGTTCTGGGGACTCTCAGTGGCAGGAAAGGCACTACCATCTCCAGGTTGGAGGGGAAAGGGTAGAGGGAGGGTTCTCAGAAGCTGGGCACCTGGTGGAAGCAGGAGCCCAGGCAGAGCCGGGGTGGAGGTGCTTTACTGAGCCCCCACAAAACGGTTCTAGCTGTTGCCTAATAGGACATCCCAAGCAGAGAAACACATTCCAGCTCCTTCCTGCCTCCCGCCCCCTAATCTCCTACCCATGTGTCCCCACTGGCTGAACCGAGCCAGAAACCAACAGACAAAGGAGTCTAGACAGAGGACAATGTAGTTACTCTGCTTTTCTGCTCCCCACACGGGGACAACCAGAGAGCCAGAGGCATGCAGCCTGACGCCCTGGCCCCTGTCATACCTGCAAGCGTGTTCCAGCCCCTCAGCCAGAGAGGCACCAGGAGGGGCCCCTAGAAAACCAGACCTTTCCTTCCCAGGTGGCTGCATTTCATCTTATTTTCTCACTCTGGACCAACATGGCGGTGAAATTTAGTCCCGAGGCTGTCCCTTCTGATCCTGTTGGCTGTAAACACACATGTCCAGAAAACAAAGCAGCCCGTTTAGCTAATGTCGGTCACTGAGCACTGACCAGAGTAGTTGCTACACACACACACACGAATCCTACTGAACTGGATGGCGTCAGGGGTTTGCAGGCAAACATCACTACGGCAAATGCACCCTCCTCCCAAAGCAAGACTCCTTGCACACTACTGTCTACGCTTTCGAGGGGGGCACGTGCTTTCTTTCCCCACAGCCTTAGCTGGGAAGCAGTCAGAAGCTGTGTCGGCACCTCACAGACAAATTAGAGATTGCTACAGAATTTCACCTCGGTTGGGGTTTAGGCTTGCAGCGCTGAGGGTGCTACTGCAGGATGCCACTCTCAAAAAAAAAAAAAAAAAAAAAATCAAAGTGACTCTTCAAATCTTCTAACTCACCCTGGCAACTGATCACCAGTCTAAACGGATGTGGCATCTGCAGACTAAGTGATCAAACTAAAAAGTGGCCAAGAGGAAGCCAAGAGGCCAGAGAGAAAAGCCAAGATGGTTGGGTTAGAAGACATTTGTCATTGTTTTGCTATCTGGTGGCCAACCATTCCCCCCACAAAACACACACACAACACTCCCACCACATACACACGTTTATTGGAACCTGTTCTTCCTCATGGGAGATTTCTCAGTGTGAAGAGTGGGCTGCACAGAAGGCCGGGCCGTGGGGGCCAGACCCTTCCTCCCCAGCTAAAGGAGCGGGCGCGTGACCGATCAGATGGTCCTCCCTGGGGTTTGCCTCTCCAGCGAGCAACACAAAGACTCAGGTCAGGTGCTCGGGGAAGCAGGGGTGGCACGATGTCCGGACATGTCGGCCACACGCCCTTGTCCGTACTCCTAGCTCTGAGGCTCCCGTGTTCCCTTGCTTCCTGATGGTGCTCTCAGCCCAGACGTTAGCCGCAGCCAATCTGCATCATCAGGATCCTCCCAAAGCAGAATCCGCTCTTCTCAACGGCCACCCAGAGTCACCTGATGGACACAGTGTGAATCCACTCCTCAGTCCACGCTCCCCAGCAGCAAGGATGAAAAGCACTGAAGCGAAACCCTGCTGTGTTTCTTTTGAAAATACACCTTGGGGATTTCAGAGATTCCCAGCTCTTGGGCTTCACAGAGTTCAAATTTCCTACATTGAAGCATTGGTTCTAATCTCCTGAAGTTTGGTCAAATGATGGCACTTCGCATAAGCTCTGTTACATTCACAGAGGTCTTTTCAGTCACGTGGTTAATTTACCTTAAAGTCACAATGTAAAGAAGGTGGAAACAACCCCATTTCCTATTCATAGAGTCAGAGAAGTTGTACAGAGAAAACTTTAGAGGTGACCCAGTCCAACAGCCCCACTTTACAAACGCAGAAAACATTCCTTCTCGGAAAAGCAAAGAAATTCTGTATGAGGGCACAGCCTTTGTTCCAAAGTTATTCATGCCTTAAACCAGGATTAAAAATCAATTTCCTTTTCTCCACACCATGGGGTGTGTCTCAAGCTTAATTAGATTAAATTTTTCTAAGAATTCTAGGGGCAAATTATCTCAAGTATGTGCATACAGGTGCTCATCATATGTCACTCACCTGGGCTTTTTAATTACAGCCTCTGTCCCCAGCAGCAACGTTGTGCCCTGCCCTTTCCAACTCCCCCCCCCCCCGGGCCAGTCTCCGCACAGCCATAAAGGCAGCCCCTCCAACTGTGGTTCCTCTAAACCTGGTCGTACTGCCCCTCTGCTTACGCCCTCAGCAGCTCCCCATCGTGGTAGGCAGAATGGTCGCTCCCCCCAAAATGTCCACACCCTTATCCCCCAAATCTACAAATCTGCAGAACCTTAGATGTCCAAGGAAGAGTTAAAATTGCAGATGGAACGAAAGCTGCTTGCCCCCTGACCTTGGAATGAGGGGATTACCCTGATTTATTCTGATAGGACCAATCTCATCAGAAAGGTCCCTCAAAGAGGAAGGAGGAAGCAGAAGGCACAGACAGACATGAAAATGCCATGCTGTCTGCTTTGAAGATGGGGAAGGAGCCACAAGCAAAAGAATGCACGTGGCTTCCGGAAGCTGGAAAAGGCAAAAAAAAAAAAAAAGCATTCTCTTCTAGAGCCTCCAGAAAGGAAAACGGGCAGCCCTGTAGACAAACCTTGGGTTTTGTCCATTGAGATACCAGACTTCTAAGCACCAGAACTATGAGATGGTAATGTGGGGTTTAGGTGATACGTTGCAGCAGCAGTAAGAAATGAGGACACCATCCTATACAAGCCTTCCAAGGATGAAACTCTGCTTACCATTCTAGCTTCAACTGCCCCCACGCCTCCTCTCCCATTCCGCCCCAGAGCCATGCTGGGGTAGTTCCCCAGCCCACAGCACATACTACAGCCCTCTACGGGGAACACCTGCCCCATTTCCTCACCTTGACTCCTATTTGAAGGAGTTCAAGACATGCCACCCCAAAATATGCCACTTTGGTACACTGATTATTTTTTAAAGGCCCTTAAAAACACAGCAGGTGCAAGAGGGACACTCATCTTCCTTTCTCTTCCTAAAAGCCAAAGATAAAATTCCCATGTGAGCGGGGGCCCTCCCTGTAACAGGAAAAAGAAACATTCTTATCACAAGAGACAGGGAGTGCAGGCCAAGAGAAATCTGGACATACAGACCTCATTAAAATAATTCTTCTTTCCTTTAGTGGCCCCCTCCTTTCAAGTACTTGAACTGCCTCTCCACAATTGCTACTCTGTGTTCAACCTAGTTTACAAGCACCTAGGCCAGCTTACTTCTTCATTTTTCTGGGGAAGCTCCCACGAACATATAAATAACATTCCTATACTTTTCTCCAGTTAGTCTGACTTCAGTCGGTCCCAGTTGGAGAGTGGATGAAAATTTTGCCTACCCTCCAAACTTACCCTACCCAAGTCAAGACATCACCTGTGGGGAGCCCGCCCTGATTCCCCAGGATAGGCTAGCTAATTCCACAGAACCCTGGGCTTACCTCCGTTTTGGCATTTATCACCCTGTATGATATGTGGTTATTTTCTCTTCCCCCTAGTGAAACTGAAATCAGACCAAAGTCCTAGTACAAGTGAGTGTTGAATAGTTTAATATATTATAACATATTATATTTAATATATATAAACCCCATGAAGACAGATAATTTTGTCTGTTTCATTTGCTATTGAACCCCCAGTACAACGCTCCCTAAAGCAATGCCTGGAAAATAGGACTCCCTCCTTTAAAAAGGAGCCCCTTTTTAAAATTAATAAGTGAATAGATGCCTGAATGAACAGAAAATCTGGGCATAGTCTCAGACGTGACATTAAAATGACCAGAGGGAGCAGGGAGGTTTCCCGCACGACACTCTAAGAGCAGCTCTTCCCCCAGCAGGTGGAAAATGGACCAGTAAATCCAAGACTCTGTGATTGTGGGGTTGCCTTCCATCTTACGCTACTAAAAAATCTCCGAAACTGCAAATGTGCACATTTTCCAACTCAGCTATGAAGATAAAAGGTGAGGTAGGAAGAGGCAGCTGTGTTGCTGTCAATTCCAAGTGTTAGTTGGAATTGCCTGGCCCAGGAGCTATAGGTGAGGTCACTCTGCCCCTTCTCCATGCCCTGCAGAGGGCTAAAACTCTGCCACTTTTTTTTTATTCTCATGACCGCTGCTGCCTCTGACTCATGCCTCTGCAATCATCTATGAACTTTATTCAAACAACTACAAAAGTCAATATTTTTTTTAATATAATAGACTGCATTTAAGCATTTGTAGTGTATGTGTATGTGGTAGGCAATACTTGCAGCGTAGGGTGGGATAGAGGGAAGAGAGGGGTGGAATTTCTGCCAGCTACTTAACCTCAGTTAGTTTTTAGTCCTGCTATCTCATTAAAGTCTCATTAAATTAAATTTCCTCTCTTTATCTCTCTCTCTCTCTCTCTCTCTCTCACACACACACACACACAAAACCACAGAAGGAAAATGAAATCCCCATCTTTGTCTTTATAGTGGCGGTCACCTTGTATCCCAAATAGTTTACCAAGGATTATCGGCCTTAAAAGGTTTTAGTGAAATTAGAGCTATTTACTCTAGATAGTTTTTACTGCAGATAAGGATCTTGCTTCTTATGTCTGTTTCAAAAACTCATAATCCTTGAACCAAGTGTGACTCATCAGTTGGCTCTATAAGTTGAGGACTTTCCCAGGAGGCTCCTTGGGTTTACGTGCACCCAGTCCCCTGCTGGGCCTGTGTCCTAGGGAGACGGAGGTAGGCCTCCAGATGGGCCCAGATATGCTGAACCTTGACTATCACAGCCTGCCTCTTGCCTAAAACCTCAATGACACACATGTAATCTTGAACATTTCACAAACACATTTTCTAATCCATTTCAAACAACCAAAAACTATCATGACAAGTACATTTAGAAAGGTTGACAATCACTGGTATTGCTATATACAACCAATGAGAAATTGGAAAAGAAACGTTTAGGAAATGTCATTTACGGTAGCATAAATAAACATAAAATTTTTAGGAATAAACTTAACAAAACAGATGTGAGACATAGGAGCCAAAAATTTCAAAATGTTGGCAAGGGAAATTAAAGAAGATCCAAATAAATGGACAGATACAGGGTGTTTGTGGATCAGAAGACTCCATGTCACTAAGATGTAAGTTCTCCACAAACTGATTTATAGATTTAATCCAACTCCCAACAAAACCCCTGCAGGATTTTTTTGTAGAAATTGATAAGCTGATTCTAAATTCATACCCAAAATCAAAGAACCTCAAATAGCCAATCTTATTATCAAAAGAATAAAATTGGAGGATTTATACTCCCTAATTTCAAGGCTTACTATAAAACTACAGTAGTGAAAACAGTGGTGCAAAGAAAACTACAGTAGTCAAGGCACTAGTGCAAAGATACATCTATATAGCAATGGTTCAGAATAGAAACAGAGACACATGTATAGGCTCAACTGGTTTTTACCAAAGATACCAAGGTAATTCAAGGATATTAGGATATTTCAAGACTATCCTTGAAAAAGGATAGTCTTTTCAACAACCAATGCAAGGACAGCTAGATAACCTTACGGGAAAAGAATGAACATTTACATTTACCTTAAACTACACACAAGAATTAACTCAAAGTGGATCACAGACACAAGTGTAAGAGCTAAAACTATAAAACTCCTAAAAGAAAACCAGAGAAAATCTATGAGATCTTGGAGGAAGCAAATTAAACACTTATGTCAGAACTTCATTCTCAGACTGCACGCGTTTGATTTTACGTAAATTATACTTCAATAAAATTGACGAAAAAATCCATCCAAATTTAATACTTAAATGGGTCACTTTTCATTTTCTTTTTCCTTTCTTCCCTTCTGCTTTAGCCTCATTTGCCTTCATTTAGTCTTGACCTCAGAGTGTTTGCTCTCGCACCCAAAATGTTCTACTGCCCCCATTGGCAGGACAACCCTTTCTCATCATTCAGCTTCAGTTCAGCTGGGATCGGCAGAGAGGTTTTTCCTAGCTATATGTAGTCCTTACCACGTCTACACTTCACCTCTGCCAGTGTTACCATGCTCCGTCCTTTTTCTCTGTTTATTTTCTTACTCCAATAAGAACTGTTACTAATAAGAAAAAAATTGGTTTAGTTTATATAAATTATTTGTCTACCACCTGAATGTGACCCACACAAGGGCAGAGAGTGTCTCGTCACATTCTAACACCTACAACCGTGCCTGGTAGGAATTTCACCTTTTTTTTTTTTTTAAATGAATGAGCTTGACATTTTTTTTTTACCAGGGTGAAATTTTTCTTTTTCCTTAGGAAAATCCAATTGATTTCAGATCAGTGGGGGGTGTTACTCTACCTGCTAGCCTATAGATTTCCTTTGGATCCCATCAATGACCTGCTTTCTCATATAAAATACAGCATGTTAATATCCTACTTAATCCTGTCTTGGTCTGGGAAGCTTCTGTGTTCGTGATTGGTCTTCTCTCTTCCCTGCCTACATGCCAGTCAGAATCAAGTCCATGCTTGTACTCTAATACAAATGCATGAAGAGTAAACTTCTCTGAGACCTTTTAAAAAAAATCTAAGGTGACATCTGGATCTTAAAAAAAAATCTAAGAAGCCATCATCTTCCTTCTTAAATCCCAGTGTGTTTTATTGAGACAAGTTGTGCTTGTTTAACATCCTCCCTTTTATGATTTTTACCACTCCCAACAGTGAAAATCAGAGCTATTCTATTGAATCAAGGACTTGCTTACCTTTCTTTTACATTTTATTTTGGGGGGAAAAGGATCCTTCCTAATGGATTAATCGATTTCTATTCCTGAGTCTCTACTAACATAGTAGTATCTGAATTAAGGAAAAAAATGGGGCGCCTGGGTGGCTTAGTCGGTTAAGCGTCCGACTCGCTTAGGTCATGATCTCGCGGTTCGTGGGTTCGAGCCCCGTGTCGGGCTCTGTGCTGACTGCCAGCTCAGAGCCTGGAGCCTGTTTCAGTCTGTGACTCCCTCTCTCTCTGACCCTCCCCTGCTCACGCTGTCTCTCTCTCTCCTAGAAATACATAAAACATTAAAAAGAATTTTTTTAAAAAAATGTATGTGACTCATCTAGAAGTACGTATGATTTTGAATAAACTTGCCTCACCCAAGTGAGAGAATTTAAATATAAAGTGAAGTTTGGATCATGCTACAATTGTAAAAGGAAGATGAATATTGTGGAACCAAAGTTCTCCAGATAGATTTTACCTTCTGAGATGAGCTCCCAGCCATACTCCAGGCATAGAGGACAATAAAATGAAAATTTCTTCTGTTTTAAAAAAAAATCTAAGAAAAGGCTGATGAATTATTTTACTCTAGACCTAAAATAGCTACATGAGGTTCAAAAGATCAAATAAATATTTGAAAGCACACTAAGAGTTGTAAACTTTAACCCTAGAAAAAGTAAGAGCAAATTTCTGTGAGTGAAATTCCAAGATAACATTATTATTATTATTATTTTGCAGAATAATAGTGAGGCTGCCAGAGTGCCATCTGATCTGAATTTATGGTTAATCCTAAAGAAGAAAAGACCTATATGATTAATATTCAAAGGAAATAGAAGAGTTGGGTGGAGTCCGGTGTGCACACCCATAATTCCTTACACTGCAGTGAAGTGGCTTAGCAATTCTGTAACTCACGGAAGAGCTAGTTTTTATGCTAGATCTAGTCATTTAATTCACTTATTCTTAGTCCGAGTAATGTGACATATACTGTCTAGGGCCCATCGGAAGGATCTTATAAACTGTAAAAAGGCTTTGCTCCCTAGGACAAAATCTTCATAGGAGAAATGCATGAGTCACTGGATAGCAAAAGATTTTATAAACAGAAGAGCGATAGAGAAGCTTGAGGAAGAGAGAGATGTGCTACTCTCCCATACAGGAATACGATGGCTCTTGTAAACTCAAGTACCGGCAACAGATTTCAGGAAATTACTCCCAAAAGGAAAATCAGGATATTTTACCAGAAGAAGAAATGGATGCTGGACATGGGGAAAACAACAGCCTCGTGCCTAGATCGCTAGCCCCTGAGCTCTGCCCATCTGACTGGATCTGTTCAGCTACCCAGTGAGTGGTTGCTGAGAACTGGGATCGATAATCTGATGTCCCTCAAATATTGTATCAAGGAAGTAACAATGACTCAACTCTTTCTACTTCTGGAACTCTTTTAAAACTAGAACTTTTGAGAGTAAAGGTATTAAGAGTTAAAAATGACACTAAATAAGTTAGCAATAATCACAAGATGGTCCCTACTTCAGTTTAACAATGTCTCATAGTGTCTGTACAACAATCCTCTACCTACACGGTCACTGGTAGTTAGGAGTCTAACCACACGGTCTTTTCTACTCTTGAAGTAGTATGTTGTGTGTTTCAGTAAAACATTCAATCTGTGGCTCTCTTCTTTTGCCTCCTGCTAGCAGGGCTGAACCTTGCTCTATACTGTGCCCTGCTCAGCTCAGCGTTCCATCTGAAAGATATATTATTGTAATACCAAATATACTCATCAGTATATGATTATATTCTACACCTTGACCCTAATGACAGCAAAACCACGTAAACTATCTCTAATCTATAGCCCAATATACCATTTGCCAACCCCTTATCTACTTCAGGATGTCAATATGTGTGATATGTAATATGAGAGCAAAGGAATTTTGTCAAATACATTTGAAAAATACTGTACTGAACAAATTAAAACTAATTTCTATTCTGCAGAGTCTTTCATATCCCAATGTGCATACAAATCTCTAAGATGTAATTATCCGTGTTTACCCAAAGTTATTTGACCATGAAATCCTTTGACTTAGGAAAATATCTTAGAGCCAGTGTACCATGGAATATACTTTGGCCTCCTCAGTCTTCCCAGTCCCGATGCCACTATGATGCTCAGGCCTCTGGCCAAATCTCTCTCCCTTCCTTCCTCTTTCCTACCTCCTTCCCCCCTTGGTGATACTGCCTGTGCTCTAACCATGGTGAGCCTGCCATTCCCTAAAACATCTATGTACATTAAAAAAAAAAAATAACAACCTCTACTTGCAATACGTGTACTTAAATTTCTGCCTTGGGAAACTTACTAGCTCTCCTAAGGGGGAAAAAAAAACTTAATCACTGCCTCCTCTGTACTACTTCTGCAAGTGTACATTTATTACTATAATTATATTTTGTTGTAATTATTTATTTGTATGTCTTTTTCTCCACTGTATTCATAACTACCCATAGGCAGATAATATATTGTCTATATATGTATTCCCAGTGCCTAGCACAGTGCTGACTACAGCAGAAGAAAACATCCTGAATTTAATTCAGTTGAGACAATCGTGCACGTATCCATCTGCAAAAAAACAAAATAATCTAGAGGATAATACTACTAGGCATGCTAGATATGGGTGTGTTCAATGTAATATAATGGTTGGTTTATTGACTCATTAATTCATTTGAAGATTATTATTCAGTGAACCTACGTTTTGTGCAGGGCACTCCAGAAGCATGCAAAGTGTAATCAAGCATAATTACAATCTCAAAGCTTTGAGCAAGTCAGAAAAGTAGATATCATCCTTGACACCTGGTTGCTTATATCCAATCCACCATCAAGGACCATCAGTCTTAACCATTTATCAACTCTGATACTTCTCCATCATCACTGCTACCTCTCTTGTCCAAGGAACCAGTCTCTCTCACCTGGACCACTCTAACCCCACTCAATCCCTATTCCACACAGCAGCAGAAAGATCTTTCCAAAATGCCAGTCGGCGTTTGTCACCCCACTGCTCAAAACCCTTTCAATGGCTCCCCATTGCTCTTAGCATAAAGACGAAAATTATTCAACTACCTGCAAGGTCTTGAATGGTCTGTCCCCTGCAAATAGCCAATTTCATCTGGCAGCACTGGCCCCTTGCTACCCATATCCTAGCCAAACTGATTATATCCATCAAACCTGTGTTTTCTCTACCTGGAATGACCTTCCTTCTCACTACATGTACTTCTCACTTATATAATTCCTCCTCTTTTAGAATTAACCTGCAGCATTTCTTAGGGAAGACTCCCAACCCTCGCCTCCAGTCTCGATCAGCTTCTTTGTTAATTTGCCCTCCATAAAACCATGTTTCTTTCTTTCTAGCAGATATAATTTATATATTATATACATCAATTTATAATTATACATTTATATGATTGCATAGTTAACATCTGTTCCACTTCACTGCGAGCTTCATGAAAGCAGGGCTTGTGTGTGTGTTCGGGGGGAGTGTTTGTCATCATATACTCAGCATTTAGTACTAGTAGTATGTATAAAAATATAAATAATACAAAAACAAATGGGCACCATAAGCAAAGTTCATTAAAATGCTAGCTGAGATCAGAAGAGGAAGAAGTTACATTTAGCTGAAGGAATCGGGCAAGACTATGACAATGGGAGTCAACTTGGCTACCCTCTGGAGTTACCTGGGGAATATTAAAACATACTGATGCAGGTGCTCAAGAAATTAAACACAGAATTGCCACATAATTCACCAACTCCACTTCTGGACATATACACACAAAAAAACTGAAAGCAGGGACTTGACAAATATTTGTACACCAATGTTTGTGGCAAAATATTCACAATGACCAACAAAATGTAGTGTCCATCAATAGATAAACAAAATGTGTCACGTATGTACAATGGAGTATTGTTCGCCCTTAAAAAGGAAGGAAAATCCTACATGTTACAACATGGATGAAACTGGAAGATCTTATATTAGGTGAAACAAGGCAGCCACAAATGGACAAATATTTTATGACTCTAATTATATGGGGTACCTAGAACAAGCAATTCCTATAGACAGAAAGTAGAACAGTGGTTACTAGGGATTGAGGAAGAGAAGGGAGAGGAGATAGGACATCGGAAAGTAGTCACATAAATTGGAAAACTGGGGCATGAGGAAAAGTGCACGCATGCACATACACCCAGGGAAGGTGCATCAGCAACTAACGTAAGTATAACATGTAGCTCAATAACACAGAATTGAGAGTTTGGGGCGGGGGGAGCCCTTCATATTTATGGTCAATTGATTTTTGACAAGGATACCAAGACAATGCAATGAGCAAAGAATAGTCATTTCAACAAATGGTGGTGAGACAATTGGACATCAACATGCGAAAGAATGAAATGGACCCCTACCTTACACCATATAAAAATTCAACTCGATGCTCTGAGAATAAACCATAGGCATAAATCCTTATGACTTTGGAATAGATGGTGGGTTTTTTTTTTTTAAGTGACACAAAAGCAATAGCAAGAAAATAAAAAATAGACAAACTGGACTTTATCAAAATTAAAAACTATTATGCTTCAAAGGGTACCATCAAGAAAGTAAAAAGACAACCCCCAAATTGAAGAAATTATTCTTAAATCATGTAACTAACAAGAGACTTATATCTAGAATATATAAAAAATTCATATAACTCAGTAATAAGGAAATAACCCAATTTTTTAAATGAGCAAACATCTGAATACATATTTGGGCAGAGAAGATATATGAAGGGCCAAAAAGCACATGAAAAGGTGCTCAACGTTGTCAGCCATCGAGAAATGCAAATTAAAATTAAAGACATACCACTTCACACCCATTGGGACGTCTCCAATATAAAACGTAGATACTGGGAGACTACTGGAAAATGGCAGAATAGGAGACCAGGCGCATCTCATCCCACAGATACACCTAAATAACCCAGAAAATGACCTGACGGTTGGCTTCGCAGAGTCTCCACAGCTAAATGTAAAGAAGAGGCCACAGTGAAGAGGATAGGAAGGGAGCAGACACTGCTGAGATACGAAGTGACCCACAGGACTATCTACAGGAGGGTGGGACATCGAGGGCACAGCGAGGGGGGGAGGGACAGCCCCACTCCAGGTGGCCCAGGCACAGCAGACCGAGGAGGTCCCAGTAACACCTGGCTTTGAACACCAGAGGGGCCTAACTTTAGGAGTTCTTACAATCAGTAGGACTAAATACCTGAACTTCAGAAATCAGCGGGCTTCACTCTGGAAAAGCTGGAGGGTGACAGGAAACGGAGTCCCCACCCTTAAACACACAGCCTAACCACAGCCCCTCTGAGATACCAGATACGGCACAGAAGCAGGAGTTTGAAAAACACCTGGAGTATGTGGGAGGAAGATTTGTTTACGACTCTCAGAGCATGTGCTAGTGGGGCAGGGACCTCTGGGAGACTCTACCAGGAACGAAGTTGCTGGCAGGGGTCCCTTCCCTCCTGCCCGCAGCCTACGCACGCGGACACCTGCAGAAAGCAGCACAGCACAACCATCCTCGAGTCCTGCGCACGGCGGGCCCCGGCCTGCCTTCTCCCGCGGGCACGCTCTCCGACATGCCCTCCGCAGGAGCCTGTCCAAAGTGGTGCCGCAAAGCTGGCAGTGCGTAGACAGCCCCGACAGGGGCCTCATCACTCCAAAGTGACTTCCGCCTCAAGGTGGGGAGACAGCCGCACATACCAGCCTGACTGCAGTCCCAGCCGGGGGGCTGGGGGCAAGCATGGAATGCGATTGTGGGTCTTGCCTAACAACAAAAGCTCCTCGCGGGACTTCACGGGGAAAAGCGCCCTACATTTTGGTGCTCCCGTGGCTCTGGAAAGTACCTGGTCTGACACAACTCAAGCCCAAGACTGGCCCCAGGCTGGCCCACTAAAACACAGGGACCAAACCCTGCCCACACACACGCAAGGACAACTATTGCAGACTCCTGGCCTCAAGGAAAAGGCAGCTCAGCCACAACAGCAGAATGCACGCAGCACACATGGGAGACACCCCTGAAGTGCGGAGTTCTGATGAACAGGGGACATTGCAGTGCAGGGCACTATAGGACCCCTTGTTCATAAGACCGCTGCTTTCAAGATGCAGAGACCTAGCTGACTTTCCTAACACATAGAAACAGACACAGAAATTTAGACAAAAATGAAGAGACAGAAGAATATGTCTCAAATGATAGAACAGCACAAAATCACAGCAAGAGAGCTAAATGAAACAGAGATAAGTAATATGCCTGATAGAGAATTTAAAGTAATGGTCAGAGAGATACTCAGTGGATGTGAGAAAAGAGTAAAGGACCTCAGCGAGAGCCTCAATAAACAGAAAGCAAGAAAAAGAACCAGAGAGGACAAACTCGGTGACTAAAATTAAAAATACACTAAAGGGAATAAATAGTAGACCAGAGGAAACAGAAGAATGGATCAGTGACCTGGAGTACAAAGTAAAGTGAATCAAGCCAAAAGCAATCAAGCTAAAATAGAGGAAAAATATAATAATAAATGAAAATAAATTAAGGGAACTCAGTGACACTAGCAAGTGTAATAACATTCACATTATGGGGATCCCAGAAGGAAAAGAGAGAAATGAGGGCAGAAAATTTATTTGAAGAATAATAGCTGAAAACTTCCTGAATCTGGGGAAGGAAAAGAGAAATCCAGATCCAGGAGGCATGGAGAGCCCCCAACAAAATCCATCCAAGCAGACCCACACCAAAACACATAGTGATTATAATGGCAAAAAGTAGTAATAAAGAGAAATTTTTAAAAGCAGCAAGAGAAAAGAAAACAATTATGTACAAGGGACATCAGACTTTTAGCAGAAGCTTTACAGGCCAGAAGAAAGTGACATGATACATTCTGAGTACTAAGGAAAAAAGAACCCCTGCAGACAAGAATATGGTATCCAGCAAGTCTATCATTCAGGATAGAAGGAGAGAGAGTTTTCCAGACAAACAAAAGTTAAAGGAATTCATGACCACTAAACCAGCCCTACAAAAAATGTTAAAGGGAACACTCTGAGTGGAAAGGAAAGACAATGAGCAGGTTTAAGAAAGGTATAAGGCACAGGAAAGGAGTTAAGATGGTGGAGGAGTAGGGGACCCTAAGCTTACATCATCCCTTGAACACAGCTAGCTATATATTATTTTCTTTTTATATTTTTATTTATTTCTAGGAGAGAGAGAGAGAGAGACAGTGTGAGCAGGGGAGGGTCAGAGAGAGAGGGAGACACAGACTCTGAAATAGGCTCTATGCTCTGAGCTGGCAGTCAGCACAGAGCCCGATGTGGGGCTTGATCCCACGAACCTCGAGATCATGACTTAAGCGAAAGTCGGACGCTTAACCGACTAAGCCACCCAGGCGCCCCAGCTATATATTATTTTGAGCACCCAAGAAATCTGAGGACTGAGAGAGCAAAACTGTACAACTAGAGGCAGAAAGACAGCCACATCCTGGAAGGTAGGACCTGTAGAGAATTGAGTTGGTGGAGAAAAGAACTGTGGGTACTGCAAAGGCGAGGGACCCCTGATCGCAGAGAGAAGAGAGACAGAGAATGAGAAAGAGTGAAAGTACATGCAGGGGACTGCATACGAAAAACTCTTCCCCCAAACCAGTGACTGGGAAAAGGAGAGGAGCTGACTATCCCAAGTTCTTATAAGCGGCAGAGTGCAAAGTCTGAAGATTTGGGGGTCTGCACCATCTCTAGGGTCATGGAAGGTGAAGACCCAGAAAGAAGCAGTGTGGTCTAAGGATCCTCTGTGTTGCACTGGGCAAGACAGCTCCCTGGTTGAAGTACATTTGGGAGTGGCAGCATAGCCTCTCGGGGGCTGGGGGGTTGGGGGCAGGAATACCCATCTGCCCTTTTCCCTAGCATAGGAACAAAGACAGCAGCTGAGGGTAGCAAACCTCGGGGCCAGTTTTTTCCTGCTCTTTATCATAAACTTTATCCAAACTGCTTCACGGCTGCACAACATGGTTGCACAACAGATCTCGGGGACAAACCCACACCAGGCACAGGGCCGCGAGACTCTCTTCCAGGGGATCAGCCAGAGTCCGTGCCATGCAGATTTCTAAAATTTGGAGTTTTGAAACCCAGCCGCGTGCCTGAGATAAAACACAGGAGTTCCGTGCCACCTGGCAGGCAGATAGCACAAATGCAGGCAAGGTGGAGGCAGGGATCTGGTAGAAGTTGGAGACACAAAAGATGTGACTGTTTACTCTTCTGTGAGAGCTTTCTGAAGAGTGGCAGGCAGGAACTCCCGGCTCTAGGGTTGAGAAAGCAGGGCAATGCTATTTTTCTCCCCACTGATCTGCACTAACCAACTTCAGTGAGCAAAACACCACCACCCAGGGGAGGCCAGAGCCGCTTATCCCAAGCCCCATCTCCCTGCACCCAGCAGGTCTATCTCCACAAGGGCAATTCTCTCTGAGAATCAGCAGAGTAGCCCCTGCCCCCAGAAGGCCAGCACAAACCGCTTGCATGCACCAAGTCTACTGATCACAGAGTGCTGCAAAGCATCAGATTAAGGCGAAATAGGATCTAGATTACTTCTTTTTTTTTTTTTTTTTAACCTCTTCTTATTATAGCCATTACTCTCTGGAGCAGGAATACAACAGGCTTTCCTAAAAATCACACACACAAAATAGTGACCCAAACAAATTGACAAGAGAGAGGAATTCAGCCCAAAACAAAGAACAGGAAGAAGTCACAGCCAGGGGTTAATCAATATAGATACAAGTAAGATGTCTGAACCAGAATTTAAAAGAATAATCAGGGGCACCTGGGTGGCTCAGTCAGTTAAGCGTCTGACTTCAGCTCAGGTCATGATCTCGCAGTTCTTGGGCTTGAGCCCTGCAGTGGTCTCTGTGCTGATGGCTTAGAGCCTGTAGCCTACTTTGGATTCTGTGTCTCCCTCTGTCTCTGCCCCTCCCCCACTCTTGCTTTCTCTCCATCTCTCAAAAATGAAGAAACATTAAAAAAAATTTTTTAAACACTAATCTTAAAGATACTAAATGGGCTTGAGAAAAGCATAGAAGACAAAGGGGATTCCCTCACTATGTATATAAAAGAACTATAAACTAGTCAGGCCAAAATAAAAAATGCTATAACTGTGATGAAAAACCAAATGGATGCACTGACAATAAAGATGGATGAATAAGAAGAACAAATCAGTGATATAGAAGATAAAATTATGGAAAATAAGCTGA
This sequence comes from Hyaena hyaena, assembly GCF_003009895.1. Taxonomy (NCBI): domain Eukaryota; kingdom Metazoa; phylum Chordata; class Mammalia; order Carnivora; family Hyaenidae; genus Hyaena; species Hyaena hyaena. The sequence continues at coordinate 1,287,174 of NW_024080992.1, read as the reverse complement.
AAAAAAAAAAAAGAGGGAAAGAAAAGCACTGAATCACGAATGTAGACTTAAGGAACTCAGTAACTTCTCAAAGTGTAACAATATTTGTATCATAGCAGTCCTAGAAGAAGAAGAGAAAGAAAAAGGAGAAGGTTTATTTGAGCAAATTATAGCTGAAAACTTCCCTGATCTGGGGAAGGAAACAGACATCAAAATCCAGGAAGCACAGAGAACTCCCGTTAGATTCAACAAAAGCCAGGCATCACCAGCATATCGCAGTCAAATTCACAAAATACAAATACAAGGAAAGAACTCTGAAAGCAGCAAAGGAAAAAAAGTCATTAACATACAAAGAAGGATAGATCATGTTCACACCAGATCTGTCCATAGAAACTTGGCAGTCCAGAAGGGAGTGTCATGATATATTCAACAGGCTGAATGGGAAAAACATGCCATCAAGAATACTTTTCCAGGAAGGCTGTCTTTCAGAATAGAGGGAGAGATAAAGAGTTTCCCAGACAAAAATAAATAAATAAATAATATTAAACGAGTCTGTGACCACTAAACCAGTCCTGCAGGAAATATTAAAGTGTACTACTTGGGGGGGGTGGGGGGGGCGACCAAAAGCAACATAGGCTAAAAAAGAACAGAGGACATCACCAGAAACACCAACGTTACAGGTTAACACAATGGCACTAAATTCATATCTTTCAATAATCATTCTCAATTTAGATGGGCTAAATGCTCTGATCAAAAGACATAGGGTATCAGGATGGATTAAAAAAAAAAAAAAAAGACACATCTATGTGCTGCTTACAAGAGATTTGTGTTAGACCTAAAGACATCAGCAGATTGAAAGTGAGGGGATGGAGAACCATCTATCATGCTAATGAATGCCAAAGGAAAGCTGGTGTAGCCATACTTATATCAGACAAACTAGATTTTAAACCAAAGACTGTAACAAGAGATGAAGAAGGCCATTGTATTGTAATTAAGCGATTTACCTATCATGAAGATATAACAATTGTAAATATTTATGCCCCCCAACTTGAAAGCACCTGAATATATTAATCAGTGAATAACAAACATAAAGAAACTCATTGATAATAATACAATAATAGTAAGGGACCTTAACACCCCACTTAGAGCCATGGACAGATCATCTAAGCAGAAAAACAACAAGGAAACAGTGGCTTTGAATGACACATTGAACCAGATGGACTCAATATATATATTCAGAACATTCATCCTAAAGCAGCAGAATACACATTCATTTTGAGTGCACATGGAACATTCTTCAGAATAGATTACTTACTGGGTCACAAATAAGCCCTCAACAAGTACAAAAAGACTGAGGTCATACCATGCATATTTTCAGACCACAATGTTATGAAACTTGAAGTCAACCACAAGAAAAAAATTTGGAAAGAGCACAAATACACAGAGAGTAATGAACATGCTACTAAAGAGTGAATGAGTTAACCAGGAAATTAAAGAAGAAATAAAATAATACATGGAAGCAAAGGAAAATGAAAACACAACAGTCCAAAATTTTTGGGATACAGCAAAGGCAGTCCTAAGAAGTATATTACAATACAGCTCTACATCAAGAAGCAAGAAAGTCTTGAATTTACAACTTAACATTACAGCTTAAAGAACTAGAAAAGGAATAGCAAATAAAGCCTAAAGCCAGCAGAATAAGGGAAATAATAAAGATTAGAGCATAAATAAACAATATAGAAACAAGCAAAAAACAACACAACAGATCAGTGAAACTACAAGCTGGTTCTTTGAAAGAGTTAATAAAATTGATAAACCTCTACCCACACTAACCAAAAAAGAAAAGAGAAACAACCCAAATAAAATCACAAGTAAAAGAGGAGAGATCACAATCAACACCACAGAAATACAAGCAATTTTAAGATAATATTATGAAAAATTATATGCCACCAAACTGGGAAATCTAGAAGAAATGGACAGATTCCTAGAAAAATACAAACTACCAAAACTGAAACAGGAAGAAATAAGTAATTTGAACAAACACATAACCAGCAGAGAAATTTAATTGTAATTTTTAAAAATCTCCCAGTAAACCAAAGTCCAGGGCCAGGTGGCTTCCCAGAGAAATTGTACCAGACTTTTAAAGAATTAGTACCTATTCTTCTCAAAATGTTCCAAAAATATAGAAATGGAAGAAAAACATCCAACCTCATTCTATGAGGCCAGCAATACATCGATTCCAAAACGAGACAAAAACCCCACTAAAAAGGAGAATTACAGACCAATATTCTTGACAAACATGGATGCAAAAATTCTCAACAAGATAGTAGCAAATCAGGGGCACATGGGTGGCTCAGTCGGTTAAGCATCCGAATTCAGCTCAGGTCATGATCTCATGACTCATAAGTTCGAGCCCAGCATCAGGCTCTATGCTTACAGCTCAGAGCCTAGAGCCCACTTTGAATTCTGTGTCTCCCTCTCTCTCTGCCCCTCCCCTGCTCATGCTCATATTCTCTCTTTCTCTCTGTCTCTCAAAAATAAGTCTTAAAAAATTTTAAAGATAGTAGCAAATAAAGTTGAATAGTACATTGAAAGAATTACTCAGCACAATCAAAAGAAACTTATTCCTGGTCTACAGAAGTGGTTCAATATTCACAAATCAATCAATGTGAAACACCACATTAATAAAAGGATAAAAAACACATGATCCTCAACATATACAGAAAAAGCTTTTGACAAAGTATGGCATCTGTTCTTGATAAAATCTCTCATCAAAGTAGGTATAGATGGAACATAGTTCAACATCATAAAAGCTATATATGAAAGACCTATAGCTAATATCACCCTCAACGGGGAAAAACTGAGAGCTTTTTCCTTTACGGTCAGGAACAAGACAGGGATGTCCATTCTCACCATTACCATTTACAGTACCAGAAGTCTTAGCCTCAGGAATCAGACAATAACAACAAAAAGGCATCCAAATCAGCAAGGAAAAAGTCAAACATTCACTATTTGCAGGTGACATGATACTCTATGTAGAAAATCAGAAAGAATCCACCAAAAAAATTATACCAGAATTAGTAATTCAGCAAAGTCAGCAAAGTCACAGGGTATAAAATCAATGTACAGAAATCTGTTGCATTCCAATACACCAATATGAAGCACTAGAAAGAGAAATCAAGGAATTGATCCCATTTATAATTGCACCAAAAACCATAAGATACCTAGGAGTAAACCTAATCAAAGAGGGAAAAGATCTGTATTACGAAAACTACAGAATACTTATGAAAGAAACTGATGAAGACACAAAGTAATGGGGAAAAATGCTATGCTAGTCAATTGGAAGAACAAGCATTGTTGCAATGTCTCTACCACCCAAAGCAATCTACACTACGTGCTTAATTCAATCTCTATCCAAATACCACCAGCATTTTCACAGAGCTAGAAAAGAGAATTCTAAAATTTGTATGCAACCACAAAAGACCCCAAATAGCCAAAACAAATCCCGAAAAAGAAAAGCAAAGCTAGAGGCTTCACGATACCAGACTTCAAACTAGATTACAAAGCCATAGTCATTAAGACATTATGGTACTGGCACAAAAACAGACACATAGATCAAAGTAACAGAATAGAAAGTCCAGAAATGGACTCACAACTATATGGTCAACTAATCTTTGACAAAGCAGGAATGAATATCCAGTGGAAAAGAGATAGTCTCTTAAATAAGTGGTGTTTAGAAAACTGGACAGCCACATGCAAAAGAATTAAACTGGACAACTTTCTTACATCATACATAAAAGTAAATTCAAAATGCAGGGCACCTGGGTGGTTCAGTAAGTTAAGTGTCTGACTTCATCTCCTGTCATGATCTCATGGTTCATGGGTTCCAGCCCTGAATCAAGTTCTATGCTGAGAACTCAGAACCTGGAGCCTGATTCAGATTCTGTGTCCCTTACTCTCTCTGTCCCTCCCCAGATTGTGCTCGGTCTCAATCATAAATAGACATTAATATTTCTCTCAAAATAGACATTAATATTTTTTAATTAAGAATTATTAAAACAATAAGTTCATAACGGATGAAAGACTTAAACATGAGACACGAAGCCACCAAAATCCTAGAGAACACAGCCAGCAACCTTCTGGACCTTAGCTGTAGCAACTTCTTACTAGACACATCTCCAGAGGCTAGAGAAACAAAAGCAAACATGAACTATTGGGACCTCATCAAGATAAAAACTTCTGCACAGCAAAGGAAACAGTCAACAAAACTAAAAGACAGTCAAAGGAATGAGAAAAGATATTTCCAAATGACAGATCTTATAAAGGGTTAATATCCAAACTCAATAAAGAACTTATCAAACTCAACACCCAAAAAACCCCCGATAATCCAGTTAAGAAATGGGCAGAAGACAGGAATAGACATTTTTCTAAAGAAGACATCCAGACAGCTAAAAGACATATGAAAGGATGCTAACATCACTCATCATCAGGGAAATACAAATGAAAACCACAAGGAGATACCACCTCACATCTGTCAGAATAGCTAAAATTAACAGCACAGGAAAGAACAGGTGTTGGCAAGAATGCAGAGAAAGGGGAACCCTCTTACATTGTTGGTAAGAATGCAAACAGGTGCAGCCACTCTGAAAAACAGTATGGAGATTCCTCAAAAAGTTAAAAATAGAAGTACCCTATGACCCAGAAATTGCACTGCTGGGTATTTATCCAGTGGATACATAAAGACAGATTCAAAGGGCTACATGCACCCTGATATTTATAGCAGCATTGTCTGCAATAGCCAAACTATGGAAAGACCCCAGGTGTCCTTCAACTGATGAATGGATAAAAAAGATTTGGAATAATATAATGGAATATAACTCAGCCATCCAAAAGAATGAAATCTTTCCATTTGCTGCAACATGGAAGGAGCTAGAGTGTATTATGCTAAGCAAAATAAGTCAGTCAGAGAAAGACAAATACCATATGATTTCACTCATATCTGGAATTTAGGAAACAAAACAGATGCACATATGGGAGGGGGGAAAGAAAGAGAAGCAAACCATAAAGGACTCTTAATGACAGAGAACCAACATAGGGTTGATGGAGGGAGATGGTGGGGGATGGGCTAATTGGGCGATAGGTATTAAGGAGGGCACTTGTCGTGATGAGCACTGGATATTATATGCAAGTGATGAATCACTATATTCTGTTCCTAAAACCAATATTATACTCTATGTTAACTTTAATTTAAAAATTTGGAAAAATAAATAAATTGGTAAAGAAAAAGTAGGAAACCCAAAAGCAGTAAAATTAAGTATACTTATAAAAATCAGTCAAAGAATTTATAAAATAAAAGGATATAAATTATGATAATATATACCTAAAACTGTTAGCGGGGAGAGGAGTAAAAATGATGTAGTGCTTTCAGGATAGGTTCAAACTTAAGCGACCATTAACTTATAAATTGCTATACACTTAAGATGTTACATATAAACCTAACGAAAACCTCAAATCAAAAACCAGTAATAGATATGCAAAAAATAAAGAGAAAGGAATCCAAGTGTGTCACTAAAGAAAGCCAGCAAACCGTGAGAAGAGAGCAAGAGAAGAACAGAACAGAGAAGAACTATGAAAACAACCATAAAATAAGTAACAAAATGGCAATAAGTATATACCTATCAACAATTACTTTAAATCTAAATGGGCTAAACACTACAATCAAAAGACATAGGGTGAAGAAAGGCGGAAATGGTGGGGGAAAGGGAGAGAGGCAAACCATGAGAGACTCTTGAATGCTGACAAAAACTGAGGACTGATGGATGTGGGGGGGAGGGGGGGATGGGCATGGAGGCGGACACTTGTGGGGATGAGCACTGAGTGTTATGTGGAAACTAATTTGACAATAAACTATTTGTAAAAAAAAAAAAAAAAAGACATAGGGTGACAGAATGCATTAAAAAACAAGATCCATCTATATACTGCCTACAAGAGACTCATTTCAGACCTAAAGAATCATGCAGGTTGAAAGTGCAAAGATAGAAAAGCATTTATAATGTAAATAGATGTAAAAAGAAAGCTAGGGTAGCAATACTTATATCAAATCAAAAGCTTTAAAACAAAGACTATAACAAAAGACAAAAAAGACACTATAATCATAATATAGGGGACAATGCAACAAGAAGACATAACAACCATAAATATTTATGAACCCAAGGTGGAAGCACCCAAATACAGGAAATAGTTAAAAACAAACATGAAGAAACTAATTGATAGTGGAGCGCCTAGGTGGCTCAGTTGGTTAAGCACCCAACTGTGGCTCAGTTCATGAACTCATGGTTTGTGGGTTTGAGACCCTCATGGGGCTGGCTGCTGTCAGCACCATGCCTGCTTCGGATCCTTTGTCTCCCTCTCTGTCTGCCCCTCCCCCACTCATGCTCTCTATCGCAAAATATAAACATTAAAAAAAAAACACTAATCTATAGTAATACAATAATAGTGGGGAGTTATAGCACTCCACTTACATCAATGCACAGACTATTCAGAGAGAAAATCAACAAGGAAACGGTGGCTGTGATGACACAGTGAACCAGATTGATTTAACAGATATATTCAGAACATTCCATCCTAAAACAGTGGAATACACATTCTTTTCAAGTGTACATGAAACATTCTGACACCTGAACTAATAAAACACTGTATGTTAACTGTACTGGAATTAAATTTTCTTTAAAAAGGCAAAAAAAAGGCAATGAAAAAATATATAATAATGAATTCTGGTGAAAATGTGAAGATATTAGAAGCCTCATACATTGGAGGGGTACCTGGGTGGCTCAGTTGGTTAAACGTTCAACTGCAACTCAGGTCATGATCTCGTGGTTCATGGGTTCGATCCCCACAATGAGCTCTGTGCTGAAAGCTCAGAGCTAGGAACCTGCTTCTTCTGTGTCTCCCTCTCTCCCTGTCCCTTCCCCGCTCGTACTCTGTCTCTGTCTCTCAAAAACAAACATATAAATTTTTTTTTTTAATTAAAAAAAAGAAGCCTCATATCTTAGGGCACCTGGGTGGTTTAGTCAGTTAAGCATCTGACTCTTGATTTTGGTGTAGGTCACAATCTCATGGTTTTTGAGTTCAAGTCCTGTGTCGGGCTCTGCACTTGGCACAGAACCTACTTGGGATTCTCTCTCTCCCTCTCTCTTTGCCCTTCCCCCACTCATACCCTCTCTCAAAAGAAATAAATAAACTTAAAAAAAAAAAAAAAAGGAAGCCTAATGCATTGCTGGTGAGGATGTAAATTGGTACAGCCACCAAGAACATAGTCTTGGCATTCCTCAAACAGTTAAACACAGAGTTACCATATGACCCAACAATTCCACTCTTGGGAATATACCCAGGACAAATTAAAACATGTATCCACACAAAAACTTGTATATGAATGTACACAGCAGTATTATTCATAATAGTCAAAAAGTAGAAACAACCCAAATGTCCCATCAACCAATGAATGGATTCATAGAATGTGGTATATCAATAAAATGGAATGTTACTCAGAAGTAAAAATAATGTAATGATAAATGCTACAATGTATATAAACCTTGAAACACTAGTGAAAAAAATCAGCCACAAAGAATCACATGCTATATGATTCTAACTATATAAATATCCAAAATATGTAAATTCACATTATAAAGGATAACCCAGGGGATCTTCATAATGATGGAACTCTGGTGGTGAATAAACCAACCTAGAAGCAATAAAATTGCATAGAAATAAATGCGCGTGCACACACACACACACACAGAGATACAAGTAAAACTGGGGAAACCTATATTAATGTAAATATCCTAGTTGTAATATTGTACTATAGTTTTTACAACATGTTATCATTGAAGGAAATTGACAATAATAGAGATTTCATATCTCTATTATTTCTTACAACTGCATGTGTATCCATAAGTATCTCAAAATAAAAAAATAAAAAATATATAATAGAATACAATACAATAAAAACTTTTCACTTAAAAAATTTGAGAAGAAAACAAAGGGAAAAAAGAGGTCGCCACACACAAAGAACAAAAAGCTTAACTTTTATAAAACCTTAACTCAAGCAACAGAAGCACTCTCTTCTCACTATAGTACAATTGAATGAATAAAAAATATCCAATCATATTTGCAATATATCAAAACAATGAGACAAAGAATTTCTAGATGAAGAAAACAAATTGAAAGACAAATAATATTTTAGAGCCAATAAAATTAAAACAGAATAAAAATTACTGAAAATTAAATTATTAACCCAGTGAATGCAAGTGAAAGAAACAATTAAAGCAATTATATAAAAGACAATATATGGTACATAAACATAATCCAATATAAGAACAATTAGTACATCTGAGCTGAAAAAACTCAAGATAGACCATGTATTCAAAGATACAAGAGAATTATCTGAATTTTAAGATATTACTGAAATTATAGATGAAAATGAATACTATGTTCCAGGAACAAGAACAATTAAATTAGAATGTCAGATCGAGGTTTATCCTAAGTATACCACTGAACTTGGTGAAAATCTTCAGGCATCTATCAGGAAAAATTCACCACATATAAGGAAGAAAATCAAGTTGGTGTAAGACTTGCCTCAGCATCATTCACTGCCAAAGATAATGGAGTTACGAAGTCAGGCTTGCTCTCCATAAAATATGGCCCTATATACATCGTCTCCTAAACAGTATAAGCAACAGAAGCAATAATGAGAACACTGAAGCCATAAATTCATGTAATAGCAATATGGGAAAGAAAGGAGTCTGAGACTAATTAAATGAGCTCATTTTCTGAAACTGTAATGTGGTACAAAATTAATAATGAGCTATGATCAGTAGTCTAAGAAATAAAAGAGAGATATTATCAATCAGCAATTATTTTTTGTGCCCAAGCTCTCCCACAACCCTCCAACACCTCTGTAAGATAGGTGCCTCCCTGAGAAAAATCAGTGCTTAGCGAGATGAACTTGCTCTGAGTCATACTGTTAGGCCCATAATTTAAATTCTGTTGTAACTAATTCAAAGCCAATTCTTGCCTAACAAAACAGTGTAATCTTATACCTAGATGGGGAGATTATACATGACTTGAGTTTTCTTCTTTTTGCTTATTTTCTTTCCTAAAGTTTCAACAATGGCATATGCTGCTTTTGCTCTTTAAAAATATACGACTTTTTAGAAATTCACATAAAGGTTATTTGTTATAAAAACAACATATCGGGGCGCCTGGGTGGCTTAGTCGGTTAAGCCTCCGACTTTCGCTTGGGTCATGATCTCGCGGTTCGTGGGTTCGAGCCCCGCGTCGGGCTCTGTGCTGACTGCCAGCTCAGAGCCTGGAGCCTGTTTCAGTCTGACTCCCTCTCTCTCTGACCCTCCCCTGCTCACGCTGTCTCTCTCTCTCTCTCTCTCTCTCTCTCTCTCTCTCCTAGAAATAAATAAAACATTTAAAAAAAAAAAAACATATCATCTCTAATCCTTGGAATATTAACTCTCTTGCGGTCCTCACGCCCTCATTGCAGTTGAAACTGGCTGGTCATTTGAAAGCTCAGTGCATGTACATAGTTTTTCTTGCTTTTTAACTCTCCATAGGGGGGATTAAGTACAAAATACAGAAATAATAATCACCAATTCAGAAATTAAACTGGTTGGGTTTTTCTAGTCTAGCCTAACACAGATTGTTTCCTGGAACGCTGTCTAAGCCTTCTGTCTTTTTTTTTTTTTTTAACTATTTATTATTTAACTGTCTCTCTCTCTCTCACTCACAAACACACACACACACACACACACACACACACACACGCACTCATACACTGCCACTACGACTGTAGGTCACTGGGAGACTGTATGGGTCGGGATACCTGAGGGATCTAAGGCTCATCTTAATCTCAAGACCAATGGCACCCCTGGTGGGCAGTCTTCCCACAAAGCCATAGTGAGCCTGGTCAGAAACTAAGCTTCCCCAGAAGAAGACAGAATGTGCTGGCATGAGATGGCAGGCTCAACCTGGCCCGTTCACATCTTTTACCAGACAAACAGCCTCTGTCTATCAAGTTCCTTGAACTTGGAGTAACTGGCTGGGATGCCAAGCAAAGAGCTTAGCCAAGTGCCAGGCAGAACTCCTTTCCCCCCCCCAAAGAGCCAGTGAGGAATCAGTGATGAGGAACCCGCCAATTTTCTGTCACTTGGAGCACCTCCAAACTCAGGATCAGACCCAGGGAGCCAAAGTCCAAGAGGCCTGTGTGTGGAAGCAAAGAGAACTTTTTCCTATTTCAAAATATTGCCACAAGAATGTCAGAAATGCTGTGAGGAAATAACATATTTTTGTCAGATCAGCAAAAACAGGCAGTTAGTAGAGAAAAGTGATCTCATGAGCTGGCAAGATTTTCTTCCTTCCCTCTCCCTTAACATTTATTTGTGTTAGGCTAAATCATTGCAAACAATTTCCTCCGACTTGGAAGTTTTGAAAGATAATGGAATTCAAAGTACAGTTCTGGGTTGGGTTTGGTTCGGTGGTTGTTCCTCAGAATTCATGGAAGGAAGAGAATGGGAAGTTGAGAGATTTCATGTCCCAGGCTGATTTTAAAATCAAAGTGTAAGACATGTTACCTCATCCACGCATAGGCATTTTCAGTTAAAGCCGAGCAAGTCTATCGCACCAGTCCATAGTGTAGAGCTGTTTGTGGCTCCCTCACCCCGCCTCAGTTTTAAAGAGGTACTTCATAAGCAATCCCTTTTATCACACAATAGATGAGACAACAGCTAGAAATTATCTGACTTCATCAGAACAGGGGCTCAGATGATCTCACTGTAACATTTTGAAAGACTGAAAGCAGTAATTAGAGGGTTACTTTCTGAGGGGCTTTATTTTCCTAGATTAAAAGCATCCATTTTTGAAAACCAGGGGAAAAAATTGGATACTTCAAAAATGACCAGGACCCTTTGTAATTTTGGTTATGGTCAATGGGTTAAATGAAATTCTTACCTAGTTTATAGTAAAATTTGCCTGAAATTTCATTGTGAGGGCAAGGAGGAAGTAACTGGTTGAATGAATGCCACTGGGATGTAATTTTCCTAAATCAATTGGTCTCAAGATCTTTTAAGCATTCTCTTAGCTTTTGAGCTTCCCAGATTTTGCTGCTTCAATAGCCATGGATCCATTTTAACTCATGTTCTCTCTGGGGGCAGATAGATTTCTCTGAAAGAAACCAGGTGATTTTCAGGGATACGGCTCCATCCGATAAAAGCACAGAGAGGGGTGCCTGGGTGGCTCAGTCAGTTAAGCATCCGACTCTTGGTTTCAGTTCGAGTCATGATCTCACGGTTTGTGAGTTCAAGCCCCATGTTGGGCTCTGCGCTGATAGCACGGAGCCTGCTTGGGATTCTCTGTCACACTCTCTCTGCCCTTCCCCCACTAGCCCTCTCTGTCTGTCATTCTCTCTCTAAAAATATATACAGAGACTTTAAACACACGCACGCGCACGCTGACACACACACACACATACAGAAAGGGTATTGCTGCAAAGACAAGCAAAACCTTGCAGCATCTGGGTCTAAATCATAAACACAACAAGCCTCTGATGTCTCATAGGACAGTTTAGCTTCTTAGAGCTATTGGCTTCTCATCAATCTTTGTTTTAGCCAATGGTCTTTGCATCATTTGGGTTTCTTTCTTAGAACACAGGGACAATTGATACCAGAGGATAGTCAAGTCTCTGCCTTTACTGTGTAACCCAACCAAAAGCTGTCCTCCTGTAGTCTCCTCTCTATATTAAAAGAACATCAGTCCAGCTGCCAAAAAGCAATTTTAGAGAATCTGAACCTATTTTCATCTCCCTCAGGGGTTCTAATTAAGAGACCCCAAAGGCCTGTCTTTCCTACCTACAAGTCTTACCCAATCCTGCAGCACTTCTCACATGCAAAATTCACAATTCCCTCTTCAGCACAGCCCATTAGACTTTTCTCTCCCCACATCCCTTCTCTCCCCTTTTCCTCATTATACAGACCATCACTGCCGCTGCAAGCAATCTGCCCCACCCCACTCCCTCTCTTCCGAACTTGCCACTTCAATCCTGACTTCTCTGGCCCCTTTTTCATTCACGCCATCCTCTTCCATTCTCCCAATTTTGCCTCATGAACCATCCAGGAACCCAACTGGATTCTCAATTTAGTAGGTGGAAAGGGAGGGGCAGAAATCTGTGGATGCAGTGAGGGCATGGGTGGGAAGAAACCTGAAACATTCACCAGTAAACAACGGGACCCACCATACTTACAAGACAAAAGCATGGCTTACAAACACGGCTGATACTATACTTTCCCCGGATTCTAGAGTGCCCGTCAAGTCTTCTTGAACTTTCGCCTGCTGAAAATCTGCATTTCCCTTTGCAAGGGAGTATCTGCCAGAAAGAAGCTTCTAAGCGCCAAAGAGCAAGGAGTAAAATAAGCATGAGTCCCAGGGGTCTGTAACAGTCCATACCTTATTCTCTTTTCCGTCTCTCTATGTTTTGACCTTCAGAGTTACAGCTTTTTCTTGTGTGTGATGTATGTAACTTACACCCAGCCTAATATGGCCAGAATATTGGAGGTATAGAAGAGTTGGCGTGATGTGCAAGTGGGAGATAGGCATCTTTTCATTTAAGAACCCACAGAGCCATTCTAGGTTGCAATATTGGCCATGGGCCCATTATCTATACACCTGGAGTCACACTTAGAAGGTCCAGTGAAGAAATGGGCAGAAGACATAAATAGACACTTTTCCAAAGAAGACATCCAGAAGGCCAACAGACACATGAAAAGATGCTCAACATTACTCATCATCAGGGAAATACAAATCAAAACCACACAGAGATATACCCTCATGCCAGTCAGAGTGGCTAAAATTAACAACTCAGGAAGCAACAGATGCTGGCGAGGATGTGGAAAAACGCAAACCCTCTTGTACTGTTGGTGGGAATACAAGCTGGAGCAGATGCTTTGGAAAACAGTGTGGAGGTTCTTCAAAAAATTAAAAATAGAGCTCCCCTACGGCCTAGCAATAGCACTGCTAGGAATGTACCCAAAGGATACGGGAGTGCTGATGCATAGGGGCACATGTACCCCAATGTTCACAGCAGCACTCTCAACAATAGCCAAGTCATGGAAAGAGCCTAAGTGTCCATCAACTGACGAATGGATAAAGATGTTGTTTGTACATACAATGGAATACTACTTGGCAATGAAAAAGAATGAAATCTTATTTACAACAACGTGGATGGAACTGCAGGGTATTATGCTAAATGAAATAAGTCAGTCAGAGAAAGACAGATATCACATGTTTTCACTCATTTGTGGATCTTGAGAAACTTAACAAAAGACCATGGGGAAGAGGAAAAAATAGTTACAAATAGAGAGCGAGGAAGGCAAACCATAAGAAACTCTTAAATACAGAGAACAAACTGAGAGTTGATGGGGGTGGGAGAGGGAAAATGGGTGATGGGCACTGAGGAGGGAACTTGTTGGGATAGAGCAGTGGGTGTTGTATGTAAGCGATGAATCATGGGAATCTACTCCCAAAGTCAAGAGCACATTGTATACACGGTATGTGAGTCAATTTGACAATAAATTATATTTTAAGTAAATAAATAAAGACAAAGAGAGAGAGAGAGCGCTCAGAAACAAGCAAGCAAACAAACAAACAAACAGAAGGTCCTTGTGGAGATACTCTCGAATTAGAGCTGTGGCTCAACAGAAGTGGTCCAAGTATTACAGCCTTGTCTCCTAAAATCTATGTTCTTGCCTAACAGATATGTCCATGCCCACCAAAGTACCCTTGATTACTCTTCTTTATAGCATCTGGAAATGTTAAGGGGGGGGAGGGGGAAGTCCCTTGATAGGAGAATTCTAAAATTGAAACTTGAGGGGCGCCTGGGTGGCTTAGTCGGTTAAGCATCCGACTTTGGCTCAGGTCATGATCTGACAGTTTGTGACTTTGAGCCCCACATCAGGCTCTGTGCTGACAGCTCAGGGCCTGGAGCCTGCTTCAGATTCTGTGTCTCCCTCTCTCTCTGACTCTCCCTGCTCTCTCTCTCTCTCTCTCAGAAATAAATAAAAACATTAAAAAAAAATTTTAAACCTCTTTTTAATTCTTTGGGGTTTGCACCTAGCAGTAGAATTGCTGGCTCATATGGTAATTCTCTAACTTTTTGAGAAACCATCACGCTTTTCCAGAGGCTGCACCATCTTACGTTCCCGCCGGCAACGGACGGGCATTCTAATTTCTCCACATCCCTGCCCACGCCAACCATTTTCCCTGATGGCTCAAGTTTCAGCATCTTTTCCAGTGCTTTTTGACCATCTGTATATACACCCTGAAGCTGAGATTTAAACCCAGGCAACCTGAGTCTTGAGCTCTTTGCTCCCGTACTAGAGGTCCACAGTATGCAAATCCCTCCTCCGTCAAAATGGTTAAAAGGGGGTCTACACTGGGGCTCTTTACCCCAAAATGTCTGTCCATGAGGACTGGTCCCCAGTGTTTTTAAAAATCACCATTAAAAATTAAGAAGGATTCCTTTAGATTAGTCCAGGCATCTCCCTGAAGGAAGGGAAGAAATTGAAATGTGCCGAGTCTTTATCGCTACTCCTGGGATTTTCATAGATGATGCGATTTTTCATTTCACCCTTACAGCAATTCCCGTTTTTATTACTTAGACTGGAGATGAAATTAAAACAGTTAAGTCAATTTCCCTGCCCAAGCGAGAAAGGGGGAACAGCTGAACCACAACCTGGACCTATAGGACACGTAGATGCTCTCTTTCAATATGTAAATGCAGCCAAAAATGCTAGGCTATTTCCCTCCCAGGTGAATTAGCCAAGGCTAAATGGTACAGTGCTTTGGCCACTTGCTCCAGAGTCAAATTTCTGCTTTCAGGCTTGAATTTCTTTTCAGCTGTGTGGTCCGGGCCAAGCGTCTTAACTTTTCCAAAACAGTGTTCTCTCATTTATAAAACATTTCATCGCATTAAGCGAGGCATTCTTGTAAGGACCCTAAGAGCGTGCCCCGCAGAAATGCAAGAGATGCAGATGGTCATGAGGACACAGGAGGCATGATGGTTCCCGGAGGGACCCTCCACCTGCCCACGCGGTGGCTTCCCGTGGGCTGACATGTGCCTCCTCTGTGCAGAGCAAGAGGAAATACATACAGCCCTGATCATTTGGAGAAAGAGCTTCAGAGGTTTCCAAAGAGTCACAGAGCACCCTGAAAATAAAGATCAAAACAGCAATTTTGTGTCTCTTCTTGAATACAGCCAGGTCTCTCTGACCTCATTGCTAAATTTGGGTAAAACAAGAAATGAGGCTCTGATTCAAGGCAGCAAATCTTATAAGGGCATTAAGTAAATGGGTGCAGGTGGGGAGATTAAACTGAATTACTTTCCATGGAAGAGATTGGCTGCCAGTGGCTTTACCCTGAGGGAGCTCCCCTGAGTGCTGGCCACCTTGTCACTGTATGGAGATCAGTTGTGTGGTTTGTTGTGACCATCGCACATTTTATACTTCCAAACCAGGGCTTCCTGAGTGGCCCTGATTTCCAGGCGTGCTGTCATGCAACAGGGAGCCAGGGGCTGTGATGTGGAACTGGGCGTCCCTAGACCTGATTTCGTCCAACTGCTTCAGCCTTGCTGGGTCTCAGCTTTATCTGTGGAATTAATAAGCTGTATTGAACGGCCCACCAGATTTCTCACAGAGCTGCTGATCTGTGATTCATATTGCTTAAGGACTACACTGCTGTTTGCTGACAATATAAATCATCCGATGTGACGAGTTGTATTCTCATGGCTTTGCAAAGTAAGCAGTGAGAGGTGGACATGAAGAAAGCTACGGCAGAAGCTCTACAGAGGTTTGGCATTTCCGGTCAAGATTAACATATTCAAAATCCTGCCCTCACATAGGAAGAGAATGCTACAAAATAATTTATTTGCTTATAACAGAGAGCCAGATTAGCACAAACTGGGAATGCATTAGCTGTTTAGGTTGTGACTATGACTGTTGAGGAAAAAAAGCCTTAAAATGCTTTGGTTGGGGGGGGATCTAATTTGAAAGAAACAAATGGATTACATTTGCCTAATTTAGCAGTCAGTTAACTGTGACTCACCCTCCTCTCTCCGCTCATGTGACCAGGAGAGTAAATACAATATTGACGAGAAAATCTAGCCCTCACGTGGGCAGATGCCAGCCCTCCTCAGACTGAGGGCTCAGTGAAAATGCGCTCGTTTCCGGTTTTCTTTGCATCACCAAATTGCAGGGCCCATGTCAGTGTTTATTACAGTGTCCTCCGTGAAAAGGGGCTGATTGCTAATTTCTAATTTACGAACTGAAAATATTGTGGCCAACACTCGTGCCTTCTACTTCCTTTTAGGCCGGCCTGAGTCTAAATGAATAGAGATAAACAGGCCCTTGGCTTCCTCCACTTCCTGAGGTGATCTGCCCATCCTCTGAAAAATGTCCTTTGCCTTCAAGATTCCTTTCCACAGTAAGAACTTCCAAGACAGATGGGCACAGGTTCATACCCCGGGTACGCCTGTGACAGTCTGTGTGACTTGGGGAAGGTGATGGACACTCTCATTGCCCAGCTGCTTCATTTAAAATGTAAATAAAAATATATTTCCCTAGGACAATTGTTAAAAACAATGGTAATATTTTTAAATGATTTACAAACATTGTATCCACTGGGTTAATATTGAAGAGATGGTAAGTATACTTCAGGCGCCATCGTAGCTGACATTCACTGGTGGGAGCTGTAACTGAGAAAACAATACAAAACATCGCCTTTGGGCCAAGGGACAGAAATACAAAGACATGCACCCATATAGGGGAAAACACCCTGTTCTCTGCAAGGTGGCAAGCAGGGCAGTTTGTTTAAGGAGAAAATGTGTTTTGAACAAAAGGACTCTGAGGGGAGTTGATGTTGCTAAATTTGGGCAAAAATGGGTAATGTACACAAGCACCAGGAAAGCATCTGTCTTGTGTTTGGGCCAAATATGGAAACACACCAGTGAGGCTCTTCCGACCATGCTGGTGTGGTGGATGCACTGACTCTGTGTCTAGTGAGTGAAGGAATTGGTTGTGGAGTAGCAATTGCTGGGAAACGTGACCAAAATTCGAGATACTGCTCCTCCTCCTTTCTCCCCCACCCCCAGCCCAGCAAACCAAAAATACTTTTCTTTCTAGCCTCTTACAAAGTTTGGGGTCTGGAGAGTGATCATTAGTGTTTAGAACTCAAAAGTACAGAATCTTCAGGAGTCTTCTATTAAAATGCCAATGCCAATGGAACCGGTAACACTCAGATCATTGTACAGAAAGGAACTTAAAGAATATCTAATGTAATGCCCTTATTTTCCCAAACTCAGAAAGCAAAACCCAAAAGGGTTCAGGGACTTGTTTAAAGCTCCACAATGAGGTGGTGGCAGGGATGGGAGAAGATCCTAATTTTCCTTAGAGGCAGTCAAATACTCTTTCTGATGCCCGTTCAGAACCACCATGAGCTATGAATATTCCTGGAGGAAGGGAGTATGGACTGGCTTTTTTCAAACATAGCGTGGGCCACGGCAGCTGCTCTTTTACCTGATACACATATTATTCCTGTCAGGCTTTAGAACAGTGAAGACCTCGTAGACCATGCTCCCTGCCAAACAAAATCCAGAAGATGTTGCTATTTGGGATGCGGTAAAAGGTGAGGAAAGAAATGTAGACCTCTTGGCTCTGGGGAGGGCGAGCTTAGTAAAATGAGCTCCATGACAGGGCCTAAGTGGTGAGGGCAGCTCAGGGGCCATGAGGGTTTGGAAGCAGAGAACAAGGAGGGGGATGAAAAGGAGAGAAATGAGGTCCAGGAAGACGCTCTTGGCTACATTTACATTGCACATTTCTGTGTGCTTCAGTCTGGCTTCGTAATGGTGTGCAACAGAAATGCTCTCTGGCTATTTTACAAAAGAAGTGATTCATTGTAAGGCAAGGAGGAGCTCAGAGAATCAGCTGGAGGCTTGGAAATGTCAAGGGCAGCATGAGGGCCAGGCCCCCAGGCTCACAGCATGACCTGCCGGGTCAGAGGGCAGCATTTCTACTGGAACATTCACTGCTACTCACCTCTCTCATCTTCGTGTCACCCGCGGCTCAAAGACACAGAGGGGAGCACTGACTGGTCGTGTGAGGACACGGCTCACTTACTGGCTGCGTGAGAGCGGCCTCCGGCCCCTTAGCTTCCCTGGTGGGAGGCAGGTATTACCTTCTACCCAGGCCACACAATATAGAGAAAAGGCATTTTCCTCAAAAGAAATGGGGACTAGGGTAGAAAGGCTGGATGCTGACCAAAAAGCAGCCATTACAGATTCTCTTCACTTGAGGTAACGTGTGTAGAACATGCTAGAAAATTGACGTGGACCTTGACAGAGGACTCTCCTGGAAGGGGGCAACAAAAGGGAGAAAGATCCAGACTCAGTGACCTCTACCTGGGAGCAGGCCTGAGTCAATGGACAGAAGGATGATTCTGAATGTAGAATGGCTTCTCTCACATGATTCTGATCCCTAGCCTGGCCCCCTATACTCATAACTGAGTCTTATGGAGAGTAGAGGGGCTGGAAAGGAGAAGTGAAAGAGCCTTTTTTTTTTTTTAATACATTTTAAGGAAAGCACTAAAACAATAGCTCTAGCCATCAGTGCGCCAGGGCACTGGGAGAGTTTAGGCTGGTGTGAGCTTCTTCCCCATGTGCCACAAAACACTACTGTTCAATATGCACCCCTGAAGGAGCGGGGGCCTCATGCAGAAGGCAGTGCCCCACAAAGCAAGAGCAGCTCCCAGCTCCTGTGTGAACCCTGCTCATGCAGGTAAGAACATCGACCACTGACATCCAAGTTATTATCATCAGATTCCTCATTAGATTCTACAGCCCAATGGGGGAAGAGTCAACATGTTCTCCAAAGCAAACCCTGAAGAGGGATGAAAAGGTGGAACTAGTTGGAGTGTTCAGGGTCACCCTTTTACCTGCTGAGTAATCATGGGCAAGTTACAGAAAATCATTTTGAGATTTGGTTTCCTTGATTGTAAGATAGAAAGCATGACTCCATGGGTCACTGTGATTAAATTAAAAGAGACAGAAGGGTCATAGAGTAGTAGTCTCTACATGGGAAGATAAACATTTGAATAATAATTGCCACAAAACACAAACAACTCATTGAGTGTTTCCTTCGTGCAGCCACAGTGTACTTCTGGCTTGGCAGTCAGACATCCTGAGTTCAAATCCTGCACCTTCTGCTTAGTAGGTAGCTGTAGTACCTTTTGCATGTTCCCCAACCTCTCTGAGTTACCAGAATCCAGACCCAATGGTATTACTTACCTCAGAAGATTCTTTAGAAGATTAACTGAGATAAAACACCAAAGGCAGATGGAACGATGCCTGGTACACTCTCAATAAATGCGAGGCATCGTTGTTGCCATTAGGATCCTCATTTTCCACAGTGCCGTCTACCCAATAGGAGAGAAAGGACTGTGCTACCCATACCTCAGCATACTCCTTCCAATATTTGGCCCGACTGAGTTAAAGCAACAAGGGGTGACCAGGGATGCTGACAACACAGAGGAGATACAGAAAACAAGAGGAAACGAGGGGGAAAGGAATAAGAGAAGAATTTTGTATGTTAATATCCAATCATGGAGCATGGTCTCAAGTCATAGTCCCGCACCAGCATTTTCCACTGAGCCCTCAACGAGTTGTCTTAGTGTGATTTCTTCTAAAAACGACTGGTCTTAGGAAGCAAATATTTAATTAGTACTCTCTATGTGTAAGGACTGCTACATGGTTTATTATATTGGGTGGACATCCAGGCAATATTTAAGGAAGGAGAGCCTGATTTGAGGGAAATGTGATTCTAGCGCCATGTTTAATGAATGAATTAGCCGTGTATAGTGCTCAAGGAAAGCAATCTCTATATTCCAGATGCCCCAAAATTCCTGGTATTAAGATTGTTTACAAAATATTGTAAAACCTTGAGAGATGTACGTGTGAGGAAAAAGGAAAACCGTAATATTAAAAGAGAAAGAAGCTTAAAAATAGCAAGATTACCAAACCCAACTGCTCGCATATTTTCAGGCTTTTAAGTAACGAGTGAAGGAGACATTTAGAATCAGACAATTGAAAGAAAAGAAAAAAGTTCCAGACGATGGTAAAATTACTAAACATATAACAAATTCAAAAGGGAGAACACACAAAAAACATGTCATTTAGGAATACTGGGATGTCTGTTGTCTTGAACATCTTTGAGATCAGCGAAGCAGAGAGATTCAAGTAGATAGCAGGGCTCAAAATCAACTCATCTCCACGAGCAGACTGATATTCAAAGAGGAATGGAGCAGAAGTCTTTGTTAATCATAATAAAGAATTTGCTGTATTCAAATGAAATAACAGCAAAGTGGAAGTATGCCAGGGCAACACCAGTTTTCCAAGCAGGAATAAAGGGAGCGCTAGGAAATTACAGAGCCTTCATCTCAATGTCTGTAATTTGCAAAATAATGGAAACAATAGCAGGGTAAGTTTGCCAAATGCATTTACAAATGAGTATCATTCCCTTTAATCAAGCTAGAGATAACCAACAAGGCTGGATAGAGAATTGGGGGTTTATGAATCTCTCTCTCTTCTCCTCTCTCTCTCACTCACTCTCTCTCTCTCTGATGGGGCTATGACACAATTAATAATTACATATGACTTATTTTATTTTAATGTTCAGATTATTTTTACATAGTAGCTACTTCTAACATGCCCGTTATAAGAGAATAAGATAAACTGTAAAGCAAAGGAAAACAAAGTACTATGTGCTGTTCCCATTATATGTTGTGTGCTACTGTATATTCTTTTTGCTGAACATCAAACTGTGGCATAAAACTAAAAGGGAAGTAAGAAATCTAAATAAACCATCCTCCCAGAATTGAAACAAGACCACCTGAGATATAGTTATTCTTAAGGATCACCGTGGCACCTCTCAGAGCCCACCCTTTCTTAGAACATCCTTCTTTATTGACACTTTGCTGCAGTTTAAGTGCATTTCCTATTGTCTAGTCTTCAGTGCAGACCCAACAGCTAGACAGCATTCTCCTCTAGAAAACCTGCGTTCAGTAACCACAGTCAGAATCCACAAATTCAGGGGCATCTGGGTGGCTCAGTCGGTCAAGCGTCTGACTTTGGCTCAGGTCATGATCTCAGTTTGTGGATTCGAGCCCCGTGTTGGGCTCTGTGCTGACAGCTCAGAGCCTGGAGCCTGTTTCAGATTCTGTGTCTCCTTCTCTCTCTGACCCTCCCCTGTTTGTGCTGTCTCTCTCTCCGAAATAAAAAACATTTTTAAAAATTAAAAAAAAAAAAAGAATCCACAAATTCAGTGATTTTACTAGAGTCTTTTTGTATTGGTTTTATATTCATTCATCTAACCTGAATACTTAGCTCCAAAGGAAAGAGTCTGGAGCTTCTAGGAATTAGACCATCTGGTTCAAGTTGGGTCAGTTTCGGTTTAGTAGTGTGATGTGGGCAAGACACATGAATCCTTAGACTGCTGACAGACACCTCCACTAATTTATGATCTCTCCAGTGCTTGCAATGCGCTGTTAGTTCCCTTTCATAAGTTCCATTCCTCTAACGTCCACCAAAGAGCATTGTCTGACCTGCGGTGCCTACCTCTTTTCTTGATTCTTCACCCTTGAATATGCCCTTCATCAGGTAATGGTGGCCATCAGGCTTAAAATTCCTAAATTTTCCTTACAGTAGCCAACTGACAAACAAAATACCCTTTTTACATTCATAGCCATTCTGACAATTTTAGGGGAAGAGGTATTCTTCCTTTGGATAAAGATTAGTATCCCCAACTGTGCGTTAGAATCCATCCCGTCCATCTCTCTGGGGGCCTCACTCTTCAGCTTCCCTTTCAACAGACACCTTTCCCTCAATCTATAAACATGTTCGAGACTCTAAACATAAAACCCTTCCCTAAACCCAGTGTCCCCCTTGTAGCTACTGGCTTTTCTCTCTTCGTGCCTTTAAAGTCAAGTTTATTGATGGAATAATCTCTACTCTTAACTCCCACTTCTTCACTAACCCTGTAATTGGTCTTCCGTTCCCAACAATGCGGGGAGAGGTACCCAAGCAAAGGTTGCTGACAATTCCCTAACTGCCAAATCCCTGTCTAGCCTTTCCCGGGTCACTCTGCAGCAACTGATACTTTTACCCACTTTCTCTCCCTTTTGATTTTGAGAAGCACACTTTCTCCGAGCTTATGTCTTTCCCTTAGTCATTTTACTCTACCAGTCCTGTGAAGGACTCAGAATCCCGTGCTGGGTTCCCGTACCTTGTTTGTGTGGGAGATTTCAATCTCTCCCTTGGTTCTGACACCTAAATCCCAGAGAATTTCATATTTCATTTCAGTTCTGCTTGCTTCTCCTGTTCTAGACATACACACTCAACTTTCTTCTGAAATCCTTCATTTAAATGCTTCCTAACCTCCTCCAACTTAAATGATTTCCTCCTCTCTCCTGTTCTTCCTCAGTCCCTATTCCTTCTATATTATTTCTTCACCTGAGGCAGAAGTCTGGGATTCATTCTGCATTTTTCGTGACATCCCCAACTCCACCCCCCAACACACACACACACACACACACACACACACACACAGTTTTCAAACCTTCAAATTCTGTCCCAACCTTTCTAATGTCCAGTCTCTCCACTTCGTCCCACAAGGACTTGCCTTAGGTTCTCATCCTCTCTTATCTGGATTTTTATCATAGGCTTCCAAATGGTCTCTCCGCTGTAGCACGGCCCCCATGTCATCAGTCCTCCATGCTCCTGCCAAAGTACTTACACCATTCACAATTCTCTACTCTCTATGATCTTCCACAGCTGTCCATTGTAGGCATAACTCCTGATCAGGGTACACAAAGCCCTTCACAATCTCATCATTGCTGCCTTGCCCACCTTCTTACCCCTCACCACAGCCATCACTTCATCTTCCAGCAATATCATTCTATGTTCGTTGTGCCCCAACCCCATTGCCTGGAATGCCTTCCAAAGCCCAGAGTAGGTACCACCTCTTCCGTGAAGACTTCTATGATTATTCTCTGTGTGTGTGCATGTGTGTGCATGTATGTGCATGTGTGTATGTCGGGGTAGGGGTAATAATCACTCCTTTCTCTTTTCTGCCTGTGAATCTTTCACATACAGTGTTGTCTTACCATTCTGCGTTGTTAATATTTGTTGATATGTCTGTCTCACTTCCTGGACTCTGAACTCCTTGAGGGTAGATCTTTGTGTTCTCTCTCATGGTGCCCATAATATGGTTACAGAATTGAGTTAAATTGAACTGAAGACAAGAAATATTGTGCAAAGTGCTCAGGGATGTGAAGGGCAGTCAGTTAACTTGCCTGCCTCCTGCATAAGACAGCACCAGTCTGAGGTCTGGGGCTGTTTTTGTTTCACCTATCACAGTGCCTAGTACAGAGTAATACATTTGCCAAATGAATGATGGTTGTTCTATCTTAGGATAATAGACTCCCCTCCCCAGCCCCCACCACATGGCTATTTAAAAAATCTGTGTGTTTGATCAATGCATATGAACCTGGAGGTGGATAATTGTGCATGAGTGAAAAATACATGGGAGTCTGGCCAGCCAATCCCCTTTCCCTGAGTACTCTGGTGGTGAGTCACTAAAATCACACATGATAACCCCACATGCTCCTCCCCCCAGGTGGCAAGTCTCATCTGACTCAGCAAGGAATTAACAAGGGTGGGAAGGGGAGATGCAGAGAGATTCCAGGCAATCTCCTCTCCTCTGGGTCTTTGAAGTGGAAGATCAAGTTAGGTCTAATCTGGGTGCAGAAAAAACAGTGAATGATGCAGGTATGTGAAGGAGGCAGAGAAAGAATATGAGGAAACAGAAGGAGAGAAGACAAAAGGAAAGGGAGAGAGGGAGAGAAAGGGAATCTGAGAGACAGAAGCTTTCAGGGCTTGATTCCAGGCTTTCCTGAGGCCCAGCCTGTGTTTCCAAACTTCAGGTCTACAAGCTATCACGTGGCTTCCTGAGGACTTCTCCTCATCTACTTTGGCTCTTGTATCTACAGAGCAGCCAGAGCGATTTTTTAAAACCTCAAATCTATAATGGCCACACTGACCTTCTTTGAATCTCTCCAATTGGCTATGTTTTCTCTGGCTGCAGGGCCTTGAGTCTAATGACCTCTTTCCCTAGAAGTACCCCCCACTCATCACCACCCCAGCCCTAAATTCTCTTTTCTAACACACAGTGGCAACTTCACATTTACTTATATGATTCACTGATGCTCTCTCTCCTGCAAAAGCTCCTTTTTGTAGCTAGCCATCAATGTCATTCAAATAGCCCAGTGCCGAACACATACTATACATTCAATGATTTGCTGAAGGAAGGAAGGAACAAAATATCAAAGTAACTGATTTTGTTGAGGTTTGAGATTTTCTGTTAAATCTCCAAAATACCTCCCATGGCCCATCATCTCATGACCATGAACTTGAGTTCTCCCATTAGAGATTCCTTCTTCCAGGTTAAAGACCATTGTGTCCTCTGGGCATGTCAGTGTTTACACACTGAGGCAGAGGCAAATCCTCCCAAAGGGTCTATGTGGTGCTTAGGACCTTGGCCACCAGCAGACTTTGGGACATGAGGAGCAAGAAAGAAAGGGGAAAGGCATCAAAGCAAACCTTCTGAAGCTGTGTGTATGTGTGTGTGTGTGTGTGTGTGAGAGAGAGAGAGAGAGAGAGAGAGACAGAGACAGAGACAGACCCATAAGACACTAGATTAAAATGTACATAACAAACAACCCACAATGCCTCCCCCAAATCCCCTCCTCATCAGCATGCCAAAGGAGAGATGATTTCCCCATCTTTCTCTCATACGCAGAAATACAGGGTGACTTGTTTTGTTCTCATGGTCTTCAGGGAATTCTAGTCTAGTAAAATAAGGTGAGAAAAGTGTCTTTTACTTTCTACTAATCCACCAATGAGTCTCTGGGAGAGCACAGTCGGCCACCTCTCTCAGGAAGCCCTCAGTGCTCAGTGAGTGAGAAAGAACAAGGAAGAGAGGAAAAGAAAGTCTGCTTTCCCTACTTTTTATTGTAGCTCTGTGAATTGGCTTAGGGTACCTAACTGGGTCCCCATTTCTCTCTTTCTCACAAAATGGGATTTGGGGGAAACTTTCACTGGTATGGTAAATATTCTTATGTCTCTTAATCTCAGTACAAGAAGATAGTAAATCCAATGAAAACATTAAATTACTTGAGGGCCTCCTGCTAGGATCAAATAATTACTTTGTCTCCACATGAAAATTTTAAAATTCTCTCCCCACATGTTGGAGCCTTCAAGTTCTTTCCTTCCCAAAGAGAACCACTTTATCCCCTTACCTTGAACCTACACCCTTCACCTGTATCCTCTGCAAGCCAGTAAGTTTGCCCTTGATCAGCTTTAACCCATTTGTGATGATGATGACATAATCCACTATGCTCTGGGGAGCCATCAGGGCCCGTTTAATTGTTTTGCAGTATACCATTTGATTTATTTATAGTGCTAATGTTCTTAATTGATCTCATGTGCTTATTTTCTTTATTCAGTGACTAAAGTCATTAAAGAAAGAATGTCCATCCACACACATATATACATCCAATTCAATTAAATTCAGAAAGCACATGGGTAAATCCATAGTGTATAGAAAATATAGTAACTACAGAGAAAAACATTTCTTAAATAGACGTGACACTCTCCCGACCCTGGATATGTTTATAGACACCTAGTTCTTTAGGAAACAAACTTAAAACATACACATGTATGTGTTAAAACATACGTATAAGGTAAACACAAATATATAGGTTATATATATTCGTATACACAGGAAAATAGTTCCAACTATTTTAGTTTATTTGTAAATATGTATGTAAACATATAGAAGGCACACATATTTGCACCAAGAGCAGCAATACAGGATTGTAAGGGCTACGGAGGGAGCTGGGAAACCTTCCAGACGCTACAGTGAACTAAGCAGAGAGATGAAATCCCCCAAGAAGAGCAGGTAGAGGAAGGTCATCATAGGTAAGGGAGGGACCATACAGAGGCTAACAGGAGATTACAAAAACAAACAAACAAAGCCCCTGAGCTCTGGAGAACAGGGAAGAGATGGATAGGACTTCTGATGCAGAGATACAATTTAGTGAGGGAAAGACTAAGAGATGGATCTGGAAAGATAGGTTGAGCTCTGTTAAGAAATTTGTTCCATCTCCTACGGACAAAGAGCCTTGGAGGGCTTCTCAGCAGAGATTAGAAGGGAGAAAACACAGTAGCTCCCCTTTATCCAAAAGGGACATGTCCCATTTCCCCCAGAGGCACCTGAAATTGCAGAGCGTGCCAAACCTTACGCATACCACGTTTTCCCTATGCGTACATACCTATGATAAAGTTTAACGTATAAATTAAGCACAGTAGCCGTGAACAACAATAAAAGAGAACAATTATAACTACTTACTGTAACCAAGTTATGTGCATATGGTCTCTCTCTCAAAATATCTTGGACTGTACTTACCCTCCTTCTGGCGTTGCTGTGAGATGATGAAATGCCTTCGCCTGAGCTGCTGCGAGGGAAATGACGTAGGCGTTGTGACCTAGGGTTAGGCTACTGCCGATTTTCTGCCGATTGGTCATGAAGAGGATCATCTGCTTCCCAGCCGTGATTGACCCCAGGACCTGAGGCTGCAGAAAGCAAAACCCACACCTGAGGAAGGGCTACTACAAACTTTTTCTGTGATTTTCTGTGGCAGCTGTTTGGAGGACGGCTGGAGGTAGTGGCTTGTCAAGCTGTAGAAAAGTGAGGCAATTGCCTGACTGCGTGGGCGATAATCCTCGACGTGAAGGCAGTGGCCTTGTAAGAAGTGGGACTAGAAGGGCGTCTCAGAAGACGATGAGGGTTTGAGAACCCTACTCGGAAAAAAAATACAAAAGAGGCACAACAGCGACTATTCATTTAGAGTTAGAGAAGTAATCACAACAAATTACAAATAATAAAAAGCTGAAAAGCACCACAAAACTCAGGAAAGATGACACAAGAATTTTATCGTGACCATTATTAATTAACTACAGACACACCTTTTCCCCTGTATCTTTTCTCCAAATCCTTTCTTTTTTCATCAAGATAAAATTTATATACCATAAAGTTCACGATTTTAAAACATATAATTCGGGGCACCTGGGTGGCTTAGTCGGTTAAGCGTCCGACTTTCGCTTCGGTCGTGATCTCGCGGTTCGTGGGTTCGAGCCCCGCGTGGGGCTCTGTGCTGACTGCCAGCTCCGAGCCTGAAGCCTGTTTCGGAGTCTGTGACTCCCTCTCTCTCTGACCCTCCCCTGCTCACGCTGTCTCTCTCTCTCTCTCCTAGAAATAAATAAAAATATTTTTTAAAAAACATATAATTTAGTGGTTTTTAATATATTCACTAGGTCATACAACAATCATGACTATCTAATTGCAAACTATTTCTAATGGCCCCCCGAATTTCTATTTGGAATTAGCAGTCGGTCCCAAGCCCCCCATCCCACCCCTCCCCCTGTGAACACTAATCTATTTTCTGTCTCTAAAGATCTGCGTATCCTGGTCATTTCATATAAATTGATACCATAATATGAGGCCACTCACATTTAATGTAACTACTGAGAAGGAAGGAGAATTTCTGCCACCTTGCCATTTGGTTTCTATATGTCTTACATATTTGCTGTTTCTCCATTACTGCCTTCTTTTATGTTAAATACTTATTTTCTAGTGTCCCATTTTAAGTCCCTTGTCATTTCTTTTACATATACTTCTGCGTTCTTTCCCTAGTGGTTGCCCTGGGGATTACAATTAACCTCTTAATTTATAACCATCTAGTTCAGATTAATACCAATTTAATTTTAGTGTTCTAAATCTTTGCGCCTCCGTAGCTCAATTCTCTCACCTCACCTGCTCCGTGCTGTTATTGTTACCAATTATATCTTTATACATAGATAGAAAAAAGTTATAAACAAAGAATACATTCATACTGTCTTTACTCAGTATGTTACTCATGTAGGTTTCTTTTTTCACTAATGTAGTTACCTTTATCAGAGATCTTTATTTTTTTATATGGCTTCCATATCTAAGGCCCTTTTGTTTCAGCCTGAATGACTTCCTTTAGCATTTCTTATAGGATACATCTGCTAGCAACAAACTTACATTTTGTTTATCTGGAATATCTTAATTTTTCTTCATTTCTGAAGGATACATTTTGCCAGATATAGAATTCTTGGTTGACTTTTTTTTGGTCTTTGAGCACTTTGCATCGTCTTATTGCTTTATGGCCTCTATGGTTTCTAAATGGAAATCAGCTGTTAATCTTATTTGGGCTCCTTGTACATAATGAGTCACTTTTTTGCTGATGTACTAGAGTCTTTGTCTTTTGATAATTTGATAATTTGATTATGATATGTCTTAGTGTGGATCTCTTTGGGTTTATTCTTTTCTTTTTATAGCTTATTTATTTTTGAGACAGAGAGAGACAGAGTATGAGCCAGGGGAGGGTCAGAGAGAGAGGGAGACACAGAATCTGAAGCAAGCTCCAGGCTCTGAGCTAGCAGTCAGCACAGAACCCAATGAGGAGCTTGAACCCACGAACCGCGTGATCAAGACCTGAGCTGAAGTCGGACACTTAACCGACTGAGCCACGCAGGCGCCCTCTTTGGGTTTATTCTATTTGGAGTTTATGAAGATTTTTGGATGTGTAGATAACATTTTTCATCATATTTCAGTTTTCTGACATTATTTTCTGAAATATTTTTCTGTTACTTTCTCTTTTTTCTCTCCTTCTAGGATTTGCATGATATAAATTTTAGAGGCTTCTAAGACTATTTTTTTGTTTCACTTTTTTCTCATTTGTTCTTCAGATTGAATAATTTCAATGGACCTGTCTTCAAGTTGCTGCTTCTTCTAGTTGGTGAAATCTATGGTTGAACTTCTCTAGTGAATTTTTAATTCAATTGTACTTTTCAGCTCTAGAATTTCTATTTGGTTCTTTCAAATATATAATTTTTATCTTTTTATTGCTATTCTCTGGTAAGACATCATTCTAATTATATCCTTTAGTTCTTTATTTTTTTTAATGTTTATTTATTTTTGAGAGAAAGAGAGAGAGTGTGAGCTGGGGAGGGTCAGAGAGAAAGGGAGACACAGAATCTGAAGCAGGCTCCAGGCTCTGAGCTGTCAGCACAGAACCCAATGCAGAGCTCAAACTCACAAATAGTGAGATCATGACCTGAGCTGAAGTTGGACACTTAACTAACTGAGCCACCCAGATGCCCCTACTTCCTTTAGTTCTTTAGATGTGGTTTCCTTAACCTTTTGAACATATTCCAAGTTGTTTTTTTGTTTTGAGAGAGAGAGAGAGGGAGGGAGAGAGACAGAGACGAGAGAATCTTAAGCAGCTCCATGCTGAGCACTAAGCCTGATGTCGGACTTGATCCCATGACCCTGGGATTATGACCTGAGCCAAAATCAAGAGTCAGATGCTTGACTGACTGAGCCACCAAGGCGCCCCTCAAATAATTCATTGAAAGTCTTTTTCTAGTAGCCCAATCTCTGGACCTTCTCAGGAACAGCTTTTATTAATTTCTTTTTTTTTTTTCCTGTGCTTGGGCCACATATTCTTTTTTCTTTGTATGCTTTAAACTTTTGGTTGAAAATTGAATATTTTGAATATTATAATGTGGCAACTCCGGAAATCAGATTCCTCTTTCCAGGGTCTGTTGTTTGCTCTTATTTTATTTATTGTTGTTTATTTGTTCATTGACTTTTATGAACTATTTCTATAAAGTATTCTTTGTAACCATTTAAGTTACTGTTCTATTAGATTAGTGATCAGCTAATGATTGGACATATATTTCCTTCCAAAACTTTTCAAAAATAATGTTTTGCCAAATGGGTTCTGTGTGTGTGTGCGTGTGTGTGTGTGTGTGTGTGTGTGTGTTGGTGCATGCTTTCAACACTCAGTCTGGCAGTTTACAACTCTGCCTGTGTCCACTTTTTCTGTGTGCAGAACCTCAAGGTCAGCCAGAGGTCAGACCCTAGGGCTGTCTGATGTCATTCCTGAGCATGCATGGCATTCTAGATTACTAGGAATATGCGTTAATTTTTCAAAGTCTTTATAGACATCTCATTTCCCAGCCTTTCCTCCTAAGCTTTTTGATTTATGCCAACTGTTATCAATAGCCTCAGGCAGCAGCAACTAAAACTTTTGCCTGCAAATACTTAAGACAAATAACTCCTCCTTTCTAGTACATTTTGGACTAGACCAGTTCTAAATCAGGGCAAATAAAGACAAGCCTTTTGAACTGCTGGTCTTCTATGAAGTTGCCAGATAAAAATAAAATAATTATAACTCTTTGCAAATGAGGCCCATTGTGTCCCCCCAGTACTGGGAATGTAGGCTGTTCTTTTCAAGGCTACCCACCCCTAAGCCAGGTATGGGCATGAGCCTGGGCTAACTTGAAATGTCACAAACCTCACTATTCTTACTAAGATCAGCATCGTCCTTAAATAAGCACTCCCTGGTTGCTGCAAGCCTTTAGTTAATCTCAGGTTTCTGAAAAAGTTGATTTGGACAGTTTTTGCCAACTTGGCGTTTCCTTTTATGGAAGGACAGCATATTGGAGTTCCTTACTATACTATTTTCACTGACTTCCGTCCTGTCTATATACTCTTATTATTTCTTCACATGACAATTTTGTGATATAATTTTCCATTGAAAAAGTAGAACTATCCAGTCTCCTTTAGCTTTGTTTACTAAACTTAAAACAAAAATGATAATGTAGAGAAATTTCTTATGGCTTATGAGCAATACCACATTTATAATTTCCTTGAGTTTCTTACTCAGCAGGGCCTCCTGCTAGGGCAAGGCCTCCGAGAAACTCCAGCTCTCTGACCATGGCTAGCATGCCTCCTGCACCCTGGCATCTGGTTAGGCTTGGTCAGGTCCTTGTCTCTTCGTCTCCCCCATACTCCTACCTACATTGGGCTAGTCCTGGACTGAGGCCTCCGTCAGGGCACCTCAAAGCAAGCCTAGACGTGGGGCACGGGGCAGCCTCTGTTTCACATCCTTCTCCGGGGATCAGAGATAGGGTCCCAATGCTCCCTGACAACTGCCAAAGGCAAGATGTTCCAGGAGGCCCGGGGGATAGAAGGGTGGTGCTGGCAGTGTGCTAACCTGTCCCCAACTCAGCCTACCGCAGGGCATGTGTGACATGGACACCGAGGTGAACACACAAACAACACAAATGCCCACCAAGCGCCAACTAGATGTATAAAATGTGGTGTATTCATACCATGGGCTATTACTCAGCAGTACAAAGGAATAGAGTTCTGATACCTGTTACAACATGGTGAACCTTGTACACATTTTGCTGAATGAAGGAAGCCAAGCACAAAAAGCACATATCATGCGATTCCATCTATATGAAATGTCCAGAATGGGCACATGTATAGAGGCAGAGAGTAGATTAGTGGTTTCCTGGGTTTCAGGGGGTGGAGGTGGGAATGTTAATGGGTGGGCCCAGGGTTTTTTGGGAGGTAATGAAAATGTACTAAAATTAGGTTATGGTGATTTTCTCACAACTCTGTGAATATATTAAAAAACACTGAATTGTACAGTTTAAATGGGTATGTTTTATGTATATTATATCTCAATAAAGCTGTTAAATATTATGAATATACACAGGACCCCAGGCTGAGGCAGCACTGCAAGCCTCAGGCACACACTAGACGTGCTGCTTCTTTTCCTTCTCTTTGGAGGAGAGCACTCAGCCCAGGAAGGAGCACCTGCAGCCTGAGCTTCACCAGCTCCTCCGAGACCTACCTTCAGATATGCACCATACACTGGTCTCTTCTATGTTTCCCTTCCCTTCCCTTCCCCTTCCTTCCTTCCTTCTTTCCCCCTTCCTTCCTTCCTTCCTTCCTTCTTCCTTCCTTCCTTCTTCCTTCCTTCCTTCCTTCTTCCTTCCTTCCTTCTCTCCTTCCTTCCTTCCTTGCTTTTCTGACTTTTGTTTTCTTTCCCTCATTCCCTCTCTCCTTCCTTCCCCACTCCATTCCTCCCTTCCTTCCTTGGTTGTGTGACTAGTGTGGGTGCCAAAGATTTTTTTAGTTAACGTTGAAGGATATATATGCAGTGAAATTAACCTTTCCATCCTCTCTGACTCATTTGCTGGCAACAAGCTCACAGTCTAAGGTGAGGGGAGAGGGGGGTGGAAGGGCCCAAGGAGGAGTGGTATTTTAAAAATGTATATACAAGCCCTACCTGCTCAATGTAAAACAACAAAATCAAGTAAACCAGTCTTTTCTTTCTTGCCTTTATCTATGCACCCCAAGACTAACAGTGGAATGGAGGGCAGCGCCCAGAAAATCAGAGTTGGCTTCAGAAAGCAGTAATGGATTTGACATACGTTTGGAATTGCATCTGAGGGATTCCTCGGCCCATAGAATTTCACCCTGGACCCCTCCCTTGTGGTTCAGAAGTCCCCTTGGAACATGCACAGACATCGTTTCCCAATTCTCCCATAGTAATTTCTAGAATGTGCCCATACCTTTCTTTAAACAATTTTGATTTGGTCAAATTTGGGGGAATTATGGACTAGATTATAGGACTAGAACACTCTGACAACTTTGGTGAATTCTTATCATGAAGCTGGGGAATATATAGTCAGTCTCTTTCCCTATCTGTCATCACCCTCACTGTTATCTGTGAAAAGATCCTTGTCTGTGCAATCCTGGGGTTGGCAAGGTATGAAAAGGTCTGTTTTGTCAAGGAGCTTACCACCCAAAAGGATTCTGTGCTGGAGTGAAACCTGTCAGCTGATCCCTGAACCTGCTTCTCTTTAATCCTGGACACACAAGCGTATGTCTGCCTGTCTGGCTTATAGGTAGGTAGGACTGTTTGACCCGGGTCTGGTCAGGGGACCAGGGCAGAGACGATGAGCGCCATTTCTGTCTGTTCCCCTGCCAAACGCCTCAGCCCCAGGATCCACTCTGCAATTTTCACCTGCTAACTGGCTGCGATGGAAATGGCTTCCAGGACAAACTGAGCGGCCATAATAAGTTAAAGATAGCAGAGGAAAAAGATAGAAAAGGAGAAAGGGGCTCACTTCCCTTTCCAGGCATGCCCACATTGGACTGTTAAAAGAATGGAAATTTTGGGGCGCCTGGGTGGCTCAGTCGGCTAAGCATCCGACTTTGGCTCAGGTCACGATCTCATGGTTCGTGGGTTCGAACCCTGTTTCGGGCCCTGTGCTGATAGCTAGCTCAGAGCCTGGAGCCTGTTTCGGATTCTGTGTCTCTCATTCTCTCTGACCCTCCCCTGCTCGTGCTGTCTCTCTCTCAGAAATAAATAAAACATTAAAAAAATTTTTAAAAAGAATGGAAATTTTATTGCATTAGACATTGATATTTGGAGGTTTCTCTTGAATCTCATGATGCTCTAACTCATACAAGTGGTTTTTTAAATGAGCTTTAACCATTTTAAAATCTATTGCCACATAACAAAGAACCCCAAAATGTAGTGACTTAAAACAACACACATTTGTCACCTCACATTTTTTGTGAGTCAGAAATTCAGGCATGACTCACGAGGATGCGGTCAAGGTGTGAGTCAGGACCATGGTCATATTGAGGCTCTACTGGTAGAGAATCTATTCCCAAGCTCACTCTTGTAGCTGTTGGCAGCAGTTAGTTTCCAGAGGGTTGTTGGACTCAGAGCCTTAGATCCTGGCTGGCTATTGGCTGGAGATATCAGTTCCTTGCAGAGGGGTCTGCTGGTGGGGTAGCTGATTAGCTGATGACATGGTAGCTGGCTTCCTTCAGAACAAAGGAAAGAGAGAGCCAAAGAAAGGGCTCAAGACAGGGTCACAGTCTCTTTATAACCTCATCTTGGAAGTGATATTATGACAGGAAACGATAGGATTCAGTAGGTAGAGAGGGAAAGATTAGGACCTGAGGTCCCTGGGTGGGAGAAAACACCTATTCTGGAACAATGCTGGGAGTGTCTGACCACAGCAAACCCCTCAGGCATAAGGTCCTTCTAAAGAATGTAACAGACACCACCTACTCTCCCTGAGCTTCCCCTCAGGGATTTGACAAAAGACCTGGCTAAAAGTAAGTAGTAGACCATAAAAAGGTATGACCCACAAAGAACAGTATGGCCATAGACCACACCTCCTACAGTGGATCGAGCCAATCAGGAATGGACAATCCAGCACCTAGAGCTATCCAGCCAATAAGGGTAGAGCTTGAGAAGTAACAAGTGGGAAGGGAAGGGGGAATTGACCAGAACCTTGTAAAACAAGGACCCTTGCCTATAGTTGTGAGCATTCACTTTCGAATGTCCCCCCTCTGTAAAGAGAGCTTTCCTCCAAATCTTACTTTCTGATCTTATATTCTAATAAACTTTTACCTGCTGCTCATTCTGTGTCCAGCTCTTCATATTTTGAAGTGGCAAGACAATAAACCCCGGGTATTGAGGTAAAATATTCTGCAACATCTCCCTGTCACTTTTTGCCATAGTCTATTGTTAGAAGCAACTGGGTAGGTCTAGCTCATGCTCAGAGAGCGTGGATCTCATTCAGGGTCATGAATACCAGGAGGGGAATTATTAGGGACTGTTTTAGAGGCTGTCCACCACACTAATCTTACTCAATTTTTTATTCCTGAAAACTTGTGGGAAAATTCCACTTTTAAAGTACCCTAAAACCATACTCTTCAGGAGCCATTAGCCACATATGCCTATTAAAATGAAATAAAATTTAAAAATCAATTCCTCCAGCACCTGGGTGGCTCAGTTAAGTGCCCAACTCTTGATTTAGGCTCAGGTCATGATCTCACGGTTTGTGAACTCGACCCTCAAGTTGCGCTCTGTGCTGACAATGTGGAGCCTGCTTGAGATTCTCTGTCTCTCTACATCTCTGCTCCGCTCCACCCCCCTGGCTCTGTCTCTCTCTTAAAAATAAATAAACATACAAAAAATTTTTTCAATAAAATAAAAATAAAATCAATTCCTCAGTCACACTAAGTACATTTCAAATGCTCAATAACCACACGTGCCTAGTGGTCAGTGCAGATACACAACAATTCCGTGTCACAGAAAGTTCTATTACTGCTATAAAAACAAAACAGACAAAAACACCCACCTCTTTTTAAAAAGCTGATTTTACCTAGAACTGTGAAGCAACAAACATCTATTTGCTAAGGCACCCAAACTCTCCTTTTCTGCATTCATTGCCACACTCAGTTGCAACTAGTCTCTTTCCTTCTTGAAAACCTGCTCTCAAGAAGTGATTAAACTCGTCCACACTGAGGTGTAAATGACTATCTTTTAGCCTTGTAACTTCCTCAAAAGATTTTTCATTCCAACAAGACTGAGTCTAAAGCTGAAGGAATAAATTTTTATTTGTTACACTTTAGACATCAACGCCATTGATTGAGGTGGTTTTTGTTTTGTTTCGTTTTGATTTTTGGGAAGAGGGTTGGTGTTCAAGTCTTCTGAACACTCCTGAAATTTGAACAATCCTTTGTGAAATGAGAATACTCACCCCTAATCTGTCTGGCTTGTGATTCAGGTTTTCACATACGGATTTTCCCAAAGTAGGTATCAACCTGGATCTGGATGTGTTCCAACTTTGCAAAAATCAAACAGATCACGTACTCGAAGCTGCATCTATGTATTTACAAGAAGGGATCACAAGTAGAGTGAACCGCATGACGACATTTAATGCGTTGCTTTCCACCCAGAATAAATGAGTCCATCATTTAACTTGTTTCAGGCAGAAGCACAGCATTTCAGTCTCAGAGGGAAAACAGAAGTTCTTTGACAGACGAGGCAAAAAAGCGCTGGAAATGACTCAGCTGGTTACCAACAATGTACATTTCCACCTGAGCTAACAGGCCCATTATTAGAGCCCGGTGCATAATATGCACCTCCGCTGCGGGAGCAGGGTCGTGGCTGGTACAAACATAATTTGCCACATTGTCTCCATGTGATCATTTGGAAGCAGAGGGAGCTGTCTCTAATGACAGGTCACAAACATGCACCAGGCAGGCTCCTTTATGCCTGCCTCCCCGGGCTGGGCGCTCTCAGCCTGCCATTCAGGCGCTTGTTTTTGTTATGGAACAAAAGCCTCACTCCCAGCTGTGGCGCCAAAATCTAGCTCGCACTGTACAAGTAACTGACAGCTCCGAAGCCTGGCGGAGGGGAGGCCAGGCTCGGCTCCTCCAATAGCGGTCGCCCCTTTCTGGGAGCCCCGCGTGTTTACAGGCAGCCTGCAGCCTGCGGGGAGGGGAGCGAGGGGGAAAACCAGGACGTGGAGTCGGCGCGGAGTGGGCGTGCGCCCCTGCAGTGAGCGGAAAGCGTGCGCAGCCCGCGGCTACCCAGGAAGCCGCGACCCAGCCCGAGCCCAAGGCTATATGCTGTGCATTCATTTGGCCAACTCCTGCGAGAAATTTCCTTCTGACGCTGTGTGTCCGGTCTTTGTGATTCTAGGGAGATAAAGTAAGAGAGGATGTCACCTCTCCGCTCAGGGAGACTGATAGATAAGCATTTAAGCTCTCCATCCCAGCCAGCTGTTCTGAAGTGACCGATGGGAGAGAAACTGAAGGAGGAGACGGCTTAGGTGTTAGAAATGTTGATCGCTTCCTGCAAACCTTCGAAGCAAAATGTCACTGCCGCCATCATTTTTTTTAAGTATTTTTTTATTTATTTCTAGGAGAGAGAGAGAGAGCGTGAGCAGGGGAGGGTCAGAGAGAGAGGGAGATACAGACTCCGAAATAGGCTCCAGGCTCTGAGCTGGCAGTCAGCACAGAGCCCCACGCGGGGCTCGAACCCACGAACCGCAAGATCATGACCTAAGCGAAAGTCGGACGCTTAACCGACTAAGCCACCCAGGTGCCCCACTGCTGCCATCATTAAAGAGGGCTTGCTCAACGCTGAATTGTGCCGGCGCTGCGGTGTGGGGAGCCACGTGAATGGAAGTAGCTGGTCCATGCCTGGAGTAGTGAATGGATCACAAGGCAACCCAAGTTCCCAGGGTGTTTTGCAAAGTGAATATGCAAGATCTGCTACACACCAAGCAAAAGGAAACAGATTCAGGCCTGGCCAGTGGCCGCC
This sequence comes from Hyaena hyaena, assembly GCF_003009895.1. Taxonomy (NCBI): domain Eukaryota; kingdom Metazoa; phylum Chordata; class Mammalia; order Carnivora; family Hyaenidae; genus Hyaena; species Hyaena hyaena. The sequence goes on along the minus strand of NW_024080992.1, from coordinate 1,249,947 downwards.
GGCAGATTGAAAAGCTGCTAGCCTTTAGGGAAAATGGAATGATTATGGGTTTGTAGTTTCTAGGTTGGAGGCAAGAGTTCAGAGGCTGAATGATAGCTCTGGGGTCTGCCCACCTGAGCGCCTCCACTGGCCCTGCAGGTGGTCCTGTGCTTTGGGATAAGACGTCCTACCGTCCGTCGGCCTCCATTTTCTTATCAATAAAGATAATACATCCAGACTTGCTGTGAAGATTTAATGAGATAATTTGTGCAGGAAAGTGGCCGGCACCGGCACTTTGTAAGTGTACAATAAACACATGGGGTTATTTGATGTCACCACATGATGGAGAAGTTTCCAGGAAAAAAAAAAATGATATGATGACAGGCACATTCTTCCTCACAAAGAGAAAGCATTTGGGATAAAATACGTGTCACACAGTGAGCACGCAGTTAATGTTGGTGATGCTCCTGGTGAAACCACACAAATCCTGGCACTGCCAGGTTCCAGTTGTGTCTCTTCATCTCTCCGTGCCTCTGTTTCCTCATCTCTATGGCACATATATAATTAGTACCTACCCCAAAGGACTTTTGAAAGACTCAAACTTGAGAACTCGTGTAAAGAAACTGGCACATGGCAGCACTCAGTAAATGTCAGCTATTGTTATTGCTTTCAGCAACCGAAGGGTGATCATTTTAGAAATTGTGGCTTGGTGATAGATTATATTCTCTTTGCAGGGAATTTAAAGGATACGGGAGTGTGAGGTTTTCATTGGGAACATGCTCTGTCTTCCCTTCTGGGCCTCTCTTCCCTTAGATCTGGGTCTTCACCCTTGTCTGGGCTCCTGACATCCTTTCCGTGACCTGGCTGCCCAGGATTCTGCATTCTGAGCTCAACAGACCTGTCCTCTCCATAGCTTCTTTTTAAAATGTTTATTTTGAGATCACTGTAGATTCACATGCAGTTGTAAGAAATAATGCAGAGAGATGCCTGGGTGGCCCAGTTGGGTAGGCGGCCAGCTCTTGATTTTGCCTCAGATCATGATCGCATGGTTTTGGGGTGGAGCCCGACATGGGGCTCCACGCTGAGCCTGGAGCCTGCTTGGGATTCTCTCTCTCCCTCTCTTTCCACCCCTCCCCTGCTCATGCAAGCTCTCTCTCTCTCTCTCAAAACAAATAAATAAACTTAAAAAAAAAAAAGAAATAATGCAGAGAGAGCTTGTGAATCCTTCACTCAATTTCCCTTAATGAGCACATCTTGCATGACAATAGTACACTGTCACAACTAGAATAGTGATAGTGATGCATCCACCTTATTCAGATTTCACTAGTTTTACATGCAGTCATTTATGCGTCTGTGCCCTGCAATTCTATCACACATGTAGATTTGTGATCACCACCACAGTCAAGATACAGAATAGCTCTATCACAAGGGTCCCTTGATTATGACATTTTTTACCCCAGACCTTCCCCGATCCCACCTCCCCACCATTTTCCCCACAAACCTTCCATCTCTTGAGTTCAAAGACCTGCTAAGTGCATGCTTAGCCCATCACAAATAAATTGCAGCTAGGGGATTGGTGGACATACCACCAAGATCATTGTATTCTCAGGGAGAGCTTTAATGATTTTGCTCTGGGGAATGAGTGGTAGACTGTCAGGGAGCAAGCAGAAGAAAAATGGGGCTCGGAATCATCACTCAAATTTGAATGTGCATGAAAAAGGTTGGGGGTGGGGAAGAAATGTGGAAGCCTCTTATAGAACCCAAGGTGCTCCAGGCTGATCACTTAAGTGGAAGTTAAAACACACACACACACACACACACACACACACACACCCTCTGTTCTGGCATCTATATAACTTTTTTTTAGGTTTATTTATTTTTGAGAGAGAGAGAGAGAGAGAGAGCAGGCACACAAGTGGGAGAGAGAGGGAGACACAGAATCTGAAGCAGGCTCCAGGCTCTGAGCTGTCAGCACAGAGCCCGATGGAACCCATGAACCGTGAGATCATGACCTGAGCTGGCTGAAGTCGGATGCTTAACTCAACTGAACCACCCAGGTGCCCCTGGGATCTATAACCAACAAACAGAGACTGGGTGGCTTTTAAACAACAGACATCTATTTCTCACAGTTATGGAGGCTGGGAAATCTAAGATAAAGGCATGAGCAGGTTCAATGTCTAGTGAGCCTACTTCCTCACTGATGACACTCCTGTGTTGACCTCAGCTGGTGGAAAGGACGAGGGCACTCCCTGGGACCTCTTTTTTTTTTTTTTTATAAGGACATTAATCCCACTTATGAGGACTCTGCCCTCATGACTTTCCAAAGGTCCTACCTTCTAACGCCATCACGTTTGGGCTTAGGATTTCAATCTACAATCTTTGGGGGACACAAACGTTCATACCGTAGCGTGCACACCTTTAAAATAAGAAACCTTTCAGGAACTCCGCCTCTTCCCCCACCTCCCACGACCCACTAGAATAAATAAGAACTTTCTTTGCTTCAGCTGAAGAACTGGATCTCCTTCCTATTCCCTCTGAGTAGCACAGGGCAGAAGTTGAACCATCAATCAATGCCCAGATTTGCGATTGCTCCCTTTTTACTTTTTGCTCTTTTAAAAGAGCCCCCTTTTACTATCTGTGGCCAACAACAGCCCTCAGTGCTGATGCCCCTGGGGTGTTCTATAAGGCGCAGAACACACCATCTTAATGCCTGGCGGGGCCCGAGGGTAAAAAGCACTCCTTTACAAATTTTGACATCATTAGGATGTATAATGGTTCACAAATATTTCCCCCCACAGACTTCTTTAAGAAAGCCTGAGAACTGCAGCTCTTGGGAGAAGTGGGAGCCTTCATCCTCATGTGCTTCCTCTCACATGACTGCCCTTCTAGAGAGGGGAGCAAAGCCCAGGCACAGTGCTGGCTTTCAGCAGTGCTACTGGCAGTTGCAGAAAGGCTAATGGGTTCAGGAAGAGAAAGGTGTGAAGGAGCAATATGCTGGAGGGGACAGCTGACACGCATGTTTCTCACGTTCTTAAAGTATGGTGCCTGGGGGCACCTGGTCAGTTAACAGTTAAGCGTCCAACTCTTAGTTTTGTCTCAGGTCATGATCTCATGGTCGTGAGAAGGAGTCCTACGCTGGGCTCCGTACTTTGTAGACTGCTTGGGATTCTCTGTCTCCCTCTCTGCACCGCCCCCCCCCCCATACTCCCACTCTCTCTCACACACACACAAAATAAATAAATAAACTTGAAAAACAAAAAATTCTCTCTCCCTCTCCTGCTGCCCCTCCTCACTCGCTCACATGCATTCTCTCTCTCTCTTTGTCAAAAAAGTATGGTATCTGGATCGCAGCACTAGCGGCACCCAGCAACTTGTTAGGATGCAAAATTTCCAGCCCCAGCTCATGAATCAGAAGCTGAGATCATGTGCCATCGATCTGTGTTTTAATAAACTAACCCCCACCCCCTCCCCGGTTATTCTGAGGCTTGGTAAGATTTGAGAACCACTAGAGCTTTCAACAAAAAGGTGCTAAAATAAATCTGTCAGCCCACTAGCATGGAGAATCATTCCTATAGAGATATTGGTGGGATAGTTAGGTACCACTTTAGATTTAGGAAAGAAGCATTTGAACATCTATAAATTCTAGGCACTGTTCTGGGGACAGAGGGAAGAGCAAGAAGGGTGAGATCTCAGCTTCATGGAGCTTACATTCTAGCTGCTGGTAATAAGTGCTCTAAAGAAAAAAAAGAAATGCATCCCATTTGGAGAGCAGTTTCAGCATGGTGGTGAAAAAAGGCGGTGAGAGTTGAGTAGACGCAGAGTGAGGCACGGGAGCCAGCAGGCCACGCTGAGATCTGAGGAAAGACTTTCTGGCAGACAGGACCGGAAGTGTGACAGCAGGACACAAACAGGAGCTTGGTGTGATCAAGGAAGGCTGAGAGGGTGGCTTAGAAGAGAAACAGGAGAGCAGGTTAGTGAGAGGCGGGGGCGGGGCTAGGTAATTCGTGGTCTTCTAGGACTCCCGAGGAAATGTAGATTTCTTCGGGAAGTCATCGGAGGCTGTTGGATAGAAGAGAGGCATAGTAGGTTTTACGTGTTTCAGACAATCTGGCTGCCGTGAGAGGTTTGCCTATAGGAAGACACAAGTGAAAGCCGTAAGACTAGTTAGGAGACTAGCATCACAGCCCAACCTAGAGAGGATGGGTGCCACACATGCTGTGATGGAAGTGGTGGTTTGGTTGACTTTAAGATCTATTTTGAAGAGAAAGCTGGGAGATAGGAGAAAAAGGAGTCAAGATGATTTCTAGGTTTTTGTCCTAAGGCACCGGGTAAATTGCAGTGCTATTTACTGAAAGGAGCAAAACTGTAGAAAGAACTCCTTTACTGAGAAAAACAAGAATTCTGTTTTGGTCATGTTATCTTTGTGATGCCAATTACAACACCTAAGTAGAGCAGGGCATCAGATATATGACTGGTATATGGAACTGGACTTTATAACGTATATAACTATATAAAAACACCACTCGTTACATATATTATAGGCAAATATTTTATTCTTTGGAGAGAGAGAGAGAGGGCACAAGTGAGCGAGAGGCAGAGAGAGAGGGAGAGTGACAGAATCTTATGAGGGGCAGAGAAAGAGAGAGAGGGAGAGAGAGAGGATCCCAGAAGGGGCAGAGAGAGAGAGGGAGGGAGGGAGGGAGACAGAGAGACAAAAGCGGGGCTTACCCAAAGCGAGGTCTGAGCTCATGCAGGACTCAAACTCACAAGCCATGAGATCATGACCTGAGCTGTAGTCAGATGCTTAACTGATTGAGCCACCCGGGCACCCTGATAGGCAAATATTTCAAAGTAAGCATTGTATAAAATAATAATTTAAGTTTAAAAAACTGCATTCTCCATTCCCACACTCCTTGAATCTCTTTTATTCCAACTTTCCCCATGGGTCTTCTACAACAGTGTCTTTTCTGCCTCGAGAACCACATTTCCAGTTGTCTGACGGTTTCCAGAGCACATGATATCCGCTGGCAGCTGAGCTGTGTAGACGTGTGTATGACGTTGCTCTGGACACTTTATCCCAGCCACAGAAATCCACCTGCTGCTGTGAGCTCCACACCAAAATCACACATGACCTTGCTTGGTAAGGTGATGTTCAGAAGTCTTCTTTTCAGCAACATCCAGCACTGACGATGCCAGGAAAAACTCCAAATCTAAGGTATGTTGCTTGGCCTCCACTGTTCAGATTAAGTATTTGAGTGAAGCAACCTATAAAATGAGAGATGTTGTGCAGTCCACATTTAAGCTATCTGCCTCTTTCTTGAGGGCTGATTTAGGAGATAAAGTATCATGGATTTCAGCAGAAATATGTAAAGGCTAAGGGACAGTAGGCAGAATACATCTGGCCTTGGGCCTCCTACCCATCTCCCGCACAGGTACCTGGGGACCTGTTCTCGGAGGTTCATTCTGGTGTATGAGCGCAGCAGGGCCTGTACCACCCAGGAGAAAGAGAGGGAGGGCTGGTGTTGCTGCTTGGCTACACTTTAGGGTGCCCTTCGGTACGTGGATTTAAGTGGAGAAATAAGATTATCAACTTATTGTCAATAAATTGGGGCACCTGGGTGGCTCAGTCAGTTAAGTGTCGGACTTCGTCTCAGGTCATGATCTCAAGGTTCGTGGGTTCAAGCCCCGCGTCGGGTTCTGTGCTGACAGCTCAGAGCCTGGAGCCTACTTCAGAATCCGTGTCTCCCTCTATCTCTGACCCTCCCTTGCTCACGCTGTCTCTCTCTGTCTCTCAGGAATAAATAAAGACATTTAAAAAATATAAAAAACAAAAACAAAAAAATCCCCCAAAAACAAAAAAAACCCTTACTGTCAATAAGTTGTTAATACTCCAACATGGGTATTCCCATTTTTCTGGGGCACTGAAATCGTGATTTGTGGACAGAGAAGAGAGAATGTGACAGGAGAGGGGTTTCTCTATAGCCCGTCTAACACATCTCGACGTTCCTCTCTCTCGGGATTGTTGATTCCTGTAGGAAGTGCAGGGGTGCATCCTTCCATCACGCCTGCTCGGCTGTGGTCCCACACAAAGAGGTGGGCTCCAAAGCAAGACTTTGGCTCAAAAATGTCAAAAAGAGCAGTTATTTTAATGCAATGTGCCCTGGCATTGTAATGAATCTGTTCCCATCCCCCAGGTGGCATTCCTAAACTCCTGTACTGGCCCAGTGCCTTCGCTCCCCAGGCTGTCTCTCTCTGAGAGGTCCCTCCTGCCACTTCATCATTTGGTGGAAGCCCAGCCACCCTGTGACACCCGACTTTGGCAAGACCTCGTCCCATCCTGTCCATCTGGCTTGCTCCTGTGATCTGCGTGGATCAGGATCATGTCCCTTCCAGACGTATTGAAGTGATGTGTTCCTCTGTCAGTGTCTTCAGGTAGATGGGCGCTCTCGAGTGAAGGGACCAGGTAATGATCGGGCCATCTTGGAGTCTGCCAAAGCCCTCCCTGTAGACACTCAATAAATTACCTTTGCTGAAGGACTAGACTTCAGGGCTCTATTTGGTTTGATCTGGTTTTGTATTTTTTACTTTGGTCTCATGTGCAATCCATGGAAGGAGGCAGGATAGGCAGTTACACGGTGTCTTTGAAATGTGCAGCCACGTGACATCAGAAGGGGTTCTTAGCTTCCAAATATGATATATCCCTTGCCATCTAAACTGAACCTGAAATTACTCCACTAAAACTTACCATCCAGTTTAGGCCTTCACAAATCTGGTGGCCAATCTATAAATACCCAAATACCCTTGGTGAGTATCAACTACCAAGTTCAGTTCTTCTTAACTAAATGTACACCCAAACCGCCTGGGGATCTTGTTAAAATCCAGATTCTTATCTCCGGGGAGGAAGGGCTGAGATTCTGCCTTTCCAATTAGCGGCTTGTCTCCAGACGACACCTCCGGTGGCCATAGTCTACACAGTGGTTCTCAAACGGTGGAGTGTATCAGAATTGCCTGGAGAGCTTCTTATAACACAGACTTCTGGAACTCACCCACCTATTTCCAGATTCAGTAGGTCTAGGGCATGGCTTAAGACTTTACATACCTAGTAGGTTTCCAGGTGATTCCACTGGGCCACGGAGTAGCACAGCTATATATCAAATGTGTGTGTCTACTTCACTCCTACACAGGCTCTGAGCTGAAGTGGAGAACATCACAGACCTGCAGTGACGTGGCCTTGACCTGCAGCTGCTACTTCTCCCATTCCCCTTAGAGGCTAGCCCCAATTTCCACCACTCTCTGCAAACCTCCCAGCCTACCCTCTGCTATTTCACAGAGAGAACAGAACCCTTTGGATTTGAACTAAATCAAATTCTTATCTGGTCTTCTGATTCCAAAAAAGTCTGCATCTACATCATTCCTGAGGTCCATTCTCTTGTGAGAGACAAATAAACGACCCTCTGCCCATACAAAGTCAGCACATCTACTGATCTCTGGATCTCTCTTCTTCACTTACCTCTCTTAATTCCTATTTTTTCTCTCTTTTATTTTAATCATACCCAACTCTTTCTCCTCTTCAAAAATCCTCTTTATACAGTCTCCTTCATTCCTTCTTTTAGTAGTCAAATTTCTAGAAAAAAATTAAAACCTAAAATGTGTACTCATTACTTTCTTAAATTCTCAGACATTTAAAAAAAAAAACCCCACTGAGATCTGGCTTCCACCCTCATGAGTCCCCTGGAAATGCTCTTAATATCACCAGCTTGTTACCAAACTCACTCAATTTTCAGTCCTCATCTACAGTCTCAAAACACATTCAATTACTTTAGCAAACATCTATGTATGTTAATGAGTCCTGTATCAGGCAGGAAAAGAGAAAACATGCTAAACTGAAACATACAAGAAATTTCATTCTCTCAGGTGATGAGGAGCTGAGAAAACAAACAAGGGGTGTTGAGACAACCCAGGAACTGATGACAGGAAGCTGCCACCCCCTGGCTGGAGGGATGAAAGGAAAAGGTGGGATTCTACTATGGCTCTGCTGCCGGTGACTCTGGTGCCTTGGTGGACATCAGAGCCACTGGTTTGTATGGGGACACGGGAGCCACGGAGGAGATGAGCTCGGCGGGAGGACACCCTAGAGCAGAGAAGGGGGAGCAATTTCCTAGCCTCTGCCTTATTCTCTCCCACCGGCGCCTGTCCGGCCAACCCTGAGAGCAGCCCCTGAGAAGCGAGCCTGAGACAAAGCCTGTAGAGGTCAGCAACCTGCTGTAAAGAGCAGAGCAGGGAAAACTCCCACAGGCGAATTGGCCAGGGACCAGTACAGCTTCGAATCAGTCTACCCTTTATAAATCGAGCTCTTAAACGTCAAAAAACTATTGTACAACCTGATCCTGATGCCCAAGAGCACCTCAAACTCAACAGTTCCCCAAATAGTGCTATCTTCTCCACCTAGCCTGCTTCTTTCTGCTTCTCGTACCTCCGTGACCATCACTGAGATCAGCCTCGTTCTGTGAGTCTGAACTGGACAGTTGCTGTTGGCTCCTTTTGTGGTGCTGCTCAGTCCTACTGGACACCAGGCTTGGTTGATTTCTGCTTTGTATGTATTTCTCACAACTACCCTCTTTTCACTTTACTCTCTTTTGCAGCTTTGTTCAGACTCTCTTCATTTCTATCTTCCAAGCTGCTGCCAAAATAACTTTCCTAACGTGCACATTGAACCACATTCCTCTGCTGTTCAAAATTCTTGGGTTTCCCCAACAAGATCCTGAGTGTTCGTAGAACAGGTAAGTTCTGAATCCCTATTGGCCAAACATTGGACTCTCCTTCTCCAAGGAAAGAGAAGAATCTGGGTAAAAGGAAGTGGAAGAGACCCCCTAAGCCACAAAATTTTGCTTTGAGTGATTATTCCTGCCCTTCCCACTGTCATGTGACAAAAGCTGGAAACAAGGCTCAGGTCATGGCGTGCAAGCTGTCACTCAGGGCCCCAGGCTTAGAAGAGCCCAAGTGTGGTCTAATGATCTGCTGTCTCCGTCTTGAAATCTGAGATAATTTTGTGCAAGAAGTCCCAGATGTTCATATCACACTGGGGCCCACAAATTATGTAGCAAATCCTGGCCAGGAATATTTATGAGCCTAAACAACATGAGCTGAAAGACGGTAGCTCATATACTTAGAGGGACATCAGAGTTTTAGAGTCTAGAAAATCTTGGGTGGGGAACGACTGATGCTTTGCAGGGTATGTAAAAGGGATAGAGAGGCCACTGAGGACAGCACGCTGCACATGAAGTGAGAATGGGAGAAATATATTTAAAGCAATAGGAAAATAGCACTAATAGAATCATGTGGAAATATAAAAAACACAAAAACACCTCATAAAACAACAAGGGTGAAATGACTACGGCCCGGTGGCTGAGGCTCTGTATTGGAAACCTGTGTGGGAGGGGGCGGGGAAGAAAAAGAAAACCTTTTGGGGAAGATTTAGAAAAAAATAGTAAAGAGTAAAAATCATTATTTTTATATCCAAGATCATAACTAGCTATTTTTACTCATCACTGAGAATTGAGTGAGGGGGAAACGCCCTAAATTTGTGAAGGCTACGTATAAGCTAAATAGAAGAAAACCTGTCATGTGTGAATTACCATATATAAATAGTAAATTATCAAAGAGCCAAGAGTATTCTTGCATTTTCTGGTGGCTCACCCGTCTTCTCTCCTTCTCTTTCTTCTCCTTCCTTTTCTGTTCCTCTTCATTGTTTTGTCTTGTTTTGTTTTGTTTCTCTTCCACCCTCTCAACCTTAGGGAAGGAGCAAGAAACAACAGTATTTGTATGAGGTTTTGTTTGAAATTTCAGTTAAGGCCAACAGTCTTGAAAGTCGGCTTTGCCTGCCATGTGGCACTCGGAAGCCAGACATGGAGTGTCGGTCGTGGCTGTGACTAGGTAAACAGATGGAGCAGCCAGGGGCGTGGGGAGAGTGGGGTTTATAAATAGGAGGTGCTGGGACAGACGTGGCTTTGCCAGAGACGAAAGGAAAAACGCAAGTAACCTCTGTATCCATAGTGAAAGGCATGAAGACAACCAAGGCTGTCCATTCGGCACCCCCGCCCTCCTTCATGCGTGCCTGGGGGCCAGATGGACAATCCTCGCACCTTCCCTACCGGGGTTTAGGGAAGGTTCTATTGCCTAGTAGGATCTGGTGGGCACTGAGGAATTTTTGGATGCTTTACAAAATCCCGTTTGCTATTTCCCCCCATATTAACAGGCATAACAATAACAACGAGGAAAAGAAATTTACAATTAGCATTTAAGAAATCCCAGGGGCATTTATATCAGCTTGTGCTGACGTCTCATTATATTTTATGGCTTTCAAGACTCTTATTATAGGTTGCAGGGGTTAATTCAGGTACTTCTTCTCCTGGAATAATTTGAGAATAAAATAACAAACATAGGAACTAAAATGGTGTCGAAAAAAATAGCCCTGGAGCTTTCAACATCTCACCACCCTCAAACCTGAAAATAGCCTAATTGGAATCCCGATGAAGGTAATGAATTAGAATTGTTAAATATAAGCTAACAATGGAAATATATTAGGTTTTTAAAACTAGGTTGGTAGATGAGAAAACATGGTAGTATTGTTTTTGGATTGGCGGCAAAGTATCATGAGTGTGATTTCGGTGTTCTTAATTAGGTTAGTTGGGTTCACCTATAACTGAATCTGAAAAGTGGAAAAGGGCTCAGGAAAGGTCTGAGCCTGCACTCTCCGATAACACAGCCATTAGCTACACATAGTTATTAAACTTAATTAAAATTAAATACAATTAAAAATTGAGTTCCTCATTTGTAGTAGCCACATTCAACTGCTCCATTGCTACATGTGGCTAGTGGCTACCATATTGTACAGTGCAGGTATAGACAATTTCTGCTATTGCAGAACATGCCAGCAGATGAAACCTGTGTGCTTACTCTTGTATTATGTTAAAAATGTGAAAGGGGTTAGGTTGAATATTTTGAAAAGCATTATTTATTAGCGATATTGTGGTGGCGAGGATGCTGAGTTAAGCTTAGAGATACTTCTATTAGGATGGAAAGGTTAAGCAAGAGGTTACAATTAAGGTACAGACAGGAAGGCATGTAATCAATAACTAAGTAAATGATAATCACATCTGAAAACTTGATTTTCAGAATTCATCCCAGCCATAGTATGTCCTGTACTATAAGGAAATTATTATGTTGGATAAGCATATTCACAAAATTAAAATGAAGCTTTGCTGGAAAAAAAATTTTTAAAAGAAAACAAAAATGGGAGGAAAATGATAGGGGATGATATCTAGAAGAGGCCATTAGTACAAAATTTGAGGGTAAACAGTGATATGAATTTGTAAATAAAATCAGCAAAAAAAAAAAAAAAAAAAGGGAAAGAAGAGTCCATGAATAAATCTAAAGCTTTGGGTGAGATATCATGAAGAAATTTAGAGAAACATTTGCAAAAAATACAGCAAGTATTTGCAAAATACTAGAGAAGTATTTGCAAGAAAAAAAATATGACAATAGGATTTTTATTATGGAGAGCTCGTACAAGTGGAAAGGGAAACCCAGACTCTTGCAGGCATATGGACAAAGGATAAGAAAAGAATTTGCAGAAGGGGAACTAAAACTTGAACACATGGGGAAATACTTTTCTTCGTTAATGATCAAAGAAATAAATTAAAACAAAATGAGGTTTGATGGAACATTTATCAGAGCAGCAAAGAGAAGGAAAGATGGAAAGAGTGCAACGTGATCAAAGCAAGGGCGCATGCAGGAAACCAGCCACTCTCCCATTGCTGTCAGAGTGTAAGTTGTGGCAACTCTTTCGGAAAGCCATCTAGGAAAATGCAGCAAGAAAATGTGCACTCTTTTTGGCCACTAATTCCACTTCTGGCTCTGATCCTCAAGAAAGAATCCAAAAGATGTATAATACTTTCTATGCAGAGGTTGATGGCACCCTATCTAAAATAGCAAAATGTCGGGCGCCAGACTCCGTCAGTTGAGCATCATGACTTTGGCTCAGGTCATGATCCCACAGGTCATGGGTTGGAGCCTCTGTTGGGCTCTGTGCTGACAGCTCAGAGCCTGGAGCCTGCTTCGGATTCTGTGTCTCCCTCTCTCTCTGGCCCTTCCCTGTTCTTGCTTTGTCTCTGTCTCTGTCTCAAAATAATAAGTAAACATTAAAAAAATAAATAAAATAAAATAGCAAGATGTGGTGAAATCATGGCACAATGGCTTGACAGAAAGTTCTGTACTAAGAATTATGCCATGAAAGAGTTTTTACTCTTTATTTTTTTATTTTTATTTTTATTTTTTTTTAATATTTTTATTTATTTCTAGGAGAGAGAGAGACAGCGTGAGCAGGGGAGGGTCAGAGAGAGAGGGAGATACAGACTCTGAAATAGGCTCCAGGCTCTGAGCTGGCAGTCAGCACAGAGCCCGACACGGGGCGCGAACCCACGAACCTCGAGATCATGACCTAAGTGAAAGTCGGACACTCAACCGACTAAGCCACCCAGGCGCCCCTTTACTCTTTATTTTAAAGTGAACTCTATTTTGAAGTAAAAATTACAGAAAGTAAGAGATCTCCTTTGCCTGTTCCCTCAATCCCGTCCACGTCCTAGAGGTTGGAAGATATCCTTTGGACACTTTCCTATCCATCTATCCATTTCTCCATCTGAAATCACACTATGTAGGCGTATATAGCATATTTCATGTGGTTTTGCTTTCCACACAGATGAGATCACATTTAAATATTATTTTATAGGGGCGCCTGGGTGGCTTAGTCGGTTAAACGTCCGACTTTCGCTTGGGTCATGATCTCGCGGTTCGTGGGTTCGAGCCCCGCGTCGGGCTCTGTGCTGACTGCCAGCTCAGAGCCTGGAGCCTGTTTCAGTCTGTGACTCCCTCTCTCTCTGACCCTCCCCGGCTCACGCTGTCTCTCTCTCTCTCTCTCTCTCCTAGAAATAAAAAAAAAAAAAAATTAAAAAAATAAATATTTTATAACCTGTCCTTTTCACTTCAAAATCTGGGCCCTTGTTCTTGCGGTACACAATGATTCCCCTCACTCTTTTCAGCCACCGCATAGTGTCCCACACATTGTCAAAGGCTTCTTTCTAAACAATTGTCTTTTGGCTGCCTATTTATGTTGTTTTCAATATTTTGCTCTAAGAACCAGCACTGTAGTAAGTCTCTCTGTGCTCTTTGGTGCTCACGTACCAATGTTTCATCAGGATACTTAGCGAGAAGTGGAATTGCTTGCTTCAAACTAAGAGTGAATTTTAGAATAATGATTGCTAATGCAACAGTATCCGTGAGTACCTATGTATCCATATTCGCAGCAACACTGAATATTATCAAAGCTTTAAGATTTCTTTCTGACGGGTGAATTTATATCTAATTGTTTTAATAATACTGAATTAGTTGTATTTTGGCATATAGTAGTTCTTGGTTTTATATCAAAAATGTTTTCTAGTCATCTTTCACTTATTTTAAAACTTTTTAACGGTGTCTTTGTTATAAAGTTTAAATGGTTTTTCGTGGTCAAATTTATCAGCTTCTGCCATGGCTCTGACGTGTGTCATTTTTTTTTAAATATTTTTATTTTATTTCTAGGAGAGAGAGAGAGAGAGAGACAGCGTGAGCAGGGGAGGGTGAGAGAGAGAGGGAGTCACAGACTGAAATAGGCTCCAGGCTCTGAGCTGGCAGTCAGCACAGAGCCCGACGCGGGGCTCGAACCCACGAACCGCGAGATCATGACCTAAGCAAAAGTCGGACGCTTAACTGACTGAGCCACCCAGGCGCCCCGTGTGTCATTTTTTAAATGGCTGTCATTCCCCAGAGATCATAAAAATATTTATGCACGTTTTCTTGAAATATTTTCATGATTTACTTTTTTTCCACTAGCTCATAATCCGTCTACAAGTTATAGAGCAGTGTGTGAGAGAAAAGCTTCCATTATAAAACCAGGTGGAAAACAATATGAAACAAACAACAAACAAACAAAACCCCGATGATACATAGAAAAGAAATTAAAATAAATATATCAAAACACAAAGCAATAACAGAATTGTCTCTGGGTAGGGAGATTAGGGTTGATTTTTTTTTCCTTCTGACTGTTTCTATGTTTCAGATTTTGGATGGTATTGGTTGTATTTATTAACACCTGATGGTCTTTTAGGCTTTTTCTTTTTAAGTTTCTTTCTTTATTTTGAGAGAGACAGAGATAGGGCAAGTGGGAGAGGGGCAGAGAGAGACAGAGAGACAGAGAATCCCAAGCAGGCTCTGCCCTGTGAGGTGGAGCCCCATGCCAGCCTTGAACTCAGGAAAGCATGAGTTCATGACTAAGCTGAAGCCAAGTGTTGGGAAGCTTAGCCTGATTAGATTAACCGACTGAGCCACCCAGGTGCCTCCTTTTATGTTTTCTTTATTGCCCAATACAGTGACCATCTTTTTTTCCTTTTGCCACGAGGTTTGGTGAAGGCCTCCAATCACAATACTCCTCTGGGCCACAGAGGTGGGCTCACAAGGCAGGCCTGAAATGGCAAAGAGCTCCCCTGCCCATGGTGGAAGGCTGAGGGGTTTGTGGCCAAGGTTACCCAGGGCTGTTAATCCCTTCTCTTCTTTTTTCCTTTAGGGTGAGTAGGATTTCAGTTACTTGTACCAGCAGGGGCCTGGGTGAAAAAAATATATATATAGGAAAAAGAAGATGAGAGAAGTTTCAGAGATATGCAAATATCATTAGGAGGAAATAAATATACATTTAGACTAAAGCAATCTTCACTTTGTAGAAAGGGACATTAATACAAATGATATAAAATAGCAACTACTTGGTTTGTAGCCATTAGAGCATCTTATTACCGAAGAGATAACTGGTAAAATAAGATATCTCTGGTAGCAAGCGTGCACATAATTTCATAATTTTTGCATTCCCAGGAAAGCAGGGAGGGCCCATGAAATTAAGGACGATGTTGACAGAAACAGATTGTGGTCTGAAGATACAGCACCTCAAACTAACTTAGGAGAGATGTCGACAAATAAACATATGCACACACCTTTGTAGTGACACATATTAGACTCCAGTTGTGGATTGTAATAATGGGCATTTGGCTTAATCATAAAACAGACTTTAGGTCAATAGCTTATATCATGGAACTCAAGAGTTGGAAGACCTGAAGGAGTATAACTTGTTCATCTTAGGGCTGTGAACCCTTCAGAGATTAGGGGACTTACCTAGCATCTCATGGCTAGGAAGCCCCAGAACACGATTTGAACCCAAGTCTCTGGGACCCCAGTACCATGTTCTTTCCATTGCTTTCAAGTGCCAATGTCCGAAAAGAGATCGCGCACGCACACACACACACACACACACACACCACATACACCCCAAAATAGCAAATATGCATTGTATTTAAAAGGACAGTTATTCTATCACATTTATGCTCACTTAAAAAAAATTTCAAGATTCTGAGAGGTATTTTAAAGAAGCGTGTTGAAAGTGTATTATGTGGTTAAAGAGGGTTCTAAGTTAATTGGTCATGGAACAAACATTTATCTGGGTGGAGGTTTATGCTTGACTTACACAGACTTTCAGCCTGAAGGCTGTAATAAATGAGGGATTCTCTTGGCCATAATCTATTTTTCATATGGTGGGATGACAGTCATCATCTGAAATTATTTTTAAGTTTCCCAGAAGTGTGGAAAAACTAACCTAATCTTACTTTTATAAGCAGTTTAAAGGGCCAAATTTTACTTTTAGTTTTAAAATAATTTTTAAAGGGAGCTACTATTCTTAAAGAATCCAACTATTTAAGGTTCACAAAGACAAGAAAGAGCTATTGCTGATGAGTAAAAGTCTGTTGTATTTCTGGGGGAGCATGACTATTGTTTTTTCTGAAGACTGAATTTAAAAACATTGAACAGAATGCCAAACTGAGCATCAGGGTTTTTTTTTGCTACAGTTTCTCAGATACATATATTTGGAAATTGCTCTGGGGGGGCGCCTGGGTGGCTCAGTCGTTTAAGTGTCTGATTTCGGCTTAGGTCTGTGGGTTCAAGCCCAGCGTCGGGCTCTGTGCTGACAGCTCAGAGCCTGGAGCCTGCTCCAGATTCTGTGTCTCCTGCTCGTACTCTTTCTCTCACTCTCAAAAATAAAAATTAAAAAAAATTTAAAATAAGTAAACATTAAAATTTTTTTTTAATTGCTCTGGGTATCTTTGGGGCTCAGAACGCAAAGATTTAAGAATCCTTTAGGATGATAAGCATCAGGCGCGAGGCAGCCAGTTGTTCTGTGGTCATGGAGAAACCCATTCTCAGTCTTCGTCAGCGCTTCTCAAACTGTTCAGCCAAAGCACAGAGGATCCAGAGGAGAATGGATCCTATCCAAGGTAAGAAGACAGAGTTCAATGTAATGGTTGACGCGTAGGCTGCTGCAAGTTTTCATTCAGATTTTACATTATACTTCATATTACTCTTATGTTTGTTTTAATATATTTATTTATGTTAAATATGAAATATTATCCATATATTATCCATATAGTAAGTTGTAATCAATATAATTATAGATAGTTATAAATACAACTGACATAATAATAAGTAAGAAATTAAACAAAGTAAATATTAAATGTTATTATTTCTTTATGTTAAACTGCTGGCATTCTTTACCCCCTCCGCCTTATTTTTCTCTGTAGCACTTATGGGATCTATGAAACCATCTAATTCATTTCTTTTCTGTGGTTATTGCCTACTTCCCTCCCCACTGAGGGTTATTTTGTTCACCGCTGCCCACCAGTGTCCAGAACAAGGCCTGGCCTCAGCAGAGCTCAATACATATATATCGAATGAAGGATGAGATGTTTCAGATGATTATGTGTTAAATTAGACTGTCTGGAAGATGTTCCTTCTTTCTCCAATGACTTAGAGGCACACCTCATCCTTAGTGGTAAGCGTTCCTAGTTTGGGAAGTAAAAATGTGTTATGTTTAGGGAACACGGGGGACAGAGTGGCAATGACTTCTCCCCATTTGCTTGGCATCATGAGGTATTTTCTGACTTCTCAGCCCACGAGCCCAGTGTGTCATGAGCCCGTCATGAGACATTTCTTGATTCCTGTTGAATTAGGTAATTTGATTTTACTTCCCACTAAATGTCCTCTTATTTCATGAGGTTGGTCCTCAGTGGCCTGCACAATGCTGCTTTTCCTGCCCATCGAGAACCTTCTCATCCCTCAAAGCCCAGATTGAGCCAAGGTGCCTTTGTGACATTAGCCTTCACTTAATGGTTCCAATATTAAGGCCACTCTTTTTCTTCCATTCAGGGGGCAGTCACTTAGACCCAATGGGGCCAGGGAATAGGTGTGTATGAGCTCTGCTGAGGTGGCCTGAGATAAAGAACAAGCTGATTTCAAAGCATATATAGCAATTTTGAAAGAAAGTACAATGGTATAAATTAGTACCTCTTCTACTAATCCACAAATACCAATCACTGACTCACTTAACTGTTTTTCTGCTCAGTTCTCAGGAAAACATTTACTTTCTTTCAGCCATGGCAATTTCAGACATAAATGGCTTTATCCTTGGTCTGACCATAGCCCCTTGATAAGATGTAGTCAGGGTTTTAAAAGCATTTTCTTGTGAGTTGTTGACAGTTCTGAGTTTGCTAAAAAGAGAGCTACCTTGTTACCTTTTGAGAGTAACCCAAGCTATTGTGTTTATATGCTATCAATACACTGAATATAACAAGTCCTTCTATAGAGCTTCCTTGTACCAGGCACTCTTCTAAGATGACTGCACATATTAACTCATTATCTTACAAAGGAATTTTATTATTAGGTAGGTGCTACTACAACCCTCATTTTACAGATGACGAAACTGAGGGACAGAGTGGCAGTGAGTAAAGGCATGTAGCTGGTAAGTTCTATAGCCAGGATTCAAACCCAAGGACTATGGCTCCTGAGACCATGTACCTAACCACTAGCCTACCTAAGAGCTTTGTTACCTTTATTTTGAAGAGAGAGAGGGAGAGAGAGAGAGAGAGAGAGAGAGAGAGAGAGCAGGGGAGGGCCAGAGAGGGGGGGCCAGAGGATCCTAAGCGGGCCTCATGCTGACAGGGGAGAGCCCCATACAGGGCTTGAACTCACGAACTGTGAGACCATGACCTGAGAAGGGAGTTAAAATGATACCTGAGCCAGCCAGGAGCCCCAGTTTTGTTCCCTTTTATCACTGTCCCCATACCTGTCAGCTAACTCCTTGCCCTTGATCTTTATTCTTCGTGGTCAGAGAAAGACCCTGCTGGCTCTCTCTAAAATCATCTCCCGAATCAACCAAGGTTGAGTTCTTGTATTTGGGATGAAAGCACTTTAGTGACTCCTCTTCATTCTTTGGAAACACTCACTGATGAAGATTAGTTCCCTTCTTGGCTGGCCCCTGCTGTTCTATGCTTTGATCAAACACACCCATCTCCTAAAATGCTCAAACTATTTTCTCTCTCTGAATTCTCGAATGGAATAACTACAAATGAAAAGTTCAACCAGGAAATACTATAATCTAAATGGAGTTTGGGGAAGATGACTCTGGTGGTGGTGTCTGGTCTGGAGGGGGCTCCCTTAGAAACCCTCACGTTTGAAGTCATGAGATGCCAAAGGAACTTTGGAAATGGAAATGAAGGGGTGGAAGCAGGAGGCATTTCAGAAAGAACAATGGATTGGACTTGTGGGCAACCAACTGCCTCTAGGGATAAGGAAGAGAAGGGAGTTAAAATGATACCGCTATTTTGGGCCTGACTGATGTACAATGAGAGTGTCATTACCTGAAATAGGTGTATCGGGAAGCTAATCTGATTCAGGGAGAACAAAAAGTTCATTTTAGAATCTTTGTCATCATCCCAGTGGAAATGTTCACCACTTGGAAGGCACCATAAGTGAGCATTTAATGAGTTCCCTTCAAGTGTCTAACAGGGAGCATGATGTTAAATCTCCTACAGTAATTGCAGTGAAAGGAAGCTGAGGGTGAGGACATCTTTCACGCTGGCCTCCTGGAAGCGTCTGCCAGAGTATTTGATGAGTTAGATCCTCCTCAACCATCAACTACAAAGATGGAATTTGGCAGAGGATTTGTATGCACAGAGCAGGGCTTACTATGTAGCCTAACCTCAAACAGTAGCACCTGACTTACCTTTGTCACACCTAGAAATCCGCAGTGCCACTAGTTCTATGGCAACCTGGTTGTGTGCTTCGTTCCCAGACTCTTGCTTCATATCAGCTTTTAAAAATAACAAGTTCAGGCCTTGCCTGAACCCTTGCCCCAGTCTGTTTCTCCAAAGGCCTCGATAGTGCCAGTGGTCTACAGACTGAATGGTGAGCGCCGAAAGTTTCCTTTCTTGGAAGGGAGCCGTTATAGTCAGGCACTTAAGGTAAACATGCAGGAATGAAAGCCGAAAAGACTTACAGACTTAACACAGCGCCAAGAGAGCTAAATGGGCAGGGCCCGGATTGGTGCTGTCGAAGACTGAGATTGGCAGGCAATGTCACAAAATAATATCTTGAAAGCCCAGGCGAGTCGGATGATTCTATTGGGAAGTGGCCCCAAATCTCAGACTGATACACCTTCCCGGATTTCCCATCAGGGCAAGAGTAGTCGCCATGCACCATGCAGAGACCATTAAAATGACTCGTGCGGCAGAGCTTCCTCCAGACTCCGAGCTTGACCAACAACCTGACTTCCAGCAAAGTCTTCCGTCCACCCTGCAGAAGGAATAATCAGCTGCGGGTTAGCGTTTGCCCCAGCGTCTGGGCCAAATGCTTGGAAGCACCAGATCTGCGGAGGCTGTGGGTAGGGGAAACAAATCCAGTCCGGGTTTTGTCTGAACGGGGGGGACCGGAGAGCTGCGAGCAATGGCTCGAGAAGAGGGGGGCGGTGGTGGAAAACACACAACACAAACAGCTCGCGCCGAGGGACGGCAGCGGTAGGCCCGGACCGCGCGGGCGCAGCGGGCCGGGAGAGGCGCGCGCGGGCCCGGCCGCCGGCCGCATGGAGCGCAGCGCGGCCCGCGGCTCCCGGGCGGCGGCGGCGGCGGCGGCGGCGGCGGCGGCGGCGGCGGCGGCGGCGGCGGCGGCAGCGCGCGGCTCGCTCACACCCACCCCCGCCCGCGGCCGCCGCGCCGCCCCGCCGTAGCCGCCGGCCGCCGGCGTCCCCGCGGGCCGGTCCAGCGAAGGCGGCGCCCGCGCCTCTGCAGCCAGCGGCCGCTGCGAGCCCGGGGAGGCGGCTCCCGCAGCGCCCCGCCGCGCCCCGCCGCCCCGCGCCCCGGGCGCCTGCGGCCACCGCGGCCGCCCGGCTCGGCAGAGGAGGGGAAGCGGGAGGAGGAGGAGGAGGTGACAAACTCCCCGGCTCCGAGCCGCGGCTGGCAGCCTGCGGTCAGGCATGCAGGCGCGGCGTCTAGCCAAGCGCTCCAGCCTGGGCAGCCGCCGGGGGGGCGCCGCCGCGCCGCAGGCGCCCGGCCCCGCGCCCGCCAAGGAAGGCGCCTCGCCCGGGCTCGCGCCCCCGGGCCCGGCCCCGGCCGCGGAGAGCTGGAGGCCGCCGCTGCCGCCGCCGCCGCCGCCGCGCAGCGCCGGGACCGGCCCCCCTCGGGCCGCCGCCGCCGCCTCGTCGCCCGTGCTGCTGCTTCTGGGGGAGGAGGACGAGGACGAGGAAGGCGGGAGCAGGCGGCGGAGGGGGCTCGGGCGGGTGCAGGAGAAGCCCCGAGGGGGCGCGGAGGAGGAGGATGACGACGAGGAAGACGAGGACGAGGAGGTGGTCGTCGACGAAGACGAGGAGGACGGCGAGGAGCGCTTCACGCCGCTCGGCCCGGGCCGCGCAGTCCCCAGGGGCCCGGCCCGGGGCGCGTTGAAGGTGCGTGCAGGGGGCTCCGCGGCGCGCGCGGGACCCGCCGGCGCGGGGAGGGAGACGGGCCCCGGGCCCCGGGCCGGGCGCGCGCTGAGGCCGGGGGCTGGCGGCTGGCGGAGGCCGGGCCGGGAGGGGTGTGTCGGGCGGCGCCGGGGGAAGAGCGAGGGAGATGATGAGCTCACACCTCGGGCCCCCGGCACCTTTCCCAGGCGGTCGCTCCCCCGCCTACCCCGTTCCTCAGAGGCCGGGTCGCGTTTGTGGTCTCGTGTGGGTGCCGGAAAAGGACGCTTCTCCCCGGCGAGGTAGGGAACTTGGAGATGGGACGAGGTAGGCGCGGGTTTACGCCCGCTGGGGACGCGCGAGGTAAGAGGGAGTGAGATTTTATTCTTCCCCGAGGAAGCAGGAGTAGCTCCGGGATCCGGAGGGCTGGCCAAGCTTATTGAAACTAACGAGCAGCTTCTCTTGTCAATCTCTCGATGCCTTCTTCATCCAAGAACAATTGTGGATGAGTTTCCGTCACAGATGTTTGTAAGGGAACGGGTAAGCCCAAAGCTAAAACCAAGCCCTTGGTTCCTACCTGCATTTAGCTTGCAGCTTTTGGCATTCCTGCCCCCCCCCCCCATTTAAACTCGACATTGTTGAGCTTGGTTAGCATTTGGGGTTCCCCCCCCTCCTCGGAATTGCAAATGGGGAAAAAAGAGGAAATTGGGAAAAGTGGGGGTGGGGTGTAATTTGGCATTTAAAATGGATGTGAATTTCTGCTGAGAATTCTAGTGAAGTCTCTTGTGCACTGAAGCACCGAGAGATTTTTCCGTTTGTGTATCTTCAGGAGATAAGGGGTTTATTATTACACAACTGACTGGTTGGGCTTTCAGGCATGCGATTGGACAAAGCAAACCACGTTGAGGTTCATGCACAGTGTATGTTGCTAAGAAGTTTTGAGGGCAGCAAGTGGTAAGCGATGAAGTTAGTGTTTTTCCTCAAGAGTGGTTCTTAAAATCAACTGAGTAACTATTTACTGAAGTTTTCAGAAGATAGTGATATATCAGGAAAAAAAAGAAATACATAAACAAGTGAGCTTAATAGAGACTATCTTCTGGGGTTTGAAAAAAAAAAAAAGCTCCTCAAAGCATGAAATTGCAATTCCAAAGAAATGCTAAACATCAGCATTTAGAATATCCCAGAATAGACATGGCACAAATTTGTTTCCTAGACCACCCTGGAAGTACCAGCTCTGGGAGTGAGAAATTTTCAGCAAGTAGTCATTCGGGATGATAGTTTTTGACAGTTGCTTGTTGGAATCCAGACCATGAGCTACTCATTACCATGGTCTGCTAAAAAGCCTGCATTGTATGGCTACAGGATATAGCTGGGGTTGGAATTAAGTCACATGCATCAGTGACATTGAGTAACAGGAGTAGTAATTCTTCAGTGTTTTTGCCCAGAAATACTGACAGAAAAATTAATTGTAATTTACGCTCTGTGATCAAAGTAAACCCAAGGTAGGAAAAAATCAAACCTATGGACACAGAATTACTAGGGTGTGATGATTCACATTATCAAAAAAGATTGTTCACATCTCCCGACAAATTTCTGTTAAATTCTTCAAAAATGGGCTTCATTTTATAAGCAATTTTGTTTGCCCACAGCTTTGCAGTAATTCGTATACTGAATAGTTTGAGGTATAATTTTTATTTTTCACTGCTTCAATGATATCTTGACACTGCATCTGAAGAAAGTTTCTAACGGAAGATCATTTTATTCTAATATTTTATTCTAATGCATGTGAAATGTCAACAACTTATACCTATACTGATGCATTCATTTATTCAAATATTTATTGAGCAGCTCCAACGTGCCAGGTGCCCTTCCTAGGACATAGCAGCGAGCACCTTCCAGATGCACACATCCAGTGAGAAGAGTCCTAGCAAGAAGCAAGTATGGTGCTCGAGACTGCGATTGCGTGCTAGGAGGGAAATAATGATGTCCCAGAGTCTAGGAGGAAGAAGGGAAAGCTACTGGGGTAGACCCCCAGGGTACCCCCTCAGGGGGTAGACCTTCGTGAGGAAGGGACATTTGATCTGAGGCCTGACACATGCAGCTTGGGCAGATCTTTCCAGCAGAGAGAATAACAGTTGCAAAAGCCCTGAGGTGGGAAGGAGAAAAAGGTGAATGTGGCTGGAACGTGGTAGGGACGAGATATGCCAGGGAAGCAGGTAGGAGCTAGCAACAAAGGGCTTGGTGGGCCTTTCTTTCTTTCTTTCTTTCTTTCTTTCTTTTTTAATGTTTTCTTTATTTCTAGGAGAGAGAGAGACAGCGCGTGAGCAGGGGAGGGTCAGAGAGAGAGGGAGTCACAGACTGAAACAGGCTCCAGGCCCTGAGCTGGCAGTCAGCACAGAGCCCGACGCGGGGCTCGAACCCACGAACCGCGAGATCATGAACCCACGAACCGCGAGATCATGACCTAAGCGAAAGTCGGACGCTTAACCGACTAAGCCACCCAGGCGCCCCTTGGTGGGCCTTTCTAAAGTAGAGTATGAAGTCTTTGGAAAGTCGTAAGCAGTAAAGGCATACAAGGTGGTTTGCATTTAAAAAAAAAAATAATAAATTCCTGCTGTATGGAGTATAGAAGACCACAGGCAGAAGCGAGGAGACCCGTCGGTGATTACTGCTGCAGTCCAGGTGAGAGGTGAAGGCAGTTTGGCTGAGGAGTGGACAGATCAGGATCTGTTGTGAAGATCGACCTGTAAGGACTTGCTGATGGAATAGGGGAGGAGGGTGAAGGAATGAGAGGCCCCAATGTAGAGGTTTGTTAAATGTGCCATTTGCTAAGACTGGGAAAACTGGGGGAACAATGGACTTTGTGAAAATCAAGTGTTCTCTTTGGTCATGTTAAGTCTGAGATGACAATTAGACATGCAAATGGGAATGCAATTAGGCAGCTGGCTGTCGGATGTGGAGCTGAGGGGAGAGGTCAGGGCTAGAGAGAAAAATTTGGGCGTCAAGAGCGTGTTGATGTCATTTAAGCTGGGGACTAGAAAGGGAGTGGAGTAGGTCAGAAAAGGACAGTCTTGGGCCAGACTTGGACACGTCACTGTTTAAGTTTGGGTGTAGGAAGAGAAGCCAGCAAAGATGAATAAGAAGGAACAGCCAAATAAACTGCAGGAAACTAGAGAATGTAAAGTCCCATAAGCCAAAAGAAGAAATAGTTGAAAAGGTGGAGAGTGGTGAACTGTTGAATACTACTGGGATATTGAGTAAGATGGGCATAGAGACGTATCCACTTAGATTAGATAATGTGGAGCTTATTGGTATTCCTGACAAAAGAATGCAGAGGCAGTGATGCGAATCCAGTGGGCAGAACAGTGAATGAGAGTTGAGAACATAGTGACACGTATGAAAAACTCTCTTCATAAGTTTTAAGGTAAGGTACAGTAGACTTTAGTGTAAAGACTACAGCATTCTGGGAATTTCTTGTGGGGGTGATTTCCTATTGCTGTGTAACAAGTTACCACAAACTTTTGGGCTTACAGCACTTCTCACAGTCTCTGTGGGTGGAGTCTAGTTTCTACCTACCTGGGTTTGCTGCAGAGTCTCACAAGGGTGTAATCAAGGTGTTAAGCGAGCTGTGTTTTCACCAGAAGGCTTAACTGGGGAAGCATGCACTTCTAAGTCCATTCAGGTTGTGAGCAGAATTCATTCCCATGTATTTGCAGGTTTGATGGTCCCAGCTTCTTGCTGGCTATTGCTTGGAAGCCCTATCCCCCACCTACACCTCTACTCCCTGTAGTGCTTTGTCACTTGAACTTCCTCAACATGGCCTCTTCCTTCATCAAGCCAGCAACGGGAGTCTTAGCGCCAGTCTGTCTTAGCAACGTAGATTCTCATATAATTCACTGTAATCACAGGAACAATACTTCATCATAGAATAGATCATAGAACAAACATACTCTGTTGCTTAGTACTGGGTCAAAAGTTCCACCCATACTTAACAGAAGAAGGTATAGAAGGGCATGAAAACCCTTGGAGGAGGGTGAGGATCCTTGGGGGTCACAATAGGGAAGAGCCAAAGATACAGAGAGAAGAGAGAAACTGCAGAAGGAAAGTCCTTGGGAAGCCATAGTCGAGGGGACCTATAACCCAAGCACAGGGGCTGGCTTTGAGAGAAGCAAGGAAACCTTCCACTGAATTAAAGAGAAGGTAGGGAGAATGGGTCCAGATGTGGGTAGTTGTGTATTGGATGATAGTCAAATGAAGTAGTATTTGTCTTATGGCTTCTGTTTTCCCCATGTAGCAGGAGGAAAGGTCTTCAACTGAGAGTGGAGGAGAGTTGAAGGCATGGCGCAGTGCTGTGGGAGAGCAGTAGAGCAAACATACTGAGAAAGCAAATACAGTGGCCAGATAGTATCAAGGGCCCATCTGATGCCTGTGGTTTTCCACTTATGGTGCAAGCGAACCTGTCTAGATGTGTGATTGTCCCAGATTCATCCCACTGACTCATGCATGGAATAATAATAATAAATAATGTTGATTGAATACCTAGTATGGTCAGTACAAGTCTAAATGTAATCTCATTTCAACTTCATTTCGTGTCCATGAGGCAGGCGTTATTATTATCCTCGTTTTACAGAAATGCTAAGCAACATAAAGATACACAGATATTAGGTGGCAGAGCAGGTGTTTGAGCCTAGGAAGTTGAACTCCAGAGCTATCACCCTTATTCCTTATACTATATTGTCTCCTTGTAGACCAAGCAGAGAGCAGCCTTCATCAAGCATGGGGTTTAGCCACCTGAGTGAATGATGGAAAGAAAGGGCAGAACATACTGTTGAAGAAGTTGATACAGCTGGGGCTATAATGATGAGCTAGGGGATTTTAGAAAAGTGAGGACAGGGGGCGCCTGGGTGGCTTAGTCAGTTAAGCGTCCGACTTTTGCTTAGGTCATGATCTCGCTGTTCGTGGGTTCAAGCCCCGCGTTGGGCTCTGTGCTGACTGCCAGCTCAGAGCCTGGAGCCTGTTTCAGAGTCTGTGACTCCTCTGACCCTCCTCTGCTCACACTGTCTCTCTCTCTCTCTCCTAGAAATAAATAAAACATTAAAAAAAAAAAAGAAAAGTGAGGACAGGAGGGGGGTGAGGGATGGTGGAAAGGTCATAGGTCAATGGATTAGAGAAAACAAAGAGTTAACCAATAAAATCAATAAAACAATGGGAAGGAAATGCAGGACACTTTGGGTTCTAAAGTATCATCAATATGAACGAACGTTTGCCAAATATTTATAAGCCAAGAACTACACTATATGAAAGAGGATTTCATTAGAAATTATGATTCTCCACAACTGAGGATTCTGACCTGGAGATGAAATACCACACCCGAGGTAGTAGGGCCACCTACTGGGAGCAGGGTTCACGTCCGTGGCCTGAGCTTTTAGTCACCGAACTGGAATCTCCCATAATTTATTAGGGGTTTATGTGCCCATTTACTTCCAGGAGAACTTGGGATGCTAAGGAGATTGAGGAGCAGGTGCTGTGAGGTGTCTGAGATGTATTGCTTGATTATTATAATGGACACTAATTCAGGCTTTAAATGAGAGAACAAAGAAACTTTGTATTACAATTTTCTGTTTCTGACCAAAGGAAGCTTACATATTTATGTGCAGTGGTAAGATTCCGCCCTCTACCCGCCCCCCCAAATGTGAACCTCCTAGGCTCCTATATGTCGAATACTAACACAGTATATCGAATAGCACAGTAAATAATATCTTTATCCAGTGTTTAATAAAGAAAAAAAATGCAAGGACAATGTCAAATACAGGAAGGATTCAATTGTAAGTTGTTATTCAATGAAGCAAAATAGTAAGAGCAGAGATAACAGGGCCCAGGGCGGTCCTCTGTGACGCTATGCATTAGGACAGGGACAGGAATGGAAGCATCTGAAGAGATTGATCGTTTGTTGGCATAATGGGTTTAGGAAAAAACTTGACATGAGTTCATCTACTGAAAACCTAGGAAGACTTTTAAATGAGATAATATATGTCAGAGTTCCTACTTTCGGTGCTCAATAAATATTAATTGGAATCTGCTTCCTGGGTGCCAGCTTTTCAAGGATGGTTAACACATCTATTAGACTATATCTTGACTATCAGATGACTTTTAAGAATCCTTTGGCAGAGGCTGTGCAGCAAACACTGAATTCCAATTTGCTAACAAGCATGTGTCTTACAAATGGTCTGTGTTGGCTCGAGTGAAAGACATGTGCTTAAGATACCAGACAAAGTTGTCATTCACTGAATCATGGACTGCTGGAGTTGGAAGGGAAACAGAGATTATCTGGTAATCCCATACCCTCAGTTGACCACTGAGGACACTGAGACCATGAAAGGCAGAACGCCTTGTCAGGCTAGGGCTGCCTAGCGAGTTTGGTGGGGCTAGGATTAGCACCCTGATCTGCCAGCCTCAAGTTACGGCCCTCCTTTCTGGGTTAGTTTCTTGTGCCTGGGAATGTTCTGCAGTTCACTCCTTTAGGGTTGCAGATAGAGAAATCACAGCTTTCTAAAGTGATCTGCCACTGCGTATCAACTTCCATTTTTGGAATGTTCTTCCTTCCTACATAAAGTACCCGAGGCAGAGGTGACCTCACGATGGCTGTGGTAGCATGTGATTGGCTGGGCAGGACCCCCTGAGAATCCTGCCTGGGCCAATGCCCCATCCCTGTGCAGTTTCCAAAGGACATGTGTACTCACCCCTTAACTAGGACCTCTCCGCCTCTGCCAAAATGTTACTCCTAGCTGATTGTAGAAGCAATAGAAAAAAGAGGAGAAAACGTGAGAAATCAAGACCTATCCTGAGTCTTCTTACCCCGGAGTCTCAGTGAGAAGGAGGCAGAGGCAGCTGCAGCCCTGTGTGTGCTTGACTTCTTAAAACACGGAGAAACTGTTCATTTGTAAATCTGTCCCCGTCAGATTACTGTGCCTTCTATCTCAAGAAGGGTGCAGAGAGGAGAGGCATGGGAGCGTTTTCCTTCCTCCTTCAGGGTACATGTCAGAACTTCTGACCTGAGCAACTGGGCTTGTCACAGTGACTTGATACAAACTCTGCTAAAGTAAAGGAAATTTGCCCCGTCCAATCTCATCTTAAGGTGAATGCCAGGTTTCCGTTAGACTTTCTGAAGTATTTAGAAATATTCAGAGGCTCTCATAACCAGCCTTCTGGCCTAGCCAAACCTGTACCATTGAAATAAGGGTGATTTTCTTTGGGTTGGTTGTTCATGTTCCTGTCCATTCCCTCAGTAGAAAATATTGTGGGCTGTTGCTTATCATGTTCCTAATACACATGTGGGTTATAACAGTGAATAAAGACCACAAGGAGCCCGTGGTCTGACAGATTCTGGCCACACTGTCTGTAAAGAAGTTCCAAGCCCTTTCCCTCTTTACCCCTAAGATCAAAATTAGATCTGCTAAGAGACCTCACTTGGCTACCACAATCGGGGATGTGATTTTGACACATACCCTGAAACAGTTGTAGCCAAGCAATCTATATGATTGTGTGGTTTGGCCAGGAGGTAATTTCTGAGTAGCTAGTCCAAGTGTGAGTTTAAATCACTGAATTTTGGGGTGCCTGGGTGACTCAGTTGGTTAGGTGTCCAACTTCGGCTCAGGTCATGATCTCACAGTCCGGGGGTTTGAGCCCCGTGTCGGGCTCTGTGCTGACAGCTCAGAGCCTGGAGCCTGCTTCAGATTCTGTGTTTCCCTCTCTCTCTCTCTCTCTCTCTGCCTCTCCTCCACTTGCTCTTTGTCTCTGTCTCTCAAAATAAAATAAACACATAAAAAAATAAATCACTGAATTTGGCATATAACCTTGGTAGCCCTCACTGGTTGAAATGCAACAGAGTATCACTCTGAGATATGTGTAGTAGAATTAAAATGATTAAATATTTACACTTTGTTGAAGATACTGTTTTGGAAAGTCCAGTGTTTCGGTTTATATGTAGGAAAGACAGGCTCAACTCTAGCACGTGGAAGGCAGGTCTGTAAGTTCAGGGTCAGAAGTCAGCAGTAACATACCGGAGGGGTACGTTTGTCTTGCAGAACAACATGGGGCCTTGAGGTGCAAGGAAATAAAGGGGCCCTGCCTTTCTGTTGCTCCATGAGGACTGACTGAGTGTGTTGTCTTGCTGCTCTGCCCTATAGTTACCAGTAACACACTTGCTTTCCCTATTATGTTCCTGTCATAATGGCAGGTTTAGTGAAAGTAAAATCTCCCTGATTCAGACTAATTGGGGATAGCTCATCAAAATAAGCGAATGTCAAAAGCACTCCAACATTTTAAGTTAAATCCAAATTTTAACGAGGCTGTATGCCTTGAAATATGATTTGATAAACACTGCAGACAGAATAGTTGTAGTCCATTAGTGTGACCTTCAGTGTGGGCCCTCCAGTGAGATGGGAGAGAACAGGCTAGGAAAGCAGCTGCTCCTGCTACTACCCCTTACTCCACTCTTACCCCTCTGTAGATCAAGAAGTGATGTAACACAGGATCTGGGTTCAGATTCTGGCTTCTCCACTTGCTAGTTGCATGGCCGTATCAAGTTGCTTAATGTCTCTATGCTTTGTTAGCGTCTACAAAATTAGGATAATATTGTCTTGTCATTGCCTGCTGTTATTGAATATGGCCCAAAGACCTGAAATTTGATACGGATGGCAGTTTATTTCCTTTATGGTTTCAGAAAGGAATCTTTTATAAAATTTTGCTCAAGGATACGCAATCCCACAGTTATTTTGACTATTACAACCTCCTCTTTATTACATGCTACCGAGATATTTAGGAGAACTCCTTCCTGAAGTGACTTCGTTCCTTCCTGAAGTGACTTCGTTCATCTGAATTCAATTCTCTGGTTCCATTGTATATGTGGTGAGCTTGAATCTTCCTTTTCATCTCAGGAAACTGTGAGTCACTTATCTACTTGTGCAAAGAGGACAGAGATATTCTGTCTCTTAGGTTCATAGTCTGTTTAGATCTATAGTTCTTATACTGGAATAAACGCTACTATCCACAGAAGTGAGAAGAGTCTTACCACATACACTGAATGTGTGTTGTTAAAAGATGTGACAGAATGTGTGGTGAAAGGGTGCCCGGGTGGCTGAGTTGGTTAAGTGTCGGACTTCAGCTTAGGTCATGATCTCACGGTTCGTGGTTTCGAGCCCCATGTCTGGCTCTACTGACAGCTCAGAGCCTGTAGGCTGGTTTGAATTCTGTGTGTCTCTCTCTCTGCCCCCCCTCTCAAAAACAAACATTAAAATTATTAAAAAGCAGCTGTGGTGAAAATACAACTTGGAGAAATTCTGGTTAAGAACAGAGACATGGTTTTTTTTAAGTTACAAAATATTTTAAACATAGAGGAAGTTGGAAGAATAGTACAACACCCATATACCTATAAGTAAATAAAGAAGTTATTGATCATAGACGCCGATGGCCATTTTGAGTTTCTGAATATAGGTGAATATAGGTTGTGGCATTTATATATTTATTAGGTGACAGAGGTGTTTTTTTCTGGAGCATATTCTCCTTGGAACACATTTAGAAAATATTGGTTTATAATTATTTTTATAAATGAGAAATCCATGGAAAAGTCTCTTATATTTAGGATAAATAACTAAAACTGTTTTTTTAAATTTATTTCGAGAGAGAGAGAGAGACCAAGTATGAGCAGGTGAGGGGCAGAGAGAGAGAGAGAGAGGGAAAGAGAGAGAGAGAATCCCAAGCAGGCTCCACACTGTCAGTGCAGAGCCCAACATGGGGCTCAATCCTAAGATCGAGTGAAATCATGACCTGAGTTGAAACCAAGAGTCAGATGCTTAACTGACTGAGTCACCCAGGTGCCCCTAAAACTGCATTATTAAAGAAATAAATTGTCACACATGCAGAGAAAGATTAAAATGCTGTTTGGGGGTCACACAAACTTTGAAATATTTTTCCTCATAAAGCTGATAATTTTTTTAGTATTGAGTTTCTAAAAAAAAAAAGTATTTCATGTGGTAAATTTTCACCTGCATATCTGTGAATATCATTCTTGTGTGTGAAGTTTAAAAACTGGTAGAGAACGCTACCTTTCTTGGTAAATCAGGCACCAAAAGATGGCAGTTTTGAGAGGTGCTATTGTAACAGAATTACAAATGCCAAGGGAACAGAAAATCACAAGGTGTTTATACCCAGGAAAGAGTATCCGATAATATGTTTTCCACATTCTAAAAGGAAAACGATTTACAATATCAGAATAGTCTAAATGAAAAGAGCATATAAAGTCACTAGGACACTGGGATTGACACATTTTCTGTCAGCAACAGTGTGACTATTGCATAAAGGGCTTAAGCATTTGTGAACACTGGATACATTGTGTAAGGCCTCTTCATTGGATATTGTTCAGTATTTATGTCAGTATTACCCAACATTTAATGCATTATGACTTACAGAGGACCCTCATAGTTAACTTCAGTTGACCCTCTTTGTAATCTTGGAAAGCGGATATTATTATCCCCATTTATATTTGTGGAAAATAAGCCCCAGAGAAGAATGGGGCAGTTTCTTCTGTCTGTCTGTCTGCCTATCTGTCTATCTGTCATAATTTTGTACCAAATAACATAGATATTTGTCAAACACTGAAGAAAACAGTGAGGACTGACAGTTTTAAGTACTTTAAGTACTAGTACTTAGGCAACAGTGATAATTTAAAGAGATAGGAGTATTTTAGAGTAAATTATAAAAACAATATGACATGCAGTTTTTATAGGTTGTCACAAACATTTCATGTAGCTTGTGCATGCTTCACAAGTCAACTACAAGTGCTTAATGAAGACCAACCCTCACTAATTTCCATGAATTTGGGTGAGGACCTAAAGTTTATTTAAAACAACTTTTTAAAAAAGTAAACTTTCGAAGCATTAAGGGAAAGACAGTTTGTTGCATGCAAGGGAACCCCTGTAAGACTATCAAGTTTCTCAGCAAAAATATTTCAGGCCAGATGGGAGTAGCATGATATATTGAAAATGCTAAAAGGAAAAAATTCCAACCAAGAATACTATGCCAAAAAAGGTTATCATTCTGAATTGAAGAAGGGAGCTTTTAAGAAAAACAAAAGCCAAAGGAATTCATCACTGCTAAACCAAGCCTTACAAGCAATGTTAAAGGAGCTTCTTTAAGCTGAAAAGAAGGAGCACTAATTAGTAACAAGCAAACATATGAAAGTAAAACTCTTACCAGTAAAGGTAAATATATAGTAAATGTAGTGAATTAATCACTTATAAAACTTATGTGAAAGTTAAAAGACAAAAGTAGTAAAAACAACTATATCTACAAAAATTAATTAAGAGATACACACAAAAAATGTAGAATGTGACATTAAAAGCAAAGAACTTGGGGGAAAGGAGTAAAGTGATAGAGTTTTAGAATGGGTCCAAACTTAACTTGCTTTTAACTTGTTATACAATAGACTGTTACATACATAGACTGTTAAATGTGCCTCATGGTAACTACAAAGCAAAAATCTATAGTAGATACAAAGGAGATAAAACAAGGAAGGAACCCAAGCATAACATTACAGAAAATCATTAGAAGATAAGAAAAGAATGCTAGAGAACAATGGAACAGAGAGAAACTGCAAAACAGCCAGAAAGCAATTAACAAAATGGCAATAAAACATACCTATCAATAATTACTTTAAATGTAAATGGACTAAATTCTCCAATCAGAAGACCCAGAGTAGCTGAATGGATTTAAAAAACAAGACCCATCTATATGCTGTCTAGATGGGTTCATTTCATTTTTTTAAATTATAGTTTATTGTCAAGTTGGTTTCCATATAACACCCAGTGCTCATCCCAGCAAGTGCCCTCCTCCATGGCCATCACCCATTTTTCCCTCTCCCCAACCCTCATCAACCCTCAGTTTGTTCTCAGTATTTAAGAGTCTCTTATGGTTTGCCTCCATCCCTCTCCTTAACTGTTTTTTCCCCTTTCCCTCCCCTATGCTCCTCTGTTAAGTTTCTTCTGTTCCCCATATGAGTGAAAACATATGCTATCTGTCTTTCTCTGGCTGATTTATTTCACTTAGCATAATACCCTCGAGTTCTATCCATGTTACTACAAATGGCCAGATTTCATTCTTCTAATTGCCATGTAGTATCCATTGTATATATAAACCAGATCTTCTTGATCCGTTTGTCAGTTGATGGACACTTAGGCTCTTTCCATGTTTTGGCTGTTGTTGAGAGTGCTGCTATGAACATTGGGGTACATGTGCCCCTATGCATCAGCACTCTTGTATCCCTTGGGTAAATTCCTAGCAGTGCTACTGCTGAGTCATAGAGGAGTTCTGTTGTTAATTTTTTGAGGAATCTCCACACTGTTTTCCAGAGGGGCTGCACCAGTTTACATTCCCACCAACAGTATAAGAGGGTGCCTGTTAAGAGACTGACTTCAGATGTAAGGACACACACATACTGAAAGTAAAGGGTTGGAAAAAGATGTTTCATGCAAATGGAAACCAAAAGAAATCTGAGGTAGCTATACTTATTAGATAAAACAGCCTTTAAAACAAAAACTATAGGGGCACCTGGGTGGCTCAGTTGGTTAAACGTCCGACTTCAGTTCAGGTCATGATCTCGCGGTTTGTGAGTTTGAGCCCTGTATCGGGTTCTGTGCTGGCAGCTCAGAGCCTGGAACCTGTTTCGGATTCTGTGTCTCCCTCTCTCTCTGCCCCTTCCTCGCTCATGCTCTGTCTCTCTGTGTCTCAAAAATAAATAAACTATATAAACAATTTTAAAAAACCCAAAAACTATAATAAAAGACAAAGATGGGCATTACATAATGATAAAGGGTTAATCCAGCAAGATGATATAACGTTTGTAAATATTTATCCACCCAACCTGGAGAGTCTAAATTTATAAAATAAATGTTAACAGATTTAAAGGAGAAATTGACAGCAATATAATAATGCTACAGGAATTTAATATCCCACTTATATCAATAGATAGATCATCCAGGCAGCACATCAGTAAGGAAATATCAGCAATAAATGACACATTAGGTCAGATGGGCTTAACAGATATATACAGAGCATTTCATCCAAGAGTTGCAGTATACACATCCTTCTCCTACTCCTCATCCTCCTTCTTCTTTTTAAAGTTTATGTATTTATTTGAGAGACAGAGACAATGTGAGTGGGAGAGGGGCAGAGAAAAAAGGAGAGAGAGAGAATCCCAACCAGGCTCTGGGCTGCCAGCGCAGAACCTTGACATGGAATTTGAACTCATGAAATTGTGAGATCATGACCTGAGCTGAAACTAAGACTCTGATGCTTAACTGAGTGAGCCACCCAGCCACCCCTACATCTTGAATGCACATAGAATTTAAGTGTGCATATTCTCTGGAGCAGACCATATGTTGGGCCACAAAACAAGTCTCAATAAATTAAAGAAGATTGAAATCATGTTAAGCATCTTTTCCAACCATAATGGTATGAAACCAGAAATCTATTACAAGCAGAAAACTGGAAAAATCACAAATATGTGGAGACTGAAAAGCATGCTACTGAGCAACCAATGGGTCAATGAAGAAATTAAAGGAGAAAAAGAAAATACCTTGAGACAAATGAAAATGGACGTTTAACACACCAAAATCTGTGAGATGCAGCAAAAGCAGTTCTAAGAGGAAAGTTCATAGCAATACGTGTCTACCTCAAGAAGTAAGAAAAATCTCAAATAATCTAAAATTACACTTGAAGGAAATAGAAAAAGAAGAACAAATGAAGTCTAGAGTTGGTAGAAGTAAGGAAATAATAGAGCAGAAATAAATGAAGTAAAGACTAAAAATACAATGGAAAAGATCAATGAAATTAAAACCTGATGTTTGGAAAAGATAATATTGGCAAGTGTTTAGCTAGACTCGCTAGGGAAAAAGGAGAGAGGGCTCAAATAAATAAAGTCAGAAACGAAAGAAGTTACAATGATACTAAAGAAATACAAAGGATCATCAGAGACTACTATGAATAATTATATGCCAACAAATTGGGCAATCTAGAATAAATGGATAAATTTCTAGAAACATAGAATCTTCTAAGAACAAATGATGATGATATAGAAAAATCTGAATAGACTGATTACTAGTAAAGAGATTGAATTGGTAATCAAAACACGCAAAAGTTCAAGAGCAAGAAGCTTCACTGGCGATTTATATTAAACATTCAAAGATATAATGTTATCATTTTCTAAATTTTTATTTTAATTGAAGAGGATGGAATGCTTCCAAACTCATGTTATAAAACCAGTGTTACTCTGATATCAAAATGAAACAAGGGCACCACAAAAAATGAAAATTACAGGCTAACATCCCTGTTGAACATAGATGCAAAATCTTCAACAAACTATTAGCAAACTGAATTCAACAACGCATAAAAAGCCTCATACACCATGAACAAGTAGGATTTGTTCCAGGGATGCAAGGATGTTTCAATGTGAATGTGTCATAGCACTTTAAAATAAAGAAAAGTAAAAATCACATGATTGTTTCAATAGATGCACAAAACATTTGACAAAATTTAACATCCATTTATGATAAAAATCTCAACAAAGTGGGTATAGATTGAACATAACTCAGCATAATAAGGCCATATAGGACAAGCTCATAGCTAACATTATACTCAGTGGCAAGAATCTGAAAGCTTTACCTTTAAAATCAGAAGGAAGACAAGGATACCCACTCTCACCAGTTTTATTGAACATAGTCTTAGAAATCCTAGCCATAGCTTTTAAGGAGGAAGAAGAAATAAATTAAAAAGGAAGATGTGAAACTGCCACTATTTGCAGATAATGTGATTTTATATATAGAAAACCCTGAAGACTCCACCAAAAAACTGTTAGAACTAAGAAACAAATTCAGAGAGAGAGAGAGAGAGAGAGAGTGAGAGAGAATCCCAAGCAGTCTCTGTGCTGTTGTGGGGAACCCCATGTGGGGCTCGATCCCATGAACCTGTGAGAGCATGACCTGAGCTGAAATCAAGAGTCAGATGCTTAACCTGCTGAGCTACTGGGTTCCCCCTATTATAATTTTTTACATAAAAATAGTTTTTCTTAATGACCTATATGCTAGATTTCAAGAAAAACTCAAGTGACCAAAATCACTATAGGAAGTTGAGAGAATGACCTTTTTGAACAGAAATTTCTTTTATAATGAGAATAAAGAGCTAAAAAAAAAAAAAAATGGTATCACCCAACAGACGGCCAAAAGCACATTTTCAGTACCTCTTAAACACCCACGAAGTACTCATATAACAAGAAATGCAAATACGAGACCCTGCTCTTTCTGTAAACCCTATCTGGGGTCATTTCAAACCTTCAAGTGGCTCGTCTCTCTTACTGCCAGCCACCTCATTCCCATTCTAAGATCTACTAGGTCCGTGCTTACATGGAGTCAGGTGTCCATTTTCCTCCTTCTCTGCCCCTCCCCTGCTCGTGTGGTCTCTCTCTCTCTCTCTCTCTCTCTCTCTCTGTCTGTCTCAAAATAAGTAAACTTAAAAGAAATTGTAATAGAAATGATGTAGTCTCATTGTTTGTCATCTATGCCGGTGTCATTATGTTAAAATTGAGATACCTCAAAGATCTTGTTTACATTCAGTGATAAATTGATGGCTTTATTGTTTAAATCTTTTTGGCCATTTCATTCAATCCCATAGTTGTTTCATTCAACAAATATCCACTGAGTTCCTACTCTTTGCCAGCTGCAATGACATAGGCAAGAAGAAGACTTGGAAAGAATTCCT
The DNA here is from genome assembly GCF_003009895.1 of Hyaena hyaena. Lineage (NCBI taxonomy): Eukaryota > Metazoa > Chordata > Mammalia > Carnivora > Hyaenidae > Hyaena > Hyaena hyaena. Next base: position 1,213,265 of record NW_024080992.1, on the reverse strand, counting down.
GCTCACACTCTACTTGGGGAGCCAGATAGTAAACTTTGTGTTTACTGGTGGTGCATTACAGAGGAAGGAATGCATGGAAGAAGATGCATATATATACACACACGTCTATATATAATTGATAAATCTCTAGCTATACTGATTTTAAAAAGGGAGTACAAATTACTAATATCAAGAATGAAAGAGAGGATGTCACTACAGATCTTACAGACTTTAAAAGGATAATTAGGACATATTACTTGATGTTAGTGGAGGATTTTATGCCAGTACATTATGCCAGTACTTTTGATGACTTGGAGAAATGGGAAAATTCCTTGAAAAACATAAATTAAATCTGACCACAAGAAGTAGCAGAATATTTAAGTAACCCACCATCTGTTACATAAATGGAATTTATAATTAAGGACCTTTGCACATGGAAAACTCCAGGCTTGGACAGCCTCACCGGTGAAATCTATCAAATACTTAAGGAATAAATAATACCAGTCTTATAAAAACTTTTGCCGAAAAAGAAGATGGAATTTTCCCAGTACATTTTAAGAGGCCAACAAAATCCTGATACTGAAAATATACAATGACCTTACAAATAAAGAACATTATAGACTTTCTGTGTTCTATTATGTAAATAGACACAAAAATACTCAACAAAATATTAGGAAATCAAATCTAGCCACATAAAAATTGATAATATATCATGATCAAAGTTTTCCCTCCCCAGGAATGTACTTCTGGTGAAATACTTGACAATTAATTGGTATAAGTAACTACAGTAGTAGATTCAAAGGGATCATCTCAATAGATAGAAAACAAAGTACAATACCCATTTGTAATGAAAATAAATTCTCAACAAATTAGAAATAGGAGGGAAATTCCTCAAACTGATAAAGATTGCATATAAGAAACCTGTAATTAACATCATGCTTAATAGCAAAATCAGTCCACCAATATCAGAAACAAGGCAAGGATGTGTGCTCAAACCCCTGTATTCAACATTGTGTTGGAGATTTAGCCAGTGTGAAAATGCAAGAAAAATACATGAAAGACATAAAGATTAGAAAAAAAGAAAGTAAAATTGTCTATCTTTGCAGATGATATGATCACATACAGAGGAAACCTTAAGGATTCTGTCAAAACTACTAGAACTGATCAGTGGACTTAGCAAAGTAATAGTATACAAGGTTATTTTAGAAAATTCAGTTGCATTTTGAAAATAAAATTTTTAAAAGTTACAATGACATCAAAACCTAAACATTTGGGAATAAAATTAAATAAAAATATACAGAAAGATGTGTGAGATTAAAACATTGATGAGAGTAATTCGTAAGGACCTAAATAAATGAATTGATATACCGTGTTTAAAGAGCAGATTCAATATGGGTAAGATGTCAGTTTTCCACATTGGGGCGCCTGGGTGGCTCAGTCAGTTAAACATCTGACTTCAGCTCAGGTCATGATCTCTTTGTTCATGAGCTCAAGCCCTGCATCTCCTGGGTGGCTCAGGCAGTTAAACATCTGACTTCAGCTCAGGTCATGATCTCTTGGTTCATGAGTTCAAGCCCTGCATCAGCTCTGTGCTGACAGCTCAGAGCCTGGAACCTGCTTCAGATTCTGTGTCTCCCTCTCTCTGACCCTCCCTTCCTCATACTCTATTTCTTTCTAAAATAAATAAACATGAGTACTGGGTGTTATGTGTAAACCGACTTGACAATAAACTAAGGAAAAATAAATAAATACTAGATATTAAGTTCTTAAAAAAATAATAAAAGATAAATAAATAAAAACCCTAAAGTTCAAAAGAAAACAAACATTAAAAAAAAAGATGTCAGTTCTCCACAAATGGATTTATAGATTCAACATGATCCCAGTCAGAACCTCAGCAAGAATTTTTGCAGAAATTGACAAGCTAATATAGGTGGAAATGCAAAATAACTGTAATAGTCAAAACAATTTTGAAAAATTGGAGGACTTATTCTACTTGATTTTGGGACTTGCTATAAAGTGATGAGAGTAGTCTGGGGCACCTGGGTGGCTGAGTCAGTTAAGTGACCAACTCCTGATTTTAGCTCAGATCATGATCTCGCTGTTGTGAGATCAAGCCCTGCATTAGGCTCTGTGCTGAGTGTGGAGTCTTCTTGGGATTCTCTGTCTCCCTTTCTCTCTCTGCCCCCTCCTCCCCCTCTCCAAATAAATAAATAAACATTAAAAAAAAATAAAGTGGGAGTAATCCAGACAATGTGCTCCTGGTGCTATAGGATAGGCAGATTTAAACAACAGAATAGAGAGCCCCAAAAGTAGGCCCACACAAAAATGGTGTAACAAAGGCCCCAAAGAAATTCAGGGAAGTCTTTTCAACCAATAATCCTAGAAACGCTACCCGTATGAAAAGAAAAACAAAACAAAACAAACCTGTACCCTTACCTTGTACCATACACAAACATTCATTCAAAATGAATCAATACAAATATAGAAGTTAAAACTTGTAAAGCTTCTTAAATAAAATAGAAGAGATTGTCTGCTATTTTAGGGTAGGCAAAGGTTTTTCAGGTAAGAACTACAAAGTACTAATATAAAAGAAAAATAGATAAATTAGACTTAACCAAAATTGAAGACATTTGCTCATTAAAAGACATAAGAAAATAGATCAGTAATTAAGTAAATTTCCTTTGCGGTCACTTTTATCTTGGGATGGGCAAACATTAGATTCATTTAGTGCCTCCTCTGTACCAGCCTCTTTACTGAATGCAGAGAATATACTATTGAACAAGAAGGATGTAGTCCTCGTGGGACATTCAGTTTGGTGGGAGAATAGTCAAACTAATAAATATTATGAAATGACAGCTACAAGGATCGTGAAAGCATGGGACTCATATTGCTGTTTTTATTTCACAGAAATAGAAACCTGGCAGCAGTTAATAATTTGCTAAGTTGCAAAGCCAGTCTAAGCTCATATTTGCTGACTCCTATTCTCCTGTCCCCCCTTTTTTTCCTGTTGCTTTAAGCAAAAAAGAGTGGAATTTAAAACTTAAGCTTAGTAACTAGGATTAAGTAGTAAATGGTATTCATGTTTTTAGTTTACTACGAAGAGAAATAGAATTATAGCTATTTAAAGAAATTCCATTTTAATGTTGCTGTCTTAACAGCCTTGTTTTAAAATTAGTTTTTGAGACTCTGATACCAACACCAAAGTTAGGCAAGTTTCTCTAATTATATTCTCTTGTAATGTAATGCCCAGTGAGTTGGGAAGGAGAGCTCTGCTCAGGGAGCCCCTCTACTCTTTGCTAAGTATTTTTGGTGTATCCTTTTTAAAAAGTTGGCAAAGTGGACAGGAAGGCACTGGCGAATAGAAGCAGGGGAAAATATAGGACTTGGAGCTTATCACGTGGGAAAGAAGACTTTGTTTTTTTAAACATGTAATGGAAAATGAATGTTTTGTTCTTCTTTCTACCCTTTGATGGGTGACAGCAAAACATTGATTATGCCTTCTGTTCTTAAAGTGTTTTACATTCTTTAGAGTCGTCCCATATATGGTACCTCTTATAATATCCTTACAGTTTTATCATGAGGCAACCATGGCAAGAGGAATGGTTCTTTCAAGATGATGTAATAAATGACTTCGAGCCCTTCCTTTCTGATCTTCCCCCTTGTTTGTTTTTATCTCATTTGTCATGGGTTTGTAGATTTTCATGTTGATATCTTCATTGAGACTCATTCTTGCTTTAGTCAGTTCACTCATGTGAAACTAGTGATACCCATCTTGTTTCTCAGTAACTTCCAGGCCATCATCTTGTCCCCTCCTCCCCCAAACACCTATTTATTTACATTTACCCCATTCTTAGTGGTATAAGAACCCCCCAAAAATGCTTGTGTAGGAACACAAACTCAATAAGCATTCAAATGAACAGAAAATGAAAGAAGAAGCAAGTCATCGTACAGATACTCGCTGATGATTTTCCTCTATCACCTTTTCTGTATCTCATCCATTACCATGTCCTATTTGTTTTTTCTGCCATGTTGTTTTCTTCCCCAATAATTGTTATCTTCATTCCTGTGGGATCCCCGCTGCTTACGTTTTTCCTTGTGTTTCCTCTTCATTGAAGTCCCTTTTTCACAGAATCGGAAATTTGGCATCTGGAAATTGTAAATTGGAAAACTGACATTTCTATCTAAAATAACCCTGGGTTTGACATAACTTTTTATATTATAGAGGCAATATTTGTAGAATACTTTTAAGTGCTGATAAGAAAAAAGGAGCTAATAATCATCCAAAATTCCACTTATCTTTCACAGGTAACCACCATTCATTCATCTTGCTGTGTATATCCTTCCAGACCACAGGAGTGATCTCACTTACAGGAAGATCACATGTCTGGCAAACTATTCTTGGTGCCCTACCTTAAAATAAAAAAGTAAGCTAACAATGCTAGAGCAGCTGGAATAGACATAAAAATACAGCTCATACTTGCTTAAGTCAAATCAGAAAACATTTATTTAGTGCTATGCTATGCAAAACACCATGCTAGGCATGTCAGGGACTCAAAAATAGCAATAATTATTTCGTACTTCCTAGGAGTTTTCAGTCCAGTGAGACACACACCCTTTACCTTATTCACTCTTCTTCAACACAGTCCACACAAATGTGGTTATATGGTTTCTTGCAGCAAATTAAAAGTTGGGAATTAGCAAGAAGAAAGTACATCTCCCTACGAACAGTCAATGTCCGAAGAAGCAACAAGCATGAACTGATGTTGATGGAGGATCTGGAATCTATATTTCAAGCACTGTGCAAGTGAGCATATGAATAAGAAAGTTTAACACTCTGGATTCATTTAATGTGGTGGCAAGGAACTCCTGAAGGCACATCACTCAGGACTGCGATGTAATATTTTCATGACCTTGTACCATTCAAGAAAAGTTCGTTATGCTCAGTAGAGAGACAAGAAGGCAATGAATACATTTTAGAGAAATCTGCAACAAAAATTATTAAAGTTTATCCATTAAAGGGGTAGGAACTTCTTTTATTAAAAACCAATTTATGTGGCACATGTCCACTAATATTGATGGTATTATTTTTACCATGAGTACAACAATATGGAAGTAAATTCCCAAATGATTTCACTCATTCCCAACAGCTGTCTAAGAATTCATCGCCTTGTCAGAAAGGCCTCATATCTCTTTCCTATCTTTCTTTTCCAGGTGCAGATCTTAAAGATCCAAGAGATGATATTCTAACCTTTGTGTGCAAAATATGTTGGACATACACTGAGCGTTTTTCAAGGGGTCTCTGCTGACTGAGAGTACTGATTCCTTTCTTAGCTGTTGCTCTCAAAGTCAGAGTGCCCTAGAGAAAAAGAAGTCCCAGCCATCATGTGCCTCTTAACATACAGGATCTTGAGCAGGCAGGGGTTTTCTCTTTCAGCCTTTGCTCTCTAAATGCAGATCCTGAGAGATCCCTGCCAAAGTCAGCTGGAAAAAATAATTGTGTCCCTGCCTTGTCGTTGGCTCATGCATTTTCCCTAGATCATGAGCATAAACTTGCCACTGTTTTCCAAAAACGAAACAATAGCCTGACCTAGCAGGCTGATGGCTAGGGACAATCAGGAAGCAAACGTGCTTTACTTGTCACCTGCTTTATGTCAGGCACTTTCCCATGGTCCCCATGTGAGGTGTTCCTGTCAAATAGAGGAAACAAACATATTTGCAGGTATTTATAGTACAGTCTTCTGAGTTCCATAGTAATGAGCTCAAAAGTGTTCTGGGAACATAGAAAAGGGAAAGTTAACTACTTAATGGAGTCCATGAAGGCTTTGGAGTAAATGATGTTAGAACTAATTCTAAAGGCTGTAAAAGAGGGGTGCCTGGGTGGCTCAGTCAGTTAAGTGACTTCGGCTCAGGTCATGATCTCACGGTTTGTGGGTTCGAGTCCCGCGTTGGGCTCTGTGCTGCCGGTCAGCTCAGAGCCTGGAGCCTGTTTCAGATTCTGTGTCTCCCTCTCTCTCTGACCCTCCCCTGCTCACACACACTCTTTCTCTCTCTCTCTCAGAAATAAATAAAACATTAAAAAAAATAAAGGCTGAAAAAGAGATTGTAAAGTACAGAATTAGGTGAATGGTACTCCAGGTAGAAAACAAAGCAAGACAACACCGGAAAGCACAGAGTGAGTGCAGAGACCAGGGAACAGAAAGGAGCCTGTGGAAGACAGGGAGATGAGGCATTAGCGTAAGGATGATAGCAGCCTCTCTGACATTGCTGAGGACACATCATGCCAGTGGCATACAACTTATAAGAGGCATTTCAATTTCATAAGGAGGATTTTTTGTGGGGAGGGAGGTGATTAAGTACTTTTTATCCCGTGCTTGTATTGGGCATGGATTTTAAGTCATGTTCTTATAAATACAGAAATAACTGGCTGTGGAAAGATCCTGATAGCCTACCTGTTCTAAAAAATGTGTGAACAGCTAAGTTTCTGTGTTAAGAGAATACTAACAGCAAACAAAAAAGACAAATTTCTGTTGAATGTAATCTCATACCACACATGTAATATAAAGCTAATAATGGGGCTGTAATGAAAAAGCAAGCCACAATATTAACCACAGTTAGGAATAAAGTTCCATCTAGTACATGATTAAAAAGCAAATATGAATAAAGGTACGAAGTCAGCAAAATCACAGTGTATTTGAGTAAAATGCCAGCAAGTTACCATTGCTTATTAACGCAAAATAGTATTTCAGGAAAAACTGAGAATGAAACATAACAAACTTAACTGAATCCCAGTGTTATGGTCATAGTTGTTTTTTAAAAAAGGAAATACTTTACTGGGAGCAAGAAAAACTAAATTCTAAAAAGAAACCTATTTCACTGAACAGTGAAGCCATAGGACAAGCCTCCAGAATAGAACCTTCACTCAGTTTCCTCTGAGAGTAACATCTTGCTTAACTACAGTACGTTATCACACCCGGGATGCTGATAATTGATATAATCCACTGGCCTCATGCAGATTTCGCCAGTTTTACATGCCCTGTGTGGGTATGTGCATGCAGTATCATCACGTGTGTAGCTTTTTGTGACCAGTACCACAGTGAAGATAGAACAGTCCAGTCACAAGGATCCCTCCTTATTGCCCTTTAATAGTGACAACTACCTCTTTCCTGTCCCTGCATCCCTAATGCCTAGGTGCCACCAATCTGTTTTCCATGTCTATAATCTTGTCCTTCAAGAATGTTATATAAATGGAATCATATGGAGTATAACCTTTTGAGATTGGTTCTTTTCACACAACATAGTTCCCTTGAGATCCATCCAAGTGCTAGAGAAGGTAATCAAGAGGACATGACCTCCAGCTGACCTGAGAGCTGGACCTGGGAAGTCAGAGGCTCCTTACCTCCTCCCTTGTTCTTAGAATGTAAATATTCATTCTGCTCACCATTCCCACACCAGAGCTGTTTTAAGGATGTAGGCATGAGAGAAGAAGGTGTTATTGAGACCATCTGGATGGTAGATGTGATGGTATATGTAACTGAACCCAGTTAAGGCCTCTATTTAAGCTTTTAAGATCCTGGTGGGTAGATGTGGAGATCTACTTGTCTCGTGGCTGCCCAAGACAAGCCTGGAATATAAGTCCCCTTGCTTATTAACCTGCTCCCTCCCTATTTAGAATTGTCTGCCTCTTTCTTCAGTCTTTCCTGCCCTCTATGCATCAGGGCCAGTTTCACATTTCACCTGGGAAGCTTCTGAGGTTTTGAACCAATACCAAGTTGTTGCATTTCTTTCCACATCAACATATTAACATTTTTAGTTCTAAACATTGATATGACCTTGAGAAGCCCAGTTAGCTCAGTTGGTAGAGCACACAACTCTTGATCTTGGGATTGTGAGTTTGAGCCCCGCATTGGGAATAGAGTTTACTTAAAAAATTTTTTTTAATTAAAAAATACATTTACATCCATGGATGTACCACAGTTTAACTAAGTGAAGGGCATTTGGGTTTTTTCTGTTTGGGGCTATTATGAATAAAACTACTGTGGACATTGATATAGGTTTTTATTTCTCTTGGATAAATGCCCAAGAGTGCAATCGCTGGATCAATTATGGTTAAGTGCATGTTTAGTTTTTTAGAGAAACTGCTATAATTTTTCCTTGGTGACTATGTCATTTTATATTCACACCAGCTATGTATTTCAAGTTACTTTTTATAGAACATGTGAGGTGTAAGTTGAGGTTCATGTTTTTGCCGATGGATGAACTGATATTCTGAAAGAATATTGACCAATTATTCCTTATCTCCAATGAAGATTGAAAGAGTGGAAGTATTTTTAGGAGTGGAAACCAGGTTAACCCCAGCCAAAAGAAGAACTTATCCAGAAACATGACTGCTTCAATAGACTACTTAGAAAATACTTCCTTCTTTGAGAGCTCTGACAATGCTATAATTAGTTTTTTGTGGAAGACATACTACTTGACTTTAGATAATCTATTTAGTTCCCCAGTAAACGCCAAAGACCTCTTGATTCATTTAAAAAATATACCAACGACAGCATTCTCAGAATAGAAGATTTGTGTGTATGTGTGTGTACATTTATTAAGTCTCTATATTTTAAAAGCTGGGTTACTCAATAAATTGAAATGCCTTTTAGTACGTTTCCTCCAAGATAAAATATCAATTTATTTTAATGTATCTGCTTAGGAAATGAATAGCTGCTGCTAGAAACTACAGGTGAGTTTTACTCAAGAGCATCTGCTAAAAAACACTACTGAAGAGCATGCAAGTCATTAGTCAATGAATTTAACGTATCAGTGATATTAGGATGGTCCTGGATTACCGAGGTAGGGATGTAAGTCTCTGCAAAACCAAAAGGCTGATTTAGTCATGCATGATTCATGAGCAGCATTTCTGGAAAAGAGTCAGGCAATAAGGTAGCTTCGTGGCCCAGCTTCAGAATCTTGCACATTCAACACAACACCTGGCAGTATGGAAAACAAAAAGACATGCTTCCTTTTATTTATTTACTGTTGCTAGACATGAATAGTGCCACGTAGTTTTTAGTACAGCAGAGGTTAAGAGCTTAACCATTTTACTTTAGGAATTTTTGTTAAAATCTTCTAAAATTAAGGTGCACGCTTCCCTCCCCCGATCAAGGATGAACATGGTGATTTAGGAGCATCGCGTACTGGGGCTTTAACATGAGACTCTTAATGTCATTCAGCGACATTATCCACTGAGTAAAATGGCCCCAGGTTGCTATAATTTTTAAGATTTTTTTTTGTATTCTTCCTCTGTGTTGGGATTTTCAGGTGTGCCTCTTCTGCTTTGAAATCTTACTCCATAAGCAAGTCTAAATTCATGGTTCTGAGGATGGTTCCTTACGATTTTACTGATAGTGAATTCAAAATCTTTAAGATGGTTCCTTCATCAGTTCTGAAAGACCTTCTAAAGTCTAGGCCATGTTTGCAGAAGTTTAGATGTGTGGAATATCCCATCCTTAAAAGAGGAATGCAGAGTATTAGAACATGCTAGCTCGTTTTTGTTCTGATACAAGCCAGGCAAATGTGTGAGAAAGGTAAATAGCACAAGTCACACAGAACCACTTTTAATCAAATGCTTGAACTTCGTAAATGTAGCCAAGACTCTTCTTATCAGCAGGGTCAGCCTCCGGTGTGAGGAAATTGAAGTGCAAGTGCAGGAAATGTTCTGCATTAGAGTTGGCATTGAACAGGGCCCTACTGATGACTGTGTTTGCATGGAGCTCTGTGGGATCAGAATCACTGTGGAAGTAAGGAAGGGTGTGGCAGCGGTGCTGCAGAGCTATATATTACTAAATAATATGTGCCAGTCTGTGAATATTAGTTTTGGGTGGTTTTGAGAGGCTAAAACTTTATGGAGGAGAGCATAAATATATAATAAGCACAGAGAATAGAATAGGTCCTCCATAACTCCCATTCTTATATCTTCATGGTTGAGTACTTCAACGGCTCCAGGTTTTCTTAAAATCAAAGTCAAGAAATAGTCCACACTCAGAAGCATTTTTTAAAACTAAGAGTGTTGATCGTCTCCACAACATTTTAATAGCATATTTAGTTTGGAGGTAGATTTTTAAAATTTAAAAATTCCAAGGTGAAGTAAAATGAGAAGAAAACATCTTTTGTTTTCCTGTCTTTGAATCTTTAAATGCATCATCAGATGCTGAGTCCCAGAGTGGGCTGGTAAATTGACTCCTCCGTCAGTTCCTGGTTGTCCTTGTGGTAAGGAAGTGAAGACCACAATTTCTTCTCACTGACTCCCTCTCCTTCACCTCCCCTCCAGATCAAATCTGGCATCCATTCACGTTCATTTTACTTCCTCAGTGTTTCTCAAGCGAGTCTTCCCACCATGGCAGCCACCACCATCCTGGCATCTCTCTGCTAGGCTAGTGCTTACCGCTTCATAGCTGATCTCTCCATACAGTAGGTTCCTGTTGCCACTGTAGCAAATTACCACAAATTTAGTGGCTTAAAACAACACAAATTTATTCTCTAACTGTTTTTGGAGCCCAGAGGTCCAAATGGTTCTCACTGGACTAGAGTCGAAGTATGGGTGGTGTTGCTTCCTTCCGGAGGCGCTAGTGGTAAACCCATCCTCCTGCCTTTTTCGGCTTCCGGTGGCCATGTGTATTCCTTGTTTTGTAGGCCCTTCCTCTGTCTTCAAAGCATATTGTTCTACTCTCTGTCCCTGTCATTACATGCCCTTCTCCTCCCCTGTGAAATCTCCCTTAGGCTTATATTTAGAGCCCACCTGGAAAATTCTGGATATTCTCTCTGTTGCAAGATCTTTAACTCAGTCACAGCTGCAGAGTTACTAAGGTGACATTTACAGGTTCCCGAGATTAGGATGAGGATGTCTTGGGGAGCCAGGATGCAGTTTACCACGCCCTGCCACACTCAGTCTCTCGGCAGTTCACCTGGATGCAGCAGCCAGAGCAAGTGGCATATCTCATCTATCACTGCTTCTACCCTCAGTTTAAACCCTGTCCATGGATTCCATAGTCTTAGGATCAAGATCACATTTTTTACCACTTCCTGTATGGCCTTGGTTTGCTAAGGCTGCCGTAACAAAATAACATAGACTCTATTGCTTTAGCAACAAAAATTTGTGTTCTCACAGTTCTGGAGGCTCAAAGTCCACAATCATGGTGCTGGCAGCCTTGGTTTCTTCTAAGGTCTCTCTCCCTGGCTTGCAGATGGCCACCTTCTTGCTGTGTCTGCCCATGATCATCCCTTGGTCTGTGTGTTACCTGTGTCCTAATCTTCTTACAAGGACACCAGTCCTATTAGATTAGGGTCTACCCATATGACTTTATTGTACCTTAGGTACCTCTTTAAGACCCTATGTCCTAATATACTCATATTCTGAGGTATTGGGGGTTAGGATTTCAACATGTGAGTTTTGGGACGACACAGTTCAGCTCATAATATGCAGTCTGGGCCTCTCTATCTCTTCGACTTCATCTCACCCCCTATACCGTCCTTTATTCTGGTTGCCAGCTTTGATGACTTTTCCCCCCCAAGTTTTCAAACTTTCCATGCCTTTCTTCACAACAGCCCTTCATCTAAATAGCTCCACCTCTTATCAGACCTCTACCCATCCATCAGTTCCTTCTATCAACTGATCGTATATGGAGATGGGGTTTATGGGAGGTAATTAGATTTAGATAAGGTCATGGAGGTGGTCACCCATCATGGAATTGATGTCCTTATAAAGAGATGAAGAGCCCAAGAGCTCTCCGTCTTTGCCATGTGAAGACACAGCTCTCTCTGAACCAGGAAACTGATCCTCACCAGACACCAAATCTGCCACTTTTATCTTGGACTTCTCAGCTCAAGAATTGGGAGAAACAAATATTTTTTGGTTAAGCCAACTAGTCTGTGGTGTTTTTGTTATAGCAGCCCAAACCAACAAAGATACTTTCTCACAGTTGCCTTCCCAGACTCTCTAATTTTTCTCCTCTTATGTGTTCATAGCTTTTCCACATGCATCCCTATCAGAGCACTTGCTGCAGTTATAATATCATTTATGCTTGTGTAATTCATTTATTAAGGCCCCTCATTCCCACTAATCTGCAAGCTCCGTGAGTGTACGGACTTTATACCTTTTTATTTATTTTTTAAGTTTATTTATTTATTTTGAGAGAGTGTGTGTGCATGAGAGCAGGGGAGAGGCAGGAGAGAGGGAGAGAGAGGATTCCAACCTGACTCTGTGCTGTCAGCACAGAACCCATTGTGGGGCTCAAACTCACAACTGTGAGATCATGACCTGAGCTGAAACAGGAGTCAGATGCTTAACTGACTGAGCCACCTCGGCTCCCCTATACCTTTTTAGTATACACACACACACACACACACACACACACACACACACACCATTATTATCCTCTTTGCCTACAATACCAAGTAAAAATATTTTTGAATGAATGACTACTTTTCAAGCAAACACCCTTTTCAAAGGTCTGCTAAAATATCTTTATTTCTTATTATCAGTAGGAAAAAGGAGACTGGTGTATGTGTGGGTTGGAATAAATATTCAAGCTTTAGAATTTTTGTCTTTGAAGCTTTTATATAACCTCTTTTATAAAGAGTTCCATGAGAATGATCTTTAAATAAGAAAACTAAGAGTTATTTTGGTTGAGAATTAATGTATTAACATGTACTTAAAAACTGCATGTTATACAGAGATACAGAAGGTGTTTATATAGTGTCTATCACTTGTCTGCTGTTTTCCTGGAAGAATGTACATGTTTCTGGCTGTAAACAACTTATTTGCCTTTCGAAGCTAGAGAATAAATTGTGGCTTATTCATATTTTACCTTCTTTTTATAGAATATCCTTCAAATAGCTAACATGTGAGCAAAGAGTTTCAGCTTTTAAAAAACAGACTATGTGACCTTTGACATTCATAAACACATGTCTTTGCGCTGTGTAAGGTCCTGTGATAAGCACTAGTGGCTGCCAGCCAAGTTTCATTTCTTGTACCGGGGTGTTAGGGCCACATGGTGTGTTTGTAAGGAGAACGTTGGTATGCGAAGCTTGTAAACCACTGACAAAATCCCGTCTCCTATAAATTCTGTCTTTGAAAGTGCTAAACTAAATAGCTCCCTGCTAGAATATGCAAATGAATACAAAGTTCCTAACTTACTAAATCAGTAAAGTTTATAATAATATAAGGTTCCTGTTTTAAGAAAAAACTATAGACTGAGTTAGTCCATAGGCCAAATATGTAAGAAATAATGATGGAAAATAGTCTCTTCTCCACAATTAGCAGTGATAAGCAGCCACGGGTGCATTTTAGCAACAGCCAAAGTAGGGTCGCCTTTTGGCTCATTGCCTAAGTTGGAGATGAAAGCACACATCAGCAGGTGAGAATGTAGGCCTCTGCTTGGCATGTAGCCTAGCTTGCAGGCCTGTCCTCTGTCCCTGCTAAGGAGGCTCATGTAGGAATCCGTTGATGTGAGGAAGATTGCTGCTGTTGTTGGATGAGCTCTGGGGCAACGAGCAGAACAAGGGGTGAAGTACAACTGCTGAGCACTTAGTCTTCCTGCTCATCTTTCACTGTGGTTCCTATTTCCTAGGCTCTTCTGAGTCAGGATCGAGCTCAACAAGTGGGGTGATATGGACAGTGGTCAGAGACACTGATGGCTCCCCATTGGGCTCGCTCCAACCACCAGCTTTTTTTTAAGCAAGTAAGATGGATTTAGTGATCACTTCCTGATTTTATTGCTCTTTCTATTTTTCTTATGACCCATTTCCCACTGTAGGCTCCCGATGCCTTACCTCCCTCTGGCTGTCCCTGGTGGCCTGTACTGTTCTTTCTGAGCAGAGCTCCGTGGTCCTCCATGGAGACCTCCTTCTCTATGTGTTTGTAATCCTTTTACACACTAAGCCTATATCAGATTGCTACAACTCTGTGTCTTTCATTAACCATCACACTGGATATCAATCACTCTCACAAACTAATTCTCAATAAGGTGTTGGCAGAGAGAAAGGGTTATAGTTCATTGCCTGTTTACCATGCATCGGTCACTTTATTAGATATTTCCATTGAATTCTTTCTACCAACCTGTTACTCTATTCTGTGGGAGAGGACCATACCTTAAAGTGCATAAGGAACAGGGATTTGATTCCGGTTTTATATGATTTCACAAAAAAAGCATAGACTCCTTTTCCTGGGAAATTTATCACTTAAAGGTTGACATAAACATTACTTAACCCCATTGTTAGAATTTTTGGCATTATCCTTAGCCATTGAGCTATAGATCATGACCAGGGATCTTTCTAGCATCTTCAAGTTGTAACACATAGGTAGCTGCCTACTTAAAATTATGTTTCCAAGGTTAAAAAGTTGTAACTAAGAACAATAGTTTATTAGAAATAGATTTTATATGGCACGTTGCAGCTATAAAATCTTCCTTATTTGAGTCTCTGAATAATGTGGATTCTTGGGGGTTAAGAGTAGACATGGGTAGTTTAGACCAGAAGGTATTACAGTCGTCCAAGTGACAAATGATGTTGGCAATAGGAAAAGAAAGAGGTGCATAGATGAAAAATATATGTTGGGGGTAGCAGACAGAAGAGGCTGCAAAGACCAAAAATATGGGAATCCAGAAATGGATGGTGGTGTGGCAAATACTGTAGATTGGTTCATTCAACACCTGTGCCCTCCCCTCCATATTATTTTCCTATGCTGCTATGGCCAGAATTTCCCAGAATACCTCGCAGCTAGAACTTTGTGTGACTTAGGTTTTGCCAACAGCGCTTTCGCATGTGGCACGTGACAAGAGGTATGAGCAAAACAGTGAGGGGTTGCCACATGCGGAAGAGATCGTCTGACAGGCAGTGTCGACGAAGTTTTCTGGTGCTGCTGGGGCACCTGTCATGAAAGTTCTGGTTTTCAGGACCTGTTGTCATGGGATTTGAGTGGTGGGAGGCAGTGCTGGGGGACTTTGTCGGGTTTGTCAGGTTTGTGATGGACTTTTCTCCTGGCTGTGTGCCTGCTGCTCATCTTTCACTGCAGTTTCTCTGTGTAGTTGTCCTGTTGAACATCCCAGGCTGACTCACCAGGCTTCCTGGAGATGTGTGAACCATCAATAACCCTCTTTCTGTTGAAACTAGCTAGAGATTTCTGTTGTTTTATTCTGCCAATAAGAATTGGGACTTGTCCTGGTATCATAAAGCCAAGAAAAGATGATGCTTCGACGAGGCTAATTATGTTTAGTACTGTTGAGAATAGAGATTGGAAAGTGAGAACTTGTTAAATGTAATGACATATAGTTCACTGTGACTCTAGCAAAAGCATCTTTTCTTTAAGTGAAGTAGAACTCAATCACAATAAGTCAAAGAGGTAGGGACTAGCAGGTAGGGAAGTGAAGATAGCTCATGTGGACATCTTGGTGGAGACCTTGGCTGTGATGAGGAATATGGCAGAGGTGAAGCAGTTGATCAGGATCAGAGGTCAGGCTAAGAAATACTGGAGCAAGTTTGATTACTGATGGGAGGTAACCAGAAGAGAGGTAGACAGGAGATAGCAGGCAAAAACATCTGTGAGACCGAGTCAGTTATATAACTTCTTTTAGTTTCTTTACCTGTAAATTTGGGTATCAGGGTCATTCTCTTAGAATGTTTTGGGATTGAAGTGAAGTAACATGTATGAAGAAATTTCAGTGCAGTCTTGTATTTAGTAATGGCTTGGTAAACTTAGCCATCATTATTATTATTACTACTACTATTCTTGTTTGTTACTGTCTTCTGTATACTGTAGAGTATTGGGAATACGGAATAGTAATTACTCTGTCTCCTGATTTTACAGATCTGCCTTGTAGACTGGCTCCATTGACATATTATTGTCACTTAATTACATTAACTAAGTAAACATTTATCAAGCACCCAGCGTGTACCAAGTATGCATATCACAGGTGTCACATGTATCTGATGCATATATCAGATACAGACCTGAGCAAAACTTGTTCTCTGCCTCCAAGTAGCTTCTGGACCACTAGAGGAGAGAGATGGGTAAAACATAAATACTTTATACCAAGTTTTATATTCTGTCAGTCCGTTCTGCTAGGAAATACGTATGTATGTGTGTGTTATATTGATTTGTTCATATATACACACATGTACACATGTATTGTACATTTATTATAGCTGGCTAGGCAAACATGAAGCCCGAAAGCATTAAGGCAGAGAAGATGGATCATGAGTAGGCTGAAGTGGCCTAAGCATACCTTTTTGTGTTAAGGTCCGCCTGCACTCACTTGTCGTGGGTTAGCCCAGCTCTTCTGTTGACTCACATACCTTCTTGTGAATGACTCTGGGAGGTATTTCTCCCTCATATTCCTATCTACACCCTTATAGGCCAATTGGACCTTTGATTTTAAAGAACTGAATTTATTATCAGCAGATAAACAAATTTATTCTAATATGTACTGCTTAATTTCTTAAATACACTCTAGCTGCATTTATTAGCAGATTTTATTTAGTCATCTGCGCAGCTAGTTCAAGTAATTGGCTGGCTGTGAATTAAGAGCACCACCCAAGCTAAAATGTGAATTCATCAGTTTTCAACTTTAGTTTTTAATTTCACCTACTGTTTGCTGCTCAAAGGAATACTAAATTGTATCTTAAATGAAATGCATATTTAAGGGAGAAACTTCAGCAGCCTATATTCTTTTTTACTTTAAAATCTCCCTCTTCATCTCTCTGAAAATGAAACAAGTTGTGTCAGACTGTGGCAACCACTGATGAGTGCCAAAAGCTGTCTTAATAGTTCTGTTGGCAAAGGGACTCAAGGTATTGGGTGAGCTGGTCTAACGCTTTTGCTTTTTGTTGCAAGAAGTTGAAAGCAGCGTAGGTTTTACAGAAAAGAAAGTGGGGTGAGGTGGGTGGGGATTATGTTTCAAGGCCCCTAGCCGGAGAGACGCAAGGTCAGCACTGATGCGTGCGCGGGTATAGGACCGGAGTGTGGGGGGATAAGACAGCACTCAGACGCCATTTGTCTGAGGACCCTCCTGCCCTCTGTTCCCGTTTCTCTCCAGAGTCCGCTCCGCCCTCCGCCTCACTCTTCGCTGGCTTCCTCTAGGTCCTCATGTGCACGTGGCCTGGCCCGGTCACCAGCACCGTCATTTCCAGCCACTGCCATTAACTGACATCAGTCTCTTGCTCTCTTCCATCAGAGTCCTGAAAGAAAAGATGCTCTTGGCCCTGTTGGTGCCCCAGAGAAATTGCACAATATTCTCTTCAAGAACTGATTTGCCTTTTTATTTATACATGTCAGAACTACATTCAACAATTTTCCATAAAGTTCTTTTCCAGCCACTTTCGGGAAATGTGTGGTTTGATCAGAGAAACCATGTTTTCAAGTCTGATTTAATTCCCCGGTCAGAGGCAAATAGTGATTTTAAACATGAAGAAAGTGAGCTTTGCCCTACTGCTTGATTTCCTGTGAGTCTCCTCTTTCTTGCTGTGCGTTTGTGCCTAGGATTCAGGCCAGGTGGGGACGAGGGAGCTCACAGATGCTCTTCAGGAGAGCAGAGGGGCCCTCCGGGAGATGGGGGACGGGGTCCAGGAAGGGTATAGGAAGGGCCCTGTGAAATTTGTAGTCTCTGGAGTAGCCCCTCCGATCAGTGTGATGGAGCGAGGTAAGTGAGAGGGGCCCCTTGGGGAGAGGCTCCAAGGAGGAAAGGTCAGAGACAGTGGAGGTCTGTTCTGTGCACAGGGACCCCAGCTCCTCCTGGCAGTGGCAGTGACAGTCGGTGAGGCTCTGACCCATCAACTAGTATGGACAAGTCCTCTGTAGGTCAACTATCCCTCAGTAAAACAGCTGCCTGTACAGAAGGAAGCTTACACGAAAAAGCTTCAAGTAAGACCCAAATTCCATTGGCAAACGTATTTACTGTAAACCAAATGTGGAAGAAATTAAAAATGGCATTGTTATTTTGGACTACAAATGTTAGGATTTACTGGGAGAGCAAGTGGGCTGGATCTGCGGGGAGCCACAAGCAGGTGTGAGGAAGCATCCCTGGGCATCCCTGGGGGCCAGGCTGTGCGATGACTTGCCCCCAGTACTTTACCCTCCAGGAATCTTCTCCCCCTAAGAGTTTAAAGAATCATATAACTTTAACTGTGACTTGCTTCTGAAATTATGCCTTGTTATCTCTCTATAGGTTTGTCCTGGATTAACCTAGGTGATATTTGTAGAAGGAAGGTTCAGAGTCCCTTAATTTAAAAAGTAAAATAAATTTTATTTTCTCTATAGATTTTATTATAAAATAAGGATTGCATTCCTGGAGATAAAGTCCTCCATGAAATAAAGCTGAGTGCTTTGATAAGGAAGGGAATAAGATGACGACCATTCGGTGCCTCACCTAAGTTTTTCCCCGAAGGTAGCACGATTCACCATTTCTTTCTGGTAGCTTAGGAAATACCTTTGAGACTGAGGAACCCCACATTTGCAGCCTCAGGAATCTGACATCCATCCTTCTTAGACTTTTATTAGTAAGTGCTACCAGATAGCACATATAATCACCTGAAAATTCATTCATTTATTCCACAAATACTTATTGAGGGTCCTCTATGTTTCAGATACTCTTCTAGGTGCTGGGAAATATCAGTATACAAAACAAAAAAATGTCTACCCTCAGAGAGCTATTCTGGGGGAGCAGCCCAGTCCATAAACATAATAAATAGTAAATTATACAGTTTTTTTTGTAAAACAGTAAGTGCAATAGAATAATAATACGGAATAGAATGTGGCAGATGTGGAGGGAGAGAAAAGCACTGTAACTTTAAATAGGGTGGTCAGGGGTAGCTTCACTGAGGGGGAGAATCTGCACACACTGAAAGGGTGAGGAAGCAAGCAGTGTGGATATATCAAGGAAGAACATTCCTGGAAGATGGGGTGGCCAGTGGAAAGGTCCGGAGGCAGGGGTGTGTCTGGCATGTTCAAGGCCAGCAAGGGTTGGAGGAGAGATGAGAGTAGGAAGAGGGAGCCGGAGAGGGACGAGGAAGGATGGGGCCCTGAAGGCTACCGCAAGGCCTTTGACTTTAATTCTGAGCAGAATGGGGAGCCATTGGAGGGTTCTGAGCTGAGGAAAGGAATGGCTGACTGCTGTGACTGAGAAGGGACTGGGGTGTGTGGGAGGTGGGGCAGGGATGCGAACAGGAATCCAGGGAGGAAACTTGTGCAAACCCTGGCAGGCGGTGATGGTGGCTTGACTGTGGAAGGTGGTGGGAAGTGACTGGATTCTGGATGTATTTGGAAGGTAAAGGCCACAGGATTTTTACATCGACTAGGTGTGATCGGTTGAGTTGAACTTTGACTTAGAGAAAACAAATGGAATACCTAAGTAATGTGATAAGTTAAAAATTCTGTATACTGAAGTTAAATACGGTAACTTGGACCCATATTGCTACTGGTTTCCCCTCTACTTCCATTTGGTTGGACAAAATGTGCAGGTAACATTGGCTCAGCCTGTTTCCCCATTGGACTTTATAGAAGTAGGTATTTTTATTCAGGGCTTTTCAGAAAGGCTTGAAAAAAATACTGAAGTTGTGTGTTCTCACTTGCATAATTTTAATAGAAGGCTTGAAGCTTCAGCCAAGAAGTCTTCCAAAGATTTTTGCAATCACTTTGCTAAATGTACAGCTGACTAATCTGCCATTAGGCAAGCCAAGTCATGCTTTGTTGAATATTAAATTGTCAAGATATTAAAGTTAAAACTTGCTGTAGTAAACCCAGCAATAACAACAGTGATTGCTGAGATATTGTAGTTGCATGGTTAGAATTCATGATGCCAAAACCTAATATTTGGTTTCAACTCTGTTCCGAGTTTTACTTCTTGCCCCACCTTCATACCACCAAACTAGTCTGATTTTCCATCTGCCTTTTACTCTGTCTTGGCATAGAGAAATAATATTCTTGAGGATAAAGCAGTCAAACACTTCATTGGTTTCAGAGGGCCAAGGGAAATAATATAATCAGGGAGCTAGCAATTGGAAGCAATGGTCTTTAAAGTGTTTCTATTACAGCCGTTCATTAAGACTGGTTAGATTTGCCATCCAACTTATTTTTCTGTGTACCTAGCATGAAATTTGAAGGATTTAATCTAAAATGAGTAGAGTTCTGTTGACTACTTTTGAACATACATTTTGTCAATTGACTCAGAGTCCAATCTTTCTTTGAGCATGACCTTTAGTGGTAATATTTTAAATTATTTACAATCTGTTGTCCCTATTATTAATACAACCTTTGCTTTTTTGGTGACGTGTTTTAAAATCTTTGGGTCTGATTACATATTCTATTCTGTGGTTGATGTGCCATTGTCATCAGTCACGAAATAAGTAATGTATATTTATGTGTTTTGAAAGCAAGTTTAAAGAATGAATCCTAATGTCAGGAAACACAGTCTGAAGTAGGAAAAGTTCTCTTACAAAGTTTGTCAGGTGCGACTGTGTCGTTTCCTGGTAAATGGAAGAGTTGGTCAGCCAAGTAGACCATTCACTTGCCTTTTAAGGCTTGCTTTCCAAAAGTGGTTTTGCTGTGGCATGAATTTTATTCTCCTTTCCAGAATTTCTCTTCTACTGTCTTACGATGCAGAAAGCCCCAAAAGGCAAATGGATTGACTTTCTGCAAATTTTTCCTGGAAATCCAGTTAATCTACAGAGCCAACTCCTCGCATTTTATTGGGTTGAGATGAGTAAGCAAGGATGATTTCCAGGAGTGCGTGTTGACACATGCTTTTTGGCATCTTATTGCTGTAAATCCATAAGGAGGGTGTTAGGATTAAGGTGGCCTGGGATGCACTTCAGTGTAGACAGAAGAAAGGATTGATCAAGTAAGTGGGCTGATGTTAGAAGCCGTCTTTTGTTCTGATGAGCTGTTAGAATCCTCCAGTGAAAACCAGATGTTTTTGTATTGAGAAAAGCTGATGAGCTTCAGCCCCTGTCTTAGAAAGTGGCATCCAATTCACAAAGGACACCATTTAGAGAAATTCAAGATTTAAATAGATATGGTTAACTTCTTGTTTAAAATATTGCAATTTCCCCAAGTATATCATATTTAGAGTTACGCTGTTTATCTTTTGCTGGGAAAACAAAAGCTGTTTATTGGAATAAAAATTTTGAGTTTTGTTAGTTAACTCAGTAATTGGTAGTATTCTCATATAATTGAACGCTGAAGCTTTGTTGCCTTGCAAGAAATTACACTAGATAATGCATGTGTCTGTATGAAGGGCTTCTGAGTTGGGTAGGAAGAAGGAATTCAATGGTTGTTATTATAGTACAATATGGTTGAGGGGTGCTGATAATCAATGGAAGTAATAGTGCATGTGAATGCATTATTTTAAGTAATTCACTTTTCCCTTTAATATATGCATAGGTACTAATAATTGAAAGCTAGTAGAAGGAAAAGTATTTGTTATATAAATGCTAGATACTAGAGAAACAATTGGATAAAAATGATATATATTTTTTCATCATAGAATAACTTCATAGTTTTTAAAATACCAAACTGTAGGCAAATAAGATAGAAAGCACAATTGGCCTATAAATCTGCTCCCAAGAAAAACCATTGTTCACATTTGGTCTTTTCAGAATTTTCTCTCTTTATATATACACATTCCTCTTCCCTGAGATCATACTACATACACTCATTTGGATTTTCTTTGATTTCAGTTAATGTAGTAAATGTCTTTCCATTTTAATAAATATAGAGTTGTGTCTTAGTTTTTAACCATACATTAATTTATGCTTATTTAACCTTAAATTTCTTAATGGATATTTAGGGAATTTCCATTATTTTAAAAGTTACAACAAGTTCTGTGATAAATATCTTTGTGTGCTTTTCTTTTATCTTCCCTTAGACATAGAATTGCTAAAAACAAAGGGACGCACAACTAAATTTGTTACCTTCACCAGATCGACCTCCTACTACATGTATCTTCTCTCTAACAATAATTAAACGTCCCGGTTTCCTTATATGTCGACTAACACAGAGCATTATCCCTTATAATTTTGGTGAATCTTAGTTTTCTTTAAAATTTTTTTATGTTTTATTTATTTTTGAGAGAGAGAAAGAGAGAGACAGTGTGAGCAGGAAAGGGACAGAAAGAGGGAGACACAGAATCCGAAGACAGGCTCCAGGCGCTGAGCTAGCTGTCAGCACAGAGCCTGACGCAGGGCTCAAACCCACAAACCGCGAGATCATGACCTGAGCTGAAGCCGGACGCCCAACCGACTGAGCCACCCAGGCGCCCCTGGTGAATCTCAGTTTTTAAGTTGTGTTTTATTTTAATTTGAAAACCTTAGAAACATAAGCTTCTCCTATAATATCACCACCTAAAAATTGTGTGTATGTGTGCGCATGCTCACGCGTGCGTGCATTCATAGATATGCCTAATTATATAAGAAAGAAACCCTCTTGGCCCATTCAGTCTTCTTTTCCTTAAGGTATAAGCTTATTTAGTAAACTATTCTGTTTTTTAAATGCAGTGCAATCATGCCTGATATACTAGTTTGCAACTTGACTTTTACTCTTAATAGATCATGGATATATTTTGATGGCCTTCTTTTGGTGACTTCGTGGTATGTTGTTTAGGTGTTCTATGTTTTATTCCCCCATGAAGAAAATTTTTGTCGTTTGATTCAGAAATGTTAATCTCCAGGAACTTTTCCTGCAAAAATGCTGGCACGAGTGCATAAACCTGTTTGCATATGTATACAAGGATGTTCACTGTATAATTATTTAAAAAAAATTTTTTTAAATATTTTATTTATTTCTAAGAGAGAGGGGGGGAGGGTCAGAGAGAGAGGGAGTCACAGAATCCAAAACAGTCTCCAGGCTCTGAGCTGGCAGTCAGCACAGAGCGTGACGTGGGGCTCGAACCCATGAACCGTGAGATCATGACCTGAGCCGAAGTTGGACACCAAACCAACTGAGCCACCCAGGCACCCCTATAATTATTTTTTTTTAATTTTTTTAATGTTTTATTTATTTCTAGGAGAGAGAGAGAGAGAGAGAGAGAGAGAGACAGCGTGAGCAGGGGAGGGTCAGAGAGAGAGGGAGTCACAGACCCTGAAACAGGCTCCAGGCTCTGAGCTGGCTGTCAGCACAGAGCCCGACGCGGGGCTTGAACCCACGAACCACGAGATCATGACCTAAGCGAAAGTCTGACGCTTAACCGACTAAGCCACCCAGGCGCCCCCCTATAATTATTTTTAATAATGAAAAATTGAAAAGAGCCTCAGTGTCTGTCAAGAAAAGGTCAGTTTTTAAAAAAAATCCAATCTCATGACTGTCATAGTTTTCCATGTTTTAAAAAATTAGCAGATCTACTACTAACATGTAAAGTTCTTTATTGTGAAGTGAGAAAATAAGTGGCAGAATAATACATGTCGTATAATTTCCATTATCAGTTACTCTAAACAAGTATTTAATGCATTTTAAGTAATCTGAAATTTTGCAGTATATTGCTAAAAGCTAATCTTTCTGGGTGTTGGACCTGACTGGGTAGGGCTGGGAAAAGAGTGGGGAAGAACAGAATAGAAAACTTCCCTCATTTTATTTTATACACATTTTATTGAAAATTTAGTAACAAGCATATATTTGTAATAAACATTGTTAAGTTTATTTATTTATTTTGAAAGAGAGAGAGCATGAGTGAGTGGTAGGGGAGAGAGAGAGAATCCCAAGCAGGCTCTGCGCTGTCAGCACACAGCCCAATGTGGGGCTCAATGTCATGAACTGTGAGATCATGACCTGAACTGAAATCAAGAATCAGACGCTTAACCAACTGAGCCACCCAGGTGCTCCTTAAACATTTTTAAAAATGAAAAGTACATTTAAACTATAGTGAAACAGTGAAAAAGGAAATGTTTAAGTGAGACTAGGTAACTTCCTGGAATCTACCTACTTAACAGTTTATGACTCCATGAAAGCACAGCTAAGTAGAAAATAAATAATAGGAATTTCTTACAGATACTAGTGGTTTCATTTACAATGTGGTAGAGGAATAAGAAGAAAAGAGGAAGAGAGGGTAAACCATAAGGTCAGAAGGGAGTCAACTGGAAGCAGAAGTGGATGCTATTGACCCTGTTTCTAGAGGAACACAGAACTCAAATTCTTCTTCAGGAGAGCTGTCCATTCATCTAAGAGCAGCTGTGTGGGGCATAACCCTCCTATTTTCTAAACAAAATATCTCCAATTCCTCCCAATCAGATCTTTGCCATGCTGATTATTCTGTTGTGTTTGTTCCTCTTTGTGAGTGTCCTTCTTGAAATGTGACAACCAGAATCGAATACTTCTGGCTTCTAACTTTCAGTCTTATCAGTGTGGGATAATGAGATTAATCCTTCCCTGGGCAGGGGACACATTTTTTGTAAACCTAGACTAAGATTATTCCTAAACCTTAGCCTTGTATTTTCTCCTGGAAATTACTAGTTAATGGTCTTACTGTTTTTCTTCATCATTTGTCCCTCAGGACTTCTAGATTGTGTTTGTTTTCTGGCTGTCTTCCATTGTTGAACCCTTTGCCTCCTTGTGAACTATAGCATAGAGTGATTCTTCCACTAGCCTCAACTTTTCTATATCAAAACTATCAGCTCATATGAGTCACATAATTAATTGATATCTCCTTCCAGGAAGGAAGCTAACTTGGCCCAGGCTCCTCGATCCTCAGAAGAGTTTCCTTTTGTCACCAGGGCATTGTGCAAACTGGGGGAAAAATAAATAAAAGTGCCCTTTTGGGACAGATAAAGCACAAAAATTCCTCTCCAGGTGGAAAAATTAGAAAAGTGTCCTTCTTCCATGGGTGGCGAAGCCAGGGCACATGGCTTGAGTAGGGACAGGATTTTAGTCTCATCTTGCCAATATGCAGGATATAACCATACAGTCACTTGCAGTGGCCTGGACTGCCATAGCATAATTTTTTTTTTTTTAACAAACAAACTAGTAGACTTTATGGATGCCTCTTTTATAAGCACGGTTACCCATTTCTGGTCTAGCTGTTCTTGCGAATACATTTTCCACGCCAATTACTTCTGGTTTAGTTCTTTTTTTTTTTTTTCCATAGTTCTATTGAGGTATAATCTATATACCATAATATTCATCTCATTGTAAGAATACGGTTCAATGATTTTTAATAAATTTGCAGCATTATACAAATATCACTATAGTCTAGTTCTAGAACATTTCCACCTCCACAAAAAGTTCTCTGGTGCCCATTTGCTGTCAGTTCTAGCTCCCGCCCCCAGCCCTAAGCAGTCACTGGTCTATTTCCTATCTTTATGGATTTGCCCTTTCTGCAAATCTCCTATAAATGGGACCATACCTTCCTCTAGCGGCTTTGTTCTGCTAATCTAATAAGGGTCCAAATTTAATCAGGGTTCCTCTGTGTTCCTCTGCTAATCTGCGAGCGGTGCAACAGCTGGATGTTTGCCCTGTCCCCTTCTATGCTCTCACTAGCTCTGACTCATCCCTTTCTCTCCATTCTGCCTCAGCATTCACACATGTGCTGCTACCTCTTGTCTTCGCACGTTCTCCCGTGTACCACACCCTCTCCAGACACCGCCCCATTGCTCTGAGCCACTTCAGAGTCCAGCGTCTCAAGATTTGACTTCATGTGCTCCTCCCACTCTCTATTCTCCTGTGAACTCTCCTTTTACAAAATGTTTTCAGGAGTGCCTGGCTGGCTCGGTGGGAAGAGATGAGATTCTTGCTCTTGGGGTCAGGAGATTGAGCCCTATGTTGGGTGTAGCGATTACTTAAATAAACTCGGAAAGAAAGTTTTATATAATATCTGGTATAAATAAAAAAATGTTAAGAAGAACATGTAACAGTGATATAGTGATACAGTAATAGTAATATAGTAATAGTGATATAATGAAGATCTACACCTGTCATCCCCTCCTTCCACTAGCTTTACACCCAGAGGAACCCAGGACTGAAAGTCTCTGAAATCTCTTACTCATCACTACATTTCTTGTTCTCTTTGGCCCATTTCTAACTTCTTTTTACCCCCTAAATATTTATGTGTTTTGAGAGAGAGCTTGAGCATGAGCAGGGTGGGGCAGAGGGAGAGAGGCAGAGAGAGAGAATCCCACAGGCTTCACGCTCTCAGCACAGAGCCCCATGATGGGCTCAACCTTATAAACTGAGATCATGACCTGAACCATAGTTAAGAGTCAGATGCTTAACTGACTGAGTCACTCAGGTGCCCCTCTAACTCCTTTTAAGTCCACTTTTATTTTTTATTTTATTTCATTAATGTTTATTTATTTGATAGAGAGAGAGAGAGAGAGAGAGAGAGAGAAAGCAAGCATGAGCAGGGAAGGGGCAAAGAGGGAGACACAGAATCTGAAGCAGGGTCCAGGCTCTGAGCTGTCAGCACAGAGCTCAGTGTTCAATGCAGGGCTCAAACCCACCAACCCTGAGATCATGACCTGAGCCGAAGTCAGATGCTTAACTGACTGAGCCACCCAGGTGCCCCTTAAGTCCACTTTTAAAACAAGGAGTCTAGGCTCAATAGTCTTTGATATCCATGATATTGCTAAAATTCTCTGATCATTATTGAGAGATTAGTTTCTTGTTTAGGATGTATTGTGGAAGATTTATAGCTTACACAAATACTACTGTATTTTTATGAAGTCTTGGATAAGCGCATGATATATAATTACAATATAATTTTCACGGGAAATCTATGCTACTTTGTATTAATTTGCTTTAGAATGCTGGGGGTTTTTTCCCCAAAATTTTGAAACTAAAAGCTAAACTTCCTATAATGTTCTCCACGAACCATATCTATCTTTGGATCGAATTCATTTAACCAGTACATTTGCGCCAAGAGACGTATAGATATCAATTATTGCTACAATTTAATACTAATGACTACTTAAATATTTAATTAATGTAATACTTGACACTGAGGGAGATACTATTTATAATCATCAAAACCAGGTCTTTTGTTTTCATTTTCTGTGCCTGGTGTTTAGTGTATCCCTTTTGGAACACAGGTTTGGAATGAAATGCTACGAAACTGAAAAAGCACCCCCCTCTCCTACCTGCAGGCAGAAAAAGTTGCATAGAAAGTGACTCATGGTGGGGCACCTGGGTGGCTCAGTCAGTGAAGCATCTTGATTTTGGCTCAGGTCATGATCTCACAGTTTTGTTAGTTCAAGCCCTGCCTCGGGCTCTGCACTGACACTGTGGAGCCTGGTGGGGATTCTCTCTCTCTTTCTCCCTCTCTCTCTCCCCCTCCCCCACTCACACTGTCTCTGTCTCTCTCAAAATAAATAAATAAAAAGAATTTTAGAAAGTGACTCATGATAGATATTTAATATTAGTAGTCACATTTGTCAGTTTTCCAAGCGACATTTTTACTGAACATGCATTTCATTTCTTGAAGTTTGAAATATTTTCTTTATATTTTTCTGTTGTGTATTGGTGTTATTAAAACAGCTCTTTATTAAAACAGCTCTTAAAAGCATTCATTTTAAGGGGTGCCTGGGTGGCTCAGTTGGTTAAGCGTCTGCTCAGGTCATGAACTCACGGTTTGTAGGTTCGAACCCAGGGTTGGGCTCTGTGCTGACAGCTCAGAGCCTGGAGCCTGCTTCGGATTCTGTTGTCTCCCTCTCTCTCTGCACCTACCCCGTCCCGCTCTGTTTCTTTCAAAAATAAAAATTAAATGTTAAAAAAAATTTTTTTAAACATTAATTTTAAGGAATATGGTAACTTTTTAATGAGTGGACCCAAAGTGGCTGGTCATTTTCCTGGAGCTAGGTCTGGGAGGAACACCGCGGGGAGAGGATCTTTTTTGCCCTGAGAAGTACAGGCCAAGGAAAGAAGAAAAGAGCTCAGTTTAGAGCTCTGCGTTCATATGAAAGATACATTCCAGCTAACTGGATTCCAAGGCATAAGTCATCGCTGGGTTCTGGAAACTCTCATATGTGAGCAGGTCTATGGCTCTAACATGCATATCTCAGAGTTTCCCTTCAGTCTGAAAATTTCTAGTCTGTGGCATCGTACACTGGCAGGCTCTGCTATTAGTGAACACATCATCTGATTTTATTCTGAAAATGCCGTGTTTGTGGCGTTAGCCTCTCTAACAACAAATCTATTGGACCAGATTTGTTGCGCTTTTCCTCCTACCTGAAATTAAAAAGAAAGGAACAAGCATATCTCCTATTTAAGTGGGGAAGTGAAGATTTATTGATTTGGCAAACTAAATCCACAAGAAGGTTGAGCTGTCAGATGGGCCTGTGAAGTCTCAGAGGTGTGCATATTTTGAAACACACTCCACTGATCAGTGAGGCTCTTCCTCGTACACTCATGACTTTAAATATTCACTCCAGAACTCATTCATAACACCCACCACCTTTACCAAAATCTTCCTTTAAGTTGTCTTTGTTTTCAGTCATCACAAATTCTAAAAGCACTAGATTCAGTGCCCTGAGGCTTAATTTTTCTGTTTGTCTTAAACCTTAATCATTGTTGCATTTAGTCAAAAATGATAAGAAAAATTAATGACCCTTTTATCGTCATAGTAATGAGGGATTTCACTAAGATCTTAACTGCTTTAGATGAAAGATAAAAACAGTTCTTCATGAACTAGTGTATGGTTATGATCAGTATCCATATTCAGAGATAAGGCTCATATTTTGTGCTTTATAGCACTCTTCTCTTTAATATAATCAGTGTGAAATATTTAAGAATTAATTAATTGAGCTTTCTCAGTTGTAGAAGAGAAAACAGGGATGTTTTAAATTTTTAGATTTATTCTGGAAGTATGATGCTTTTAAGTCTTTGAAGTTTTTATGTGCCTGAAAGGCCCCTCTTACATTTGTGATGTTTCTGGTTTGCATTATGATGGATGATGCATCAACTGTATTTTACTCTGTAAGGTCAGTTATTTCATTTCCATGTCACATTTTTTCTCATTTAAACTATAAAATCTTTGCGATGAACAAGGAGGTCTCTAGTCTCTGGTCTCTCCTCAGGGTCATCTGCACATGCTCGTGCCAAGGTGATGCTTTATGTGAGTGAGAATTTTTGTGTTTTGTTTCACAGGTGGGAAGCATTAAGCGGGAAATGACCTTCACATTTCAACCAGAGGACTTAAAACGTGACTCTAGTAAAAAAATGTCTCATCAACACTTGTTTCCATTGGCCATGGAGGAAGATGTGAAAACAGCAGATGCCAAAAAAGCCAACCGAGCCCTTGACCATGAAAAAGAAAACACGCGCTCCGTCTGTCTCCTTGAGCAAAAACGAAAAGTCGTTTCTTCCAATATTGATGTTCCTCCAGCAAGGTAAGGGAATTTTAGCCTTTCTATGTGTCTGCCTGTGCAGAGCAGGTAAACCTCTAGCGTATCTATCTAGAGTGTGTAGAGTCAGGAAGGGCTTTCTGCCAAGAACATTTTTCTGTTGCTCGTGTGAAATAGAGCAGGTGGCCCTGCTCTTCAGAACTGACTTCATGGCTGCGCGAGTTGAAAGTCCTAGAAAAGAGTTCTAGAAAAGAATGTTTTGTTCGATTTTGGAAAATGAACAATAACACACAAGAGAGTAAATGTAAAACAACCAAACATGAAATGTAGTGCTGAGCATAGCCATTTAAAAGCAGGGACACTCACATCTTTTGGGCAGAGCTTGGAGAGCTGTGACTGTAGCCGGATCTAGCGCCTGGCATGCTCGTGTGTAGCCTGTGAAAGAAGAGTGGTGTTACGTTTGTAAAGGGGTTTAAAACAATGAAGAATATGCAACATAGATCATAGCAAAGCCTAAAATACTTGTATGTGACTCATTACAGAAAAAGTTTGATGATCCCTGGTTTAGAGCATGGTAATCCTTTTAAGGTAGATCTACCTCAGAACTGGGCCAAGAGGGTTTGTTCGAAGTATCAAAAGACTTTTATCACATTATAATTTTATTTCAGCTATATCCAGTAGCGTTAAATGAAAGCACGACACTGGGGCAGAATGACGTGGAACAGTAGTAGAATGGAACACAGGAGACCTTTTAAACTTATTTTCTTGCTTGTCATTTATTCCACCTGGAAAATAAGTTCCATGTTGGCCGGGATTTTGGTCCATCTTGTTCAACCTGTATCAATAGTGCTAAAATAATGCTTAGTTATGTGCTAGGGGCTCCATAAATGTTTGTTGGGTGAAAGAAAAAAGTGCTGTAGCATAAAAACTTGCTTATTATTAATATGTATACCGTATGTTGTTACCAAAACCCAACAGTGTCTAAACAGCATATCTGTTTCTGAAGGTTTCATCATTTCTTCACTTAGTGATGTCTAGTTATAAAAAATGACAGCCCCCTCCAAAAGAGATTGTGAATAGAGAATTGTAAGCAAATTTTTGAGAAGTCCTCTGTTGTTTAAATGGTTTTAACTAGGAATATAGTATCCTTGGAAAAGGAATAAATGTTTCTTTTCTACCTATTTACTTTTTATAATTAGAATTTCATTGCTTTCTATATTAAATCAAAAGTATCTCCTCTAGGAAATTATGTATTTTTCTATTCTACTACCAAATCTGTCATACTTTCTAAAATTATAGGTCTCTTTGTTTTTCTTAACCTTTGTTGAAAGTTTTCATATTATCATGACTTCTGTTTAATCACTTGGAACTATTTGCTTTTCTAATTTTTTTCATATAAAGTGCATGTTAAATTCTTTAGGATTAATTCCTTTAACTGGGGGGTTGTTATGAGATGTTTTGTCGTGCCCTGAAACTGGTATGCACTTCAGTTCATAGCTGTTATTTGGTTGACTCATAGAACAAGTGACATGTTAAGTTGAAATGTGAAGAGCTATGGTTTTATTTTATTTTTTGAAGCTTTTAGTACAAAAAATTAGACTTTCCAATGTCAGATCATAAGTGACAACTTTCAGTTCTCCAAGATTGACTCTACCTAAAAATTCCATTAGAGTACTTTATATATTAAAAGACATGGAGTTAATCATTTTAAATTACCATAGATTGTTTTAGATATATCTTTATTCTTTAATTTCACCCCATTTGCAATAGTTTCTGGGGAAAATAATGAATAGGGAAGTAAAATGTTTTCTGCCTTTTCTGACTGTGGTATGTGCAATATTTTTTCCACTTTCTCCAATTCACTAAGGGTACTTAAAAGTTATGAGTCAAGCCAGTGTTATTGTAGGGTTGTTAAACAGTATAGGGAAGTTAATTAGATTTTGGATCCATTAATGTCCAGCAGAAATTCCCCAATGACAAGATATAATTTAGACCTATTCATCTATTCCGGGAGGTACTAGTTAAAGCTTCATTGTTTGAGATTTCCTCTAATATACTTGTTTTCACTGCTACAGTAAGAATTTAATCATCACAAATATGCCAATAGTTGGTGAAATAAATTGCTCTCTTTCTTGATAATGATGAAGGAATCAGACATTGTGGGGTTTAACTATAGAACTCTCAATTCTTTCAGTTCTATTTCCATTTACTGTTATGAAATTATTTTGTAAATGTCATCTTTCCACTATAAGTAAATCATTATTTTGTTTTAAAAACTCCTTTACCTAACATGGTAGGAAGATATGGGACTTTTCTTTTTTGCTCATAAAGGACAAAAGGAGAAATGTAATCTATCTGTTAGCAGATAGATCATGAAGTTTGAGTGAGTCTACAGTATGGTGAAGTTCGTTGGTATAAGGAAATCTGTATCTTATCTGTAATAGATATGTGCATAATATATATACATATCATATTATATATATATATAATCTGTAGCTCTATCCACATGATTATTGAAACTTGTTCTCCTAAATCCAGATGTTATGTACCGGCCAGTTCTTAGAAAGGCTTTTCAACCAAGAGAGTATCACTGTTACAGAATTTCTCGGCAGTTTAAAATCAATTCTTTATAATCTTTCTCACTCTATCCTTTGCTTATTCCCACTATAGGAAAGAAGACTTTTGTTGACCTTTACTTTCTATATTTTCTAAAAAAGTACTTGAAGTTTATTTTCTCTGGTTTATATAATGAAGATATAGATATATTTTTTTCATATTCCTGGGATCTGGGCACTGCCCTCCCCATCCTTATACCTCATTGTGATTGAGCATTTCCTGCTTCCATTCAGTAGATTACTCATGGAGCACCTGCTACAAACGTGGCACTCAGTAGAAACATTTGAATGAAATGGGATGCCAACCCTCTACAAGCCTACAGTTGAATCATGGAAACAGATACCTAAGTGGCTAATTTCAAGTAACGGCCCTTAATTTGCTCCCTTCTTTTTAGAACTGAATGAATTTGTACATAAAAGAGAATCTCTCAATATTACAAAAGCTGTTAATTTGACACAACTGTTCAAAAGCCTCGTTTTTTGTTGTTCTTAGTATCTGTTTCGAGATGGGGATGAATGGAATCGAGAAGGAGGAACTCTGTCTGAGTTCTACTCTCCAAAATCCCTGTTTGTTTATACCTGTTTTCTGAGGACCCATTTGAAAGTTGCTAGTTTCGGGAAAATCTAAATTTAAATGAGTTATTAATCCCAGTGTGTTAGGCTGGACTATCTGAGAAACAAATGCCAAGGCAGGATTAAATGCAAGCATCTTATTGAGACAGGTACGTGTGGGAGAAAAGGGGTGCGCCAGAGGGCATGGGAGGAGGGAGATACATACTGTGCTGCAGGGCTGTGCCCTGTGAGCGAGACAGCCAAGGAAGGTGGGTGGAAGTGTGCTAGACTGCCTTGCATATTGTCAGGAGTCCTGCATGATATGCATGCAGTGGAGTCCCCTTACCTGTGGGACATTGCTTGATTGAGCTTAGGAAGAAGCACTCTTTTCTTTTGGGGGTCTTGGGGATGTGGGTGAGTGCATCATAGAGTTGAGTATTCCAAGTTCTTCAGTAGAAAAACTAAACAGACAGATCAAGAGCGTGTCAGAGAGCACGTGAATATGCAACGTTTCTTTGGAACTAAAGAGCTGTCATTAACAGAAAAGAAAATTCTTTGCAAATTTAAGGGTTATTGGGGAGCAATATTTGGGTCGGGGGTTACCCAGAGTGTCAGTGCTAACAGTCTGTCAATGACGTATCTGTTTCTGAAGGTTTCATCACTTCTTTACTTAGTGATGCCTGGTTATGAAAGATGACAGCCCCCTCCGAAAGAGATTGTGAATGGAGAATGAGGAGTTACTAATTCTAGATATGTCATCTTAAGTATTTTTTTAATCTCTAGGGAAAAATGCTAGCTGTCTTGATCTCTATGGAGAATTGAGTAAAAGGAACCTTAAGAGTATAAAGAGACAGGGGTGTGAGCTCTGGAAGAGTCCATCCAGAAAGGAATTCCAGTACTGTGGTTTGGCTCAAGAAATGAATGAGACTGAAGGTCAGTAAGTACAACAAATGCTAGTCAGTGGTTTCCTGTGGGTAGAGCTCAGTGACTCATTAGCTAAGACAGTGATTTTAGCCTGATTTGAAAAAGATGATGAACCTGGGCCCAGATAATAACTGAATAATGCCCAGATTAGTGGTCAAAATCTGGAGAAAAAGAAAGAAAGATGTGTAATCCAGTGTAGGGAATTTACAGATTAGCCAGGGATATGAGGCATAAAAGTAGTTGGAAAGAATTTTTTAGTTCTTGGAATGTGTGCCAAGCTGTCGGGAGTAACATGAGACTTCTTATGAACTGACTTGCTTGAATGTAGTTACTAATACCAAGTTCTTTCACAACCTAGAAAGTGTTGGAGTGTTTGAACTGACCCAAGGGGTAACTAGGCATGGGGGTCAACTCTGTGAGTATCAGAAGAGAGAACATGAAGGACTCAGGAGAGTCCCTTTTGAAGGAGAACTTTCCGCTCATGTTAGCTCTGCCTGCTGTAGGGCGTTGGCTGGGGGGTGCCGTTGCGCAGACTCCTAATGTGGTTCCAGAGAACTGCTAGTATTTCTCTATATTTTAAACATTGTGTGTAGTATTTTAAACATTGTGTGTAGTATTCTTTGGCTTATGTTAATTGAAATCTACTTTTAAAGTAAATAATTTAATAAAATCTGCTGATTTTATAGTAAATCCTGCAGATATTTACCAAAACAGAAAGCATGAGAAACAAGCGCTGGGCACTCAGCACCATCACATCACGTAAGAACCGAGGAGATGATAGAACAGTTGTCAGTTGTGAGGTAGTACAAATGATGATAATAAACATAAAGGGTTTTGGTCTGTGTGTGGCAGATGGGGCATGCATTGAATTGTGTTCCCTAGAAGATGTGTCAAAGTCCTAATCCCCCAGTACCTGAGAATGTGAGCATATTTGGAAATAAGGTCTTTGCAGATGTAATCAAATAAAGGCTAGGTCATTAGGGTGGGTGGGTAGCCCGATATGACTGGTATCCATACAAGAAAAAAGGAGAGGAGACAAAAGACATACAAGGAGAATGCCAGTGGAGGCAGAGGGTGGATTGATTGGTCTACAAGCCGAAGAGCACCAGGGGTTAAGAAAAAGGCATGATACAGATTCTCCCCCAGAGCCTTCAGAAAAAGTGCTGTGGTCTGAATCTGTCCCCCACAAAATCCCCAAACGTGATGGCTTTAGGAAGTAAGGCCTTTGCATGCTGATTCTGTCATGACAGTGGCGCTGTCATGAATGGGATTGGTGCCCTTATTAGAGAGGCCCAGAGAGCTCTCTGGCCCCTTCCACCACGTGAGGATACAGGAAGTATGCCGCCTCAGCCTACCCTGTGGCGCCCTGATCTCAGACTTCCAGCCTCCAAACAGTGAGAAATAATTCTCTGTGGTTTGTAAACTACTGATCTGTGGTATTTTGTTGTGGCAGCACAAAAGGACTAAGAAAACATGGCTCTCTGACACCTTGATTTCAGCTTCTTGCCTCCAAAATTGTGAGACCATAAAATTCTGTTGTTTTAGGCCACCCAGTTTGTGGTGATTTGTTAAAGCCCCTCTAGGAAAATTACTATAGGTTGTTATTGCCAATGACTACATCTGTATCTCGCCTTATAAATTTACTTTGAGTAGAATAATTATTCATATTCAATAATTAAGTTAAAACATGCCTAATAACACGATTAGTTATCTATGCCTCTCAGGGAGAGACTCTATCATTGCTTTTTCTCTAACTGTTCAACTTGTGGATGTTTGTTAAGTTTGTCTCTAAATCAAGTTTATTGAGATGTAATTCATGTATAGGAAAATGTACACTTTAAATATACACTTTAATGAGTTGCAACAAATATATGTCCCCATGTAATTAGCACCATAATCAAGATACAGACAATACTCATCCCAACAAAAAAGTTTCATTGCGCCCCCCACAGTCAGCCTCTCTTTTGATCTTCAGCCTGAGGCAGCCAATATTCTATTTTCTGGCCTATGGATTAGTTTTGTCTTTTCTAGTATTCATAAATATGCAGTCATGCATGATGAATTTTCAGGTATCTTCATTTGCTCAGCATGTTTTTTTTTAAGATCTATATTTTTCTTTTGCATTTGTCAGTAGTGTGTTACTTTTTATTGCCAAATAATATTCTATTTTGTGATTATATGATCTGATTATGCATTCGCCTCTAATGGACACTTGGGCTGTGTACTTTGGGTTATTCAGAATAAGGCTGCCATGAACATCCATGTAAGCTTTTGTGTGGAATATGTTTTCACTTTTAAATACCCAAGAGTTGACTTAATGGGTCATATGGCCATTGTATATTAACCTTTTTAAGAGACTGAAATACTTTTTCAAAGTATTTGTAGCATTTTATATTCCCGCCAGTAAGATATGAGAGTTGCAGTGGGTTTATGTATGCACCAATCCATGGTCTTGTCAGTATATTTAATTTTTTTATGAAAATAAGAAAGTACTCTTCTTTTCCTAACTTGCTGAGTTTTTGTCATCAATAGATGCTGAATGTAGTTTTTTAAAAAATTTTTTTAATGCTTTATTTATTTCTGAAAGATAGAGAGCGTGAGCAGAAGAGGGTCAGAGAGAAAGGGAGATACAGAATCTGAAGCAGGCTCCAGGCTCCGAGCTTGCTGTCAGCACAGAGCCCAACACGGGGCTCAAACCCACGAACCATGAGATCATGACCTGAGCCAAAGTCGGACACTTAACCGACTGAGCCACCTAGGCGCCCCTGAATGTAGTTTAAAAATGTTTGCATCCATCTACATGAGCATACGTTTAAAAATTATTATATGTTGAGTTATATTGATTGGTCTTGGACCATTAAATCAACTTTGCACTCTGGAGGTAAAACCCCCTTACATACTGAAGGATCCATTTTTGTTAAAATTCTGTTAAGATTCTTTCATTTCCATCCATTGACCTATCATTTTATTTATTTGGATTTCTTTGTCTGATTTTAATATAAGTGTAATACAAGTTTAATGATAGCCTCATAAAATGGGTTAGGTAGTGTTCCCTCCACCTCTATTTTCTGGGTTTGTTTTACGACTGGGATTACTTTGTCTTAAGGGATAGGTGCAAGCCAAGGAAACAACCCAGAAAATTAATAGGCAACCAACGGAATGGGAAAAGATAGTTGCAAATGACATATCCGATAAAGGGTTAATATCCAGAATCTTTAAGGAACTCACCAAACTACACACCCGAAAAACAAACAACCCAGTGAAGAAATGGGCAGAAGATATGAACAGACACTTCTCCAAAGAGGACATCCAGATGGCCAACAGACACATGAAACGATGCTCAGCATCCCTCCTCATCAGGGAAATACAAATCAAAACCACACTGAGATACCACCTCACGCCAGTCAGAGTGGCTAAAATGAGCAAATCAGAGAACTCTAGATGCTGGCGAGGATGTGGAGAAACGGGCACCCTCCTACACTGTTGGTGGGAATGTAAACTGGTACAGCCCCTCTGGAAAACAGTGTGGAGGTTCCTCAGGAAACTAACAATAGAACTCCCTTATGACCCAGCAATAGCACTGCTAGGAATTTACCCAAGGGATACAGAAATGCTGAGGCATAGGAGCACATGTACCCCAATGTTCATAGCAGCACTCTCCACAATAGCTAAAACATGGAAAGAGCCTAAGTGTCCATCAACAGATGAATGGATCAAGAAGATGTGGTTTATCTATACCATGGAATACTACATGGCAATGAGAAACAATGAAATCTGGCCATGTGTAGCAACATGGATGGACCTTGAGGGTGTTATGCTGAGCGAAATAAGTCAGGCAGAGAAGGACAAATATCATATGTTTGCACGTATAGGAGGATTAGGAGGAACTTGACGGAGGAACAAGGGGGAGAAGAAGGGCGGAAATGGTGGGGGAAAGGGAGAGAGGCAAACCATGAGAGACTCTTGAATGCTGACAAAAACTGAGGACTGATGGATGTGGGGGGGAGGGGGGGATGGGCACAGAGGAGGACACTTATGGGGATGAGCACTGAGTGTTATGTGGAAAGTAATTTGACAATAAACTATTTGTAAAAAAAAATAATAATAAAAAAACAAAATTAAAAAAAAAAAAGTCAATCAGAGGGAAAAAAAAAAAAAAAGGATAGGTGCACCAGTGAAGCCATCATGACCTTGAGTTTTCTTTATGGAAGTGTTTTTAGTTACAGATTCAGTTTTTAAAAATGAAATAATGCTATTTGACTTTTATGTTTCTTTTTGAGTCAGTTTTGTAATCCGTGATTGTTCGTAATAGTGTCTTATTTTTTCTAATATCTATAGATCCTATAGTAGTGTTCCCTCTCATTTCTGATACTGGTCAGTGTGTTGTCTTCCTTTATTTTAACCAATCTAACTAGCAGCTTATCAATTTTATGGCTCTTCTCCAAGAGCAACTTTTGTATATATTGATTTTCTCTGATTTTTGTCCATTTTCTATTTCATTGATTTCTTTTTTCATCTTTGTTATTTCCTTCTTTCTGCTTATTTGACTTTAATTTCCCTGTTTTGCTAGCTTCTTACAGTAGAATTTCAATCATTAATTGTGGACCTTTCTTTTTTTCTATTAGCATTTAATATCTTCTGTTTTAGCAATAATAACTCTTTCTAAACACTTCTTTGTGTGTACCTCCCAACTTTTGTTTGGTTGTTTCTTCTTCAAATTAGGTGATTAGGATTAGGTTGTATTGTAAAAAGTCAGAGGCACAATACATTTGATATGATTCCTTTTGTATTTAGAAATGATCACGTTAGCTATTACAGGTAGATTAGGTTGGGAGAGAACACAAATGGACGAAGGGAAACAGTCAGAAAGCTACTGCATTAGTGAAAAACAGATACGGAAATTTGGACTAACGCAGTGGCAGTTGAGATGAAGAGAAGGGGACAGATTTGAGGTCTATTTCTGAAATAAAAGTGAGGCTTCTCAGTTGTATGCAACAGAAAATGAATGGCTGATTTAACAAAGGATGGAATTGTGGTTTTAAAGACTAACAGTGTTTCTGGGAAGGCTGGAGAACCAGGTTAAAAGGTAGACAGGAGGCTGGACAGCCAGAAACATGGTTGTGTTCATTCATTCTGCAAAGTCAGGACTGGCAGCTGGGTGTTTTGGCTTCTAAAGTGAGAACTGTATGTGCTTGGAAACTCCTCAGATGCAGGAAGACACCGGGCATCCAGGAAATTGACAGATGTCTATCATAAATCTCTGTTTACAAATGAGCAGAAAGACTCAGACATGTTAAATGATCACCCAGGAGCACACATTTAACAAATGACAGACCGAAGGTGACCCCAAGTAAGTTTTTGTTCCTCATTACCGCCATTAGTATTTTTCAGAGAACATTCGTTTGTTGTCATTTGCAAATGTGATCCCTTAAAATACATTGATAATTCTTTAAAAAAAATTTTTAATGTTTACTTCCTATTTTGGAGAGAGAGAGCGAGAGAGAGAGAGAGAGACAGAGCACAAGCAGGGGAGGAGCAGAGAGAGAGGAAGACTCAGAATCCAAAGCAGCCTTCAGGGTCTGAGCTGTCAGCACAGAGCCCAAGAGGGGCTCAAAACCATAAACTGTGAGATCATGACCTGAGCCAAAGTCAGACACTTAACCCACTGAGCCACCCGGGCGCCCCAATACATTGGTAATTCTAATATCCCTTGTTATCTAGTCTCTAAGAAAGAAACTTGACAGTCAGGCAAACATTATTAGATAACCTAGATCATTAGAGCATGGCATTTGTTATTCTCTTTTTGCCAGACATTGTTTTTTTAGAAGTGCTGATGCTTAAATTGGTTGGATTTCACCCAAACAGCAATTACAATTTGATTATGCAAAGTAGTAACTGTCTTCTAATTATAACTCTAAAGCTAAAGAAATCTATTAGCAAACCAGTTGTAACAAAGGAAAAAGAGAAATTAGGCCAAAAATATTCCTAGACCTAACAGTTTATTAGAATACTCCAGATTGTTAGTTTGCTGTTGGAAAAAAAAAATGGGGGAACCATAAGGTACTATTTGTTTTGCAGGGCTTTAAAATATGATGATGTCATACTTATCACATGCTGGATAAGATAAAAATCATCTTCTCTTTGTACGATGCCATTCTGGGGATTGTCTAGTTTAGAAGGAACTTCAAAAACTTAACCTTTGAGCTCACATTTGGGAAATGACCTGAGCTACAAGCAATACCCTACATGAACAAGGGGAAGTTGGGAACTGACTTGGCTAGCATTTTCACCAGTGCTGTCTACAGTTTCTCTTTTGTGTTTTATGTACCATATATCATGTATTGAAAAGTCTCCTGGGTCAAATTTGGAATTAAGTAAGAGATCGGGCACAATCACAGATGTTATTTCTGCGTCTCCAGAAGCATAGCAGATCCTGGAGCAAATGTTTAAATGCATGAAAAACTTTCCAGGTCACAAACTCTGTAGCCAGTAGGAAACCACTGAAAAAAAAAGAGGGGAGGCTAAAAGGTCAGTTTAAGTTTAGCTTACTGAACATTTTAAATCCATATATTGGCAGGGGAGGAGGGTGGAGGGATGGGTTAAATTGGTGATGGGGATTAAGGAGGGCACTTGTGATGATGAGCACTGGGTGTTGTATGAAACTGTTGGGTCACTATATTGCACATTTGAAACTAATATTACACTGTGTGTTAACTAACTGGAATTTAAATAAAAACATATATAGGCAGGGGACTATGAATGTACC
Source organism: Hyaena hyaena (assembly GCF_003009895.1). Lineage (NCBI taxonomy): Eukaryota > Metazoa > Chordata > Mammalia > Carnivora > Hyaenidae > Hyaena > Hyaena hyaena. Next base: position 1,173,134 of record NW_024080992.1, on the reverse strand, counting down.
TACCTATGATGGAGAAATACTAATATTGGGGCACCTGTGTGGCTTAGTCGTTTGAGCATCCGACTTTGGCTCAGGTCATGGTCTAGCGGTTTGTGGGTTCAAGCCCCTCGTCGGGCTCTGGGCTGACAACTAGCTCAGAGCTTGGAGGCTGCGTCAGATTCTGTATCTCCCTCTCTCTCTGACCCTCCCCTGCTCACGCTGTCTCTCTCTCTCTCTCTCTCAGAAGTAAATAAAACATTAAAAAATGTTTTTAAATACTAATATTATATAATTTGTGAACTCTTGTTAAGAACTGAAGCAATCTCCATAAAGTAACTATAAAAACCATCTTTTCCAGGAAATCTTTATCCATTTCTATCCCTTCTCATCATTCTAGTAATTCAGGTCAGCAAGTAACTGTGGTTCCAATTTTCTTGCTACAGTCTGTTTGTTATACAGCAGCCAAAATGATCTTTCTAAAACACAAGTATAATCATGCAGATAGAGGGACAGAGACACAAAAATGCTGGGAACCAATATAATTGGTATTATGACATAATGAAACATACTTTGCCATCAGCACACAATCAAGTCACACTTTGCCAGGGATTTAGATTCAAAAGTCAACAAATAAGTCAAGACTCAGTCAAGACAAAATTATTCCTTACAATGTCTTAAAATGCCTGTGAGACCAGAACCCACCATTAAAGACTTGGGATCTAAAACAAATTGAAAAAGAGACAATTCCCCTCCCCCTTCTTACTCTGGGACAAAATTTCACTGAATGGAATGGGAGGAATTTCTGTTGTTTTTTTAAAGTAGTTCTCTCTTCCTGCCAAGTGCCTATCCGTTGAAGTTGAATTTCTGTAATATAAACGCACATATGCTGCAACTCTACTCCCCGAATATCCTTGAAAATCTGAAGGAAATTAGTAAGGTAACACAGAGAACCTTTCTAAACCAGCGCTCCCTCCTGTACTAACACGGATAACATTGATTGGTGCTATCTTTATTTTCTTAGTTATAACTTAGGAGAGCATGTGTTTTGTGACATACATTTTGGCCCAAGGTGTGTGTGTGTGTGTGTGTGTGTGTGGTTTGAAAGAAAACTTAATGGGGGTGCCTGGGTGGCTTAGTCAGCTAAGTGTCAGACTTCGGCTCAGTTCATGATCTCATGGTTCGTGGGTTTGAGCCCCGTGTCCGGCTCTGTGCTGACAGCTAGCTCAGAGCCTGGAGCCTGTTTCAGATTCTGTATCTCCCTCTCTGACCCTCCTCTGTTCATGCGGTCTCTCTCTCTCAGAAATAAGTAAAACATAAAAAAAAAATTTTAATTAAAAAAAGAAAGAAAACTTTATGTACATGTTTGTATTGACTTAAAATATGTTTAAAATTAATCAGCTTCCAATAATTGTATATCTCTTTATTATAAGCACACATTAGTGACAAATTAGAATATGCCACCTATTTAAAATTGCATTGTGAATTTTGGGTTTTAGACTTAATACTAATTTTTAAAAGAATTAATAATTTATGTCACTTTGCTATTAACAAAGGATATAATCTCTTGATCCACTGGGTAGTTATGATGTGAAATACAAAAAGTGTGACCTGCAGGTTTTCAGGCGTCACTTCCAAAGAGACCTCGGATAAGTAATAAATGCTTTCCATAGTAACCACTTCTGGCAACAAGATGGAGAAGAAAGATTTGACAACTGAGATTTCAGGGACCAGGAGCACTACTGTGCTAGGTGGACCACTAGCTTTGGTGCACAGGCTGGGTAACTGTGCATGTTCCCAAATGCTTACCATTTTCCCGCTTTTGTAGTGCCAGTGCCACAGGTCGCCTCTGCGGAATTGCTTTACATTTAGATTTTACATAACACGGGGTGCCTAGGTGGCTCCGTTGGGTACGCAGCCAACTCTTGATTTCGGCTCAGGTCATCATCTCAGAGTTCATGAGATTAAGCTCCATGTCGGGCTCTGCACTGACAGTGTGGAGCCTGCTTGGGATTCCGTGTTTCCCTCTCTCTCTGCCCCTCCCCTGCTTGCTCTCATGCTTGCTCTCTTTCAGATAAATAAACTTAAAAAAGAGAGAAACTTTAGATTTTAGGTAACATCTTTTTTCCTCCCTACATTTGTTCAGAAGTTAAGCATGTACTAGAGATCACTGGATTCCGACTGCCTCCCACTCCCCACCTCGTCCTGCCTAGATAGGTCCTGTATTCTGCTTTTATCGCAGAAAGGCAAACAATAATGAGACAAGATATTGGCTATTATTATTTAAAAAGAATCACATTTGAAAATACTAGCAAACCAAATCCAATAATTCATTATTTTAAGTTTATTTATTTTGAGAGAGAGTGAGAGAGACCATGAGCAGGGGAGGTACAGAGAGAGAGGGACAGAGAGAATCCTAAGCAGGCTCCACACTGTCAGGGCAGAGCCTGACACAGTGCTCAATTGCATGAACTATGAGATCATGACCTAAGCTGAAATCAAGAGTCAGACACTTAACTGCCTGTGCCACCCAGGTGCCCCCCAACGATGTATTTAAAAAAAAAAAAAATAAGTCACCAGGATCAAGTGGGATTTATTCCCAGGAGGCAAGGTTGGTTCAACACTTGCAAATCAATCAACTTGATACATGACATCAATAAGAGAAAGGATAAAAACCATATGATCATTTCAATAGATGCAAGAAAAGCTGTTGACAAAGTACAATGTCAATTCATGATAAAAGCCCTTGAGGAAGTAGGGTTAGAGGGAATATACCTCAACATAATAAAGGCCATATCTAAAAAACCTACATCTAACATCATACTCAATGGGGAAAAACTGAGAGCTTTCCCCCTAAGGTCAGGAACGCAACAAGGATGTCTACTCTCACCACTTTTATTCAGTATAGTACTGGCAGTCCTAGCTGCAGCAATTAGCCAACAGAAAATAAAAGGCATCCAAATGGGTAAGGAAAAAGTAAAACTTTCACTATTTGCAGATGGCATAATATTATATATAGAAAACCTGAAAGACCTCACCAAAAATTTCTAGAACTGATAAATGAATTCAGTAAAGTCTCAGGATACAAAATCAATGTGCAGAAATCTGTTGCATTTCTACACACTAATAATGAAGCAGTAGAAAGAGAAATTAAGAAAACAATCCCATTTACAATTGTACCAAAAATAAGAAGATGACTAGGAATAAATCTAACCAAAGAGGTGAAAGACCTAAAGTCTGAAAACCATAAAACTTTGATGAAAGAAAAATTGAAGATGACACAAAGATATGGAAAGACATCCCATGCTCATGGATTAGAAGAACAAATGTTAAAATGTCCATGCTACTCAAAGCAATCTACACATTTAATGCAATCCCTATCAAAATACCAACAGCTTTTTTCACAGAACCAAAACAAACAATCCTCAATTATATGGAACTACAGAAAACCCCAAATCATCAAAGCAGTTTTGAAAAGGAAAAAGCAAAGCTGGAAGCATCACAATTTTGCACTTCAAGTTATATTATGAAGTTGTAGTAATCAAAATAGTATGGTACCGTATGACTTCATTCATATGCGGAATCTAAGAAGCAAAACAAATGGGGACGGGGAAAAAGAGAGAGAGAGAGAAGCAAACTAAGAAACAGACTCTTTAACTATAGAGAACAACTGATGGTTTCCAGAAGGGAGGTGCATGGGAGGATGGGTTAAATAAGTGATGGAGATTAAAGGGAGCACTTGTTGTGATGAGCACTGGGTGATGTTTGAGTGTTGAATCACTATTGTACACCAGAAACTGATATCACACTGTATGTTAACTAACTGGAATTTAAATAAAAACTTAAAAATATATTTAAAAAACAGTATAGTATTGGGGTACCTGGGTGGCTCAGTCAGTTAAGCATCTGACTTGTGATTTCAGCTCAGGTCATGATACCAAGGTCATGGGATTGAGCACGTAGTGTGGAGCCTGCTTAAAATTCTCTTTCCCTCTGCCTCTTTCCTCCACTCACATTTATTCATCCTCTCTCTCTCTCTCTCTCTCTCTCCCTCCCCACCCCCCCCCGTAAAAAACAAAACAAAACAAAAAAATCAGTAATAATCTATTTTGAAATAGATACAGAGATCAATAGAACAGAATAGAAAACNCTGACTTGTGATTTCAGCTCAGGTCATGATACCAAGGTCATGGGATTGAGCACGTAGTGTGGAGCCTGCTTAAAATTCCCTCTTATGATCCTTTCTGAATGGAAAGTAAGTTTTCCTACCTGTTATGGACTGAATGCTTGTACCACTTGTCACCCCCCCCAGTAAAAAACAAAACAAAACAAAAAAATCAGTAATAATCTATTTTGAAATAGATACAGAGATCAATAGAACAGAATAGAAAACCCAGAAATAAACCCACAATTATATGGTCAGATGATCTTTGACAAAGCAGGAAAGAATATCCATTGAGAAAAAGACAGTCTCGTCAACAAATCGTTTTGGGAAAACTGGTCAGCTACATGCAAAAGAATGAAACTGGACCACTTTCTTATACCATACACAAAAATAAACTTCAAATGGATGAAAGACCTAAATATGAGACCTGAAACCATACAAATCCTAGGAGAGAGCACAGGCAGAAATGTCTGTGACATTGGCTGTAGCAACATTTTTCTAGATAGATCTCCTGTGGCAAGGGAAATAAAAGCAAAAATAAACTATTGAGAATACATCAAAATAAAAAGCTTCTACACAGTGAAGGAAACAATCAACAAAACTGAAGGCAACCTACTGAATGGTAGAATATGTTTGCAAATCACTTATCTGATAAAGAGTCGGTGTCCAAAATATATGCAGAACTGATATTTGACAAAAAACATCCAAAAAGCCCAAATAATTCAATTTAAAAAATGGGCAGAAGTCATGAATAAACATTTCTCCAAAGAAGACATACCAATGACTAACAAATACATGAAAATTGCTCAACATCACTTACCACCAGGGAAATGCAATTAAAAGTACAATGAGATACACCTGTCAGAATGACCAAGCTTAACAACACAGGAAATAACAGGTTTTGGTGAGAATGCAGAGAAAAGGGAACCCTCTTACACTGTTGGTGGGAATGCAAACTGGCGCAGCCACTGTGGAAAACAGTATGGAGGTTCCTTAAAAAGTTAAAAATAGAATTAGCCTACAATCCAGTAATTGCACTACTGAGTATTTACCACAAAGATACAAAAACACTAATTCAGATGGATGCATGCACCCTGATGTTTATTGCAGCATTATTTACAATATAGAAACATCCCAAGTGTGCATCGATAGATGAATGGATAAAAAAGATGTGGTATATATACACAGCAGAATATTGGCCACAGAAAAGAATAAAATCTTGCCATTTGCAATGACATGGATGGAGCTAGAAAGTATAATGGTAAGCAAAATAAGTCAGAAAAAGACAAAAACTATATGATTTAACTCATGTGAAATTAAAAAAAATTTTTTTAGTGTTTTATTTATTTCTTAGAGAGAGAGAGAGAGAGACAGTGTGAGCAGGGGAGGGTAAGAGAGAGAGGGAGACACAGAATCTGAAGCAGGCTCCAGGCTCTGAGCTAGCCCGCATCGGGGCTCGAACCCAGGAACCGTGAGATCATGACCTGAGTGGAAGTCGAATGCTTAACCTACTGAGCCACCCAGACACCCCGTGGAAATTAAGAAACAAAAGAAAGAAGCAGGGGGAAAAAAGAGAGATAAACTAAAGAAACAGAGACTCTTTTTTTTTTTTCAAGTTTTAATTCCAAGTTTATTAATGCCCCAGAAGGTTCTGATACTGAGTTTTCTTTTTTCCCTTTTATTTATTTATTTATTTATTAATAGTTTATTGTCAAGTTGGTTTCCATATAACACCCAGTGCTCATCCCCACAAGTGCCCTCCTCCATGCCCATCACCCCCCCGTCCCCTCCCCCCCCATCAGCCCTCAGTTTGTTCTCAGCATTCAAGAGTCTCTCATGGTTTGCCTCCCTCCCTCTCCCCCACCATTTCCCCCCTTCTTCTCCCCCATGGTCCTCCGTTAAGTTCCTCCTAATCCTCCTATACGTGCAAACATATGGTATCTGTCCTTCTCTGCCTGACTTATTTCACTCAGCATAACACCCTCAGGTTCCATCCATGTTGCCACACATGGCCAGATTTTATTCTTTCTCATTGCCATGTAGTATTCCATCATTATAAACCACATCTTCTTGATCCATTCATCTGTTGATGGACACTTAGGCTCTTTCCATGTTTTGGCTATTGTTGAGAGTGCTGCTATGAACATTGGGGTACATATGCTCCTATTCATCAGCATTCCCAAATCCCTTGGGTAAATTCCTAGCAGTGCTATTGCTGGGTCGCAGGGGAGTTCTATTGTTGATTTTTTGAGGAACCTCCACACTGTTTTCCAGAGGGGCTGCACCAGTTTACATTCCCACCAACAGTGTAGGAGGGTGCCCATTTCTTCACATCCTCTCCAGCATCTAGAGTCTCCTGATTTGCTCATTTTAGCCACTCTGACCGGCATGAGCAGGGTCGGGCCTGGTTAGTACTTGGATGGGAGAAACAGAGACTCTTAACTGCCAAGAACAAACTGATGATAACCAGAAGGGAGGTGGGTGGGGCTGGGTGAAATAGACATGAGAACTAAGGAGTGCACTTGTGATGAGCACTGGGTGATGTATGGAGGTGTATGAATGTAATACAGCACTCTATGGTAACTATACTGGAATTCAAATTAAGACAAATTAAGACTTAATAAAAAAATGAATAGAAATAAAATGAAAAGAATCATATTTGTGCATCATTGTCCCATAGAAATTTCATGTGAGCTACATATGTTATTTAAAAATATCTCATAGCTACATTAAAAACAAGAAAAAGAAAATAATTTTAATACTGCATTATTTAACTCAGCCTATCCCACAATCATTTCATGTAATCAGTATAAAAAGTTATTAATGAGATATTTTTCATTCTTTTTCACATACTGAGACTTCCAAGTCCAGTGTATAGTTTATTCTCACAGCACATCTCAGTTTGGATCAGGCACGTTTTGAGTGACCAGTTGTCACATGTGACTAGTGACACTCTCATTGGATTGGGCAGCTTTAGAATAAAACACCTGTTAATTATACATGTCATCCCAGGTTATCATTTATCCCTGAGACTGCTTTCTCTCTTTTTCCTTCCTGGACACACATGAAGAGAATTCCTCAAGCACACTAATAAAAGTGGAACAATGGCTTCCTAGGTCAAAATTTCTTAAGGTTCATGAGGGAGGAAGGAGCATCCCAGTAAGGAGAGAGGACAGTTCAGCATCTGTGGGTCAGGGAATGTTCAGTTGCAAAATTTCTGCAGCACGATTCCAGAACGTCTCCTAAAGGGAGAATGACTCCCAGTTGTAACTGATGTTTTGTATGATTATTATTATGAAGATATTTAAATTCCTTCTAAGTCAAAGGAAGGTTAAACCCATACTGGCACAATTCTATCTCTTTAAAAAACATAAGGGCTGCTGCATTTCCAGAGTTTGAGAGCGCCTCTTCAGTTGTTAGGAGATGTACCCCTGACATTTCCTATGGTAGCAGTAGTTAGAGCAATGCAGACACGCCACGTCGGGGTACTTGATGCTTGGACCTGGGTTACCATCTTCAGTGCATTTGCTTATGCTTTTTGGTATAGTAACAAAATAGTTAATACATACTACTTGTAAACTAGGAAATGCAAAAAAATATATATCAAAAACTTTTTTGGGGGAGCCTGGGGTGGCTTAGTCCATAAGCATCTGACTCTGGCTCAAGTAATAATCTCACAGTTCGTGAGTTCGAGTCCTGTGTCAGGTGGGCCCCGCTTCTCTCTCTCTCTCTCTCTGCCCCTTTGGGATTCTCTCTCTCTGCCCCTCGCTCACTTGCGTCCTCTCTCACTCTCTCACTCTCTCTCGCTCTCTCTCCCTATCTTGCTCTATCTCTCAAAGGAAAAAAAACTTTTAAAGACTCCTAAGTACAAAGGGTTTACTTTGTTACTGGCTTAAACTGTTACTGATTCTCCTTTTAAATATTAACTTGTGCGTTTTTTTTTTTCTCCTACAAATAGAGTTCTGGGTGGAGAGGTGTTAAGGGATAAGACTGAAGAGTTAGGCTTAACTGGAAATAGTTTTGGAATTTTATTTTTTCTCTTAGGTTATGGAGAGGTATTCTAGTGACACTTTAGATTGACGTTTCCAAGCAGTCATCTGGTCTGGTGTGGGGCTGAGGAGACAGGGAGGAAGTGCATATGTGTTTGGACACGAGGTCATAGAGAATAATTAGGAGGCATGTGTAGAATCTGAGAGACCATCATGCAACCTTTAAGCAGGACAGAATCCTCGGGTAAGAGGGCTACGTTCAAGATAATGTGAGGTATGGACTGTACAGAACTTGGGAGGCATAAAGCAGAGGGGAAGCTTAATTAAGATGCAGGAGTGCTCAGGAATGTTGGCTTGGACATCTTCAGGGAGAAAGTGGTTGGTGATGCTATTAAAAAAGAAAACCCCAAGTAATTCAGAAGTAACACAAAAGAAAATAGATGTGGGTGAAGGAAATAAGGGGCTTGGTTTTAGACATGTTGACTCTAAGTTGCCTCTACAATAAAACTATAACAAAGACCTGCATACTTTGAACACATCAAATGCACAATACGTGTATTCATGAAGAATGGTATACAGACCACCTTAAATAGTCCAATCCTAATCATAATGTAAATAAATGTACTGCAAGTGCTTGCTATTTTAAGATATTTTGTTTTAAAGTAAATACCACTTCTCTACATCTGGATTTTCATTTCATATTGGCTTTTCTTAAGGCAAGCTTCACTTGCACAGCTTAATCCCTCAATGATGAAAAGATTCTGATTGCTCTTCCTCAGTCAGGATTTGTTTTGACTGGATTTGGCAAACATTCACTTCTTCAACGGACTGCATAAACTCAGCTTTCCTAAATCAACCCCAAAGATAGTATGCAGTCATATAATAGATTTGCCTAATTTTGCTCCCCCTTTCTAAGAATAACATCTCATAAGGTCATCTGCTATTTTCTACAGCCAATTTGCTACCATGTACTAAAAAGTGAATAAAGTGGGACTTTCATCTAGAGTGTGAGATTTCATCAAATCACAGTAGAAACATACATTTTTGTTCCTTGGGATTGATTACACCCGGATAGCTCTAGTCTTTAATGTTACTTGAATGTGACCAGACTTTATCAAGTTCTTCAAAGGCCACTAAATAAAACACAGCACTGAATTTTAAATACTGGAAACCATGCACTCTTTTAGGAGGAACTGTGCTCTCTAACCATGGTTGGTAAATCCATTAACCATGTGCTTTTCAAAATATCACCTCAATTCTTTGCACATGCAATGTAATCTCACAAATACTAAGCAGGTAGTGTTAATGATCATACAGAAGTATCGCTGTTGGAAGTGCCAGACAGCTGCACATTTACAAGGGAGGGGCGGAGGCATAAAGAACTTGGCATTCGGCTTGCGTTGCACCTTTTAACTTTAACAGAAAGCACTACCCCCATTGAAAGCAATGTATTTTTTAAGAGTTGTGTTCCCACACGTGTTTATGTTTCAAGACTAACAAGTGTCACTTCTGATTCAATAACAACAGGACAGTCCGTATTTTCCTCAGATCCATAGATAATGATACAACCTGAATATTAACATTTGCAGCTGCAGGGAAACATTGCTACAAACCTGAAAAGAAATGAATTTTGTGATATGTTAAGTCTGCAGTACATGTTCTCATTCATTAATAAGTGACGCTTTCTCTGTAGGCAATTTAAATGAATAAAGTAAAATTCTCAAACTTAAAAGTCTTTCTGCTGTCAGTTGCAGATCCCTTTGGAAAGAATGCAGTTTCAAACAGTAAGAGTTCTTGAAGAGTGTGTGTCTTTTCTTTTCCGAAGGGGGGGGGGCACAAGTGAGTGAGCAGCAAGGGAGAGAGGAAGAGAGAGAAAGAGAGCGAGAGAAAATTAGGTCTCACCCAAAGCAGGCCTTGTGTTTTACTCGAAGCAGGGCTCGTGTGAAGAGTGTATTTCTATATTGAAGTTAAAATAGTTTAGAAAACAGACCTGGTAGTTAGAAGAGAGGAATTGGGGGGTTCTGGTTTGACCTGCACCCATGCATCCAGGGCCAGGTGTCACATTAACCTCTTCCCCTTAGGAGCTCTGCTTTTTGGCCATATCCTATTTCTCTCCACCTAGCTGGAGAGTTTCCCTTCTCCCAACACTGTCCAACGTGAATGCAGTAACCTGTACTTCCCTTAGATATAATCAGGCTACATAGAGAAAACCAAAGAGATTTAGAATTCGAGAAGAGTTAGAATTGTATTGCATTCTTCAAAAAGAAGGTTAAAAGGAAGTAAAAGCCCATTTTGTGGCTTTGAAATATTCACCTCTGTTTACAAAGTGTTAGTTTGCTTATTCCACTACTATACTAAATTTCAATATTTTTGTAATCACAGTAATGGATGTGAAAAGATAGGTAATTTCCTCTCAACAAGGGACCAGACAATGGTGTACTATATATATACATTTATATATTTTTTCTTTCAACTATTTTTTTAAACAAACAAATGAAACATATATTAGGCAGAGATGATCTAGTCATAAAGAAGCTAACCCGGCATATGTATTGCCCACTTCTGCTACTCTAAGAATGTTGTCTCCTTGTATATGAGCTAAATTTGGGGGGAGAGGGAGGTCAGTTACTGGATCACCACTTAAGAAGTTTTTTGGATGTCCACTTAGATGTCACAGTTGTGGTCTGTTGTCCCAAGGCTTATCCTATATTGTATCCAGTAAGATTTCTTTTTCATTATTTAAAAAGCATTCTTTTCTCCACTGGATAGGTGTTCTGTAGGAATCTGATGAAATCAGTTCTTAGCTATTACTGGTGTCTGGGGGGAGGGTTCTGCCTCATTTCATCAGATCATGGCAAACTCCACTTAGCAGTGATGAAGCCCATCTGAATGTGGTACCCAGAGATAAGTTTACCACCTGCCCTTGGGACAAGCAAGTAGCCAGGTCAACCCATCTAGTAAGGACCAGGTTTTCACAGCTCTTCATTGATATGTGTGATATTTCTGGGCTCAGAATTTTTCTATATTAAGTCACTCCTTCTGTTGCCACCCTCGTAAATACAGGGAGACATTATTATGTTGGAATTATGCTGCGTGCATTGCCTCTGGAAGCATGCCCAGCTGAGCTCACCGAATCCGCTGTTGGCTTCCTTTGATCTCACAAGTGAAACCACACCAGTTTGCAAGCGCACTCCAGCATCCGTACCGAAGCCACAGATCTTCTGCTTCAGTCCTTCCTTCCACGGGTGGGGAAGCTGTACAAAATGAGAAACCGTTTCTTTGCGGATGCATGGTATCACAGCTCGAGGACAGCATGGCCCTGAGTGGCCATGTCTAGAAGTGATCCAATGGCAGAGCTATTTGCCATGAAGGATGCTGCTCTCTTTGGTGTCAGTCTTATTCTTTATTAACCCTGGTCAGAATCGGGCAGAAGTCCCTCTATTTGCAAAGATCCATTAGTGGCTTTGGGGACAGCTTGCGCTCTTGGTTAGGGTATTTTGTCTCCATGTTATCGAATCTCAAGATGTCCCAAATAGGACAATAAACCAAATAGTTTGAGAAGAACCACTATTAATGAGGGAAGAAAATCTTCCAAGACTAGAAATTTTAAAACACTGAGTTTGGCTGAATACATGGCTGAAACTTCAAGGTCCAGATATGTTTATTGCTTTTTTATTTCCCAGACCATGAGTAATTTAAGTATGTTGGTTCTAAGTATCCACATAAAGAAAACACACAGATCTTTTCTTCCGCCTGCAAGGGCTAGAAGTAAAGTAGAATATTCTATCCAGATGATCTGTGCAAAGCATACCAGGTGTCTGCACTGTATGTGCCATGGTAGTGCGGAGTGTGATGGTCACTCTGTTATGCCGAAGTCAGTTTGTGTATCTCTCAGAGCAAAAGGAATTATGAACATCTTAAAAATCATCTGGTCCATCCACATTATTTGAAAGTTGGGGAAATCAAGTTTTCTTTAAAGCTAAGAGTTTGAGTTTGAATAATGGACTCAACCACTTTCTAAAATTAGCTGATTTTTCAAATTTTGCCACATTTTTCATTTGTCAGGCAGCACTTAAAATTCATTGAGCCCGACTTTATTTGCTGATGTGCTAATAGTCTTCCTTGTTCGAGAGGAAGAGATGCTACTTTCTGCTCCATCCTATGAAACACACCACCTGCTTCACCAAGCTGGAATGTGGTATTTTTCTGCTGAGGAGCGCACTGGTGTTTGCTGTTAGAATGCAGCAGGGCTGTTTGAAGACTACACTGATGATGGCAAAAGATCAGAGGTGGGAGGTGACAGCAGGTGGCAGCTTAGGCGCCGATCAGTGCAGCCAGTATGATGCATTGCTCTGTGCAGAAGCGAGGGAGTCCAGTAAGAATCCGGGAGTTAGGGAGAAAAAAATAAATTCAAAGACAGGCATAGTTTCATGTAAATCTGGCCATTCTAGGTGGCGGGGGGTTGGGGGGAGAGGCCATTGTTAACTATAGTCAGAATTAAGATCAGGGATACTTAATTCAATGACTAGAACAACTCATCTTTGTTGTTGTTGTTGTTGTTTTAAGTTTATTTGTTTAAGAGAGAGAGAGAAAGAGCACACATGAGGGAGTCGCAGAGAGAGAGAGAGAAGGAGTCCCAAACAGGCTCCACACTCAGCACAGAGCCTGATGTGAGGCTTCATCCCATGACCCTGGGATCAGCACCTTAGCTGAAATCAAGAGTCAGAATGCTCAACTGACCAAGCCACGCAGGAGCTACTTATCTTTTTTTTTTTTTTTTCAAGTGTATTTATTTTAGAGAGAGAGCATGAGAGTGAGCAGGGAAGGGGCAGGGGCTGGGGTGGGAAGGGAGAGAATCCTAAGCATTGCTGGCACAGAGCCAGACCTGGGGCTCAGACTCACGAACCATGAGATCATGACCTGAGCTGAAATCAAGAGTCAGAAGCTTAGCCACCTGAGCCACCCAGGCGCCCTCATCTTTATTTTCTTATTCCTGTACCTTTGGTCACTGAAAAAAATGAACACATTCTAAATTTGGTGAGAAAGGAAAAAACTAAAAATCTTATCATGAGAAAGATGGTATCTGATTTTAATGTTCTTTCCTTGACCCTCAGGGGCTTCATTTCTTTCAGTTGACTGAAATTGTCCCCAGGCGATTTTCTGTGTTCTCTTGGAGGACACGTTAGGTCAAGAGTCCCAAGCAGGATACACCCTGTCAGTGCAGAGCCAGATGCGGGGCTTGATCCCACGAAGAGTGGGATCATGACCTGAACCAAAATCAAGAGTTGAATGCTTAATTCACTGAGCCATACAGGGGCTCCCCTCTTTTAAATTAAGCAAATGAGCTTTATATATATATATATATATATATTTTTTTTTTATTTAGAGAGAGAAAGACAGAACATGAGCAGGGTAGAGTGGCAGAGGGAGAGAGAGAGAGACTCCTAAGCAGACTCCACATTCAGCAGGGAGCCCAATGCAGGGGACCATCCCACAACCCAGGGATCATGACCTGAGCCAAAATCATCCAATGGATGATTAGTATTATCACCACCACCAAGCCCTGTTCTGCCCACAGGAGGCATCTGGAAATATCTAGGGGGCAATTTGTGTTGTGCAAAAGAGTCCTGCACAGTGAATAACTCTCCTGCCCCAAATGCCAATACAGTAGCATTGAGAAACATTGGTTGATTTCATATTTATGATAAAATGATGGAATAATATTATTACAGTAACTACACAAATACTGTTTATCAGTATCATTATAAAATACCAAAGATAAAGTATCATTTAACCTCAACTGAGCCTTACTGTGAATCAGAACACTGTTCCGATGCTGTCTTTTGTGATATTTTATTTCATTTTATAGCTTAACATAATATAAAAAGGTACTTTCCATGTTCCAGTCAGTCCTGGGTATATTTGGCTGATAGTTTGAAGAAATAAAATCTTCCTGCAGCCTTCAGTTATTAAAATAGAACGAACCACCCACTCATTTTATTACATTCGGTGGAATGTTTTTGAATGACAGTCTAAGTATTTTAATTGGTCTCTAGCTGATTTATAACCCCTTGTTTTATGTTTCACGTTTTATATCTTGAAATTACATGTTACAATCCCATTTTTATACTGTGCCATATAAGTAGAGTGAACAGCATTTTTTGAAAAGGAAAAAGCAAGTTCCATTCAGAAACCCAAGGGTTATTCATTTGCATTGTCTCCACATTTTTAGGTGCTGGTACTTCCTGTCTGTTCCTGCTGAGTATCTCTCCTGCTATTCACAGTTCTGTGTGTAGAAATAGGGGACAGACCGGGAAAGGGGAGAGACTCCCCCACATCTGGATTCTCTCTGGATCCTGGAAATAAGATATGTCCCTCATCTCTTGGTTTTGAATACAGGCTTGTTCAATTCCATGGTCACCCTCTGTACCTCTATCCCCACACAGTGCTTCATGCTCCATACATTGACTCCGTGGCTCCTCACGTTTGTTTTCATAAACTTACATGAAAAAGTTCCTTGGACTTTTACCTATTGGACCCTAGAGACCAGACAAGGAAAATAATGCTGGAGTTTTTCCTCCACCCTGTGCCTCAACTTTCACTGCCATTTCATCCTCTTACACATCTACCCTCAATGGGTCACTTGTCCAAAATGGTCATTACACATCCACTTGTTGGTTTATACCCAGGCACAGCTTTATGTGTGTCTAAATAGAAGCAGAATCTGTAATTAACTGTGCATTTGTTTGTAAAGACCTTGGCAGTTTTAATGTTTGATCTCCCTTATGTAGGCGCTTTGGTTTCATGTTGTACAGCTTTCTCCCTGGGAGTAAGTGAGGCATGTTTGCAAATTAAAATAACTTTTTAGTTTCTTTCATTGTGTTATCTTGCTGCCCCAAAGCGTTTTTTTCTTCTGAAGACTATTTTTATCCTGGATGGTTGTCTCTTCATGGGCCATTTCCAAGAAAGATCTTTGAAATGCTGAGCTATAAGATGAACAGCAGTTTTCTTTGACAGTCAACTTGACCTGATAGTTTTCTTACTTAATTACCATTAGAAGCAAACTGTGAATTATTACTATATGGGTATATTTTTTCATAAGGCTAACAGAATTGAAGACCTGAAGCTTCTGCCCTAAAATTACTTGTATTTGAAAGAAATCGGTCATCCAAGCACAAAAGTCCCAGCACACCACAACAATATTAAGAATCCTGTAGCAGAGCACCTGGGTTGTTCAGCCAGTTGAGTGTCTGACTCTTTATTTTGGTTCAGGTCATGATCTCACAGTTCATGGGTTCAAGCCCCGCATCTGACTCTGTGTTGACAGTGCAGAGCCTGCTAAGGTTTCTGTCTCTCTCCCTCTCTCTCTGCCCCTCCTCTGCTCACACTCCCTATCTCAAAATAAATAACATAACATAACGTAACGTAATGTAACATATTTCCATTGCAATAATACATTTCTCTTCCTCTGTGGTGTGCATACATCTGGTCTATTTGTTTTTTCACTGCCTAGACCCTCTCATTCTTGTAACTGTGTTACTGTTCTGTTTTGTCCAACTGATGTCAATTTTCTTATTATTTACATCAAGTATAGATTTCACATGTTGACAATGTAATGATTCCCACCCAGTTGCAACACTTATTATGATGTCTTTACCACATTGTTTGAAATTCTTCTATTTCCTTGTTTATATTGGATTTTATCCAATGCATTTAGCAAGTAGGAACAAATCACCCTTCTTCCATTGATGAAGAGGCAACACTGCATTGTCTCAGATAACCAGTTGCTTTTTGCCTGCCAAATCAAACAACTAACTCTTCTCAGTTTTCACACTGGCACATAGAAAGCAATCAATAAAAAGATTGAATGAGATAAAAGAATGAATGAGACGTCCTTAATTTGTTGTGGTGGTCTGTATTGTTGATGATCCCTTTTTGCTTATTCTTATTCATGCATTTAATTGTGCTTTTCTATTAGAATGCAGTACGCAATCATTTTAAACAATTTGTAAGTATAGATAAGCAGAAGAAACAAGACAAAAAGCACCCATAAACCAGTCATCAGATGATAACTACTATTAACACCTCAATGTGTATTTTTCTGTCCATTCCTTTATATTCACATACATAAAGCATGCTTACTCCAAGTAACAGTTTCCTGACATGTAATTTTTTGAACTTTAAAAATATATATTGCAATTAATGCATTGCAGACAAATATGAATATCTATATTCATCTATAACATAATTTTAATGGAGGAATTTAATTACATCATATGTGCATACTATTTTTTATTTAAGCAATACCCTAGTGGGCATTTTGATTGCATTTGTCTATTATCACAAGGAGAATTGTAGCTTATTGAATTGGCTATCTATTGCAGTATGACAACTTACCCCCAAACCCTACTGGCTTAAAACAACACGATTCAGTTTCTGTAGGTCAGGATCTGGGCATGGCTTGGCTGAGTCCCCTGCTTCAGGACCTCTCACAAAGCAGCAGTTGAGGTGTTGGCTAGGGTTGGGTCTCCTCTACGTGCTTGACTGGAGATACTTGTACTTCCACGCTCACGTGATTGTTGCAGAATTCACTTCCTCAAGGGTTGTTGGACTGAGGGTCTCAGTTCCTAGCTGACTTGGCTGGGGGTGGCTGCCAGTTCCTTACCGCGGGGGGCCCCAACATGCCAGTGTGCTTCAGCAAAGCCAAGAAGAGGAATCCTTTACTCCTGGCATCTTAAAAGGATATCATGCATTTACTTGGCCAGGAGAGAGTCCGCCAGCAGGACAGAAGTCATAACCTCATGTGACCTAATCAAAGAAGTGACATACCATCACCTTTGCTGTATTATGTTTTTTGGAAGCAAATTACTAGACGAGCCTATACTCAAGGGGAGGAGATTATACAAGAGTGTGAATACCAGGAGGGTAGGGATCCTGGGGAGTAATTTAGGAGTATGCCACCAATGCTAACTATCTTGTAGTAAAGCCTTGTGCACATTCTTACATATTTCTAACTGATAAACCTTAGAAAAAATATTCCCGATGAGAGAATATGCATACTTTAGGGGGGTGTTGACTTCTATTTGCCAAATTGCTTTGTAGAAGTTGTTCAAGCTTGCGTTCCGACCAGCAGCTGCACTCCCAGAAAATCTGAGCAGTTCTGTTTAAAGCCTTTATCAATCTAATAGGTGAAAATGGATCCACCTTGAATCTCTTTCCTTTGACTTTCATGGTGTTGAACTTTCCAGCATTCCTGCTCACTGACCTTTTCCTTTCTGTCTCTTTTCTTTCCTCTTCTTTCAACTCCCATAGAAGATGGTGCCTCAGGGCTCTGCTCTTCAACCTTGTTTTTCTCTTTTCCAGCCATTCATTAAATGTTTGAGAGTGACAGTGTCCCATACCTTCAGTGAGCTTCCTACTCCAAGGTCAGGCACCCCCACTGGGTGCTGATTCCCAAGCAGAAGTCCTACCTGGCCCTCCTCCTGGATTTTGTTCCCATAGCTCGAGCCACCTGTAGATGTGTCTGTGTGGATGTCCCAGACATACCAGACTTAACCTGTCCACCTGAACACATCTTTCCCTTGGACCTCTACTCCCCACAGCACTGGCTTCCCTTCCTAGCTGGTCCTTGCTTCCTCCCTGACAGTACTACCACTGTCCTGTCGGCCCAGATAACTGTCCACAGAGTGAAAACACATCCCTGGGAGCCTTGGCAGATTCTCCCTGCGCAGAGTAAGGAAGAGTTTTGGAGGTGCAGGTAGTAGTCGCTTTCGGAGGAGGGGAGTTGGGCGAACCATGTTCTCCGATGACTCAGTCCTCTAATGAGACTGTGGTTCCCGTAACTGAGATTCAATAGTCACCCCCTACTGACAATGAGCCTCCAAGATTCTGGTCATTTCCTGCACCTGGGATAGCCTGCTCCTCTGATAATGTGTAACTCTGGGCCCTGCATTTATCACCTGCTTTGATTGCCGATGGAAATTTCTTTCCCATTCTTGGGAAGATTCTGCTGTTTATTTCTGCTTAAGGACCTCCACGCACAGGGACTGCTCCAGCTACACATACACTATTGTTCTACTTCACCTCTCTTTCTTAATTTTCTTAATGTTTATTATTATTGAGACAGAGAGCAACACAGCACGAGTGGGGGAGGAGCAGAGAGAGAGACACAGAATCCGAAACAGGCTTCAGGCTCTGAGCTAGCTATCAGCACAGAGCCCGACGCGGGGCTCGAACCCATGAACCGTGAGATCATGACCTGAGCCAAAGTCGGAAGCTCAACCGACTGAGCCACCCAGGCGCCCCTGTTCCACTTCACCTCTACACCTGCACTTGTCTCACAAGTGTGGAGTGTGAGCGGAAGGTCCTTCTTAACTATCCTCTTTTACCCAAAAGTGCAAGGAGGTGTGCACATGGAAAATACTCTTTTATATTCCTCACTCTCATTTTAATTGTTTCACCTGAATATATTGGGCAGAGCAGTCCCATTTTCCTCTTGAGGAGCTGAAAGATCTAATGTATGTACTAAACCAGCTGCACTTCAACTTGTAATGCTTTGCTCTAGTGCCCACTTTTCCTATCCCACCCCCAACCTCATGCTGCATCTTAAAATACTATGTGGGCTCTTTTCTTCATTCACCCCCTCCACCCTGAGACATGAGCCTTGTGATGTACACTTTCTTTTTCCCTCTTCACAAGGATCTCTCAACCTGGATTTTTAGCTAAGTCTTCCTTAGTTGTCTGCAGCAGCTTCTGTGCTTCCTCTTAGCTGAGTCCTTCCCCATTTCCTTTGGGGTCCCACAGCATCCTCCAGCCCTCTAGTTACACGTCCTCGGGGATTGCCCACTGTGCCCAGGGTGCCCCACGCAGGCCTGCACCTCATCTTTTCACCCGGGACTTCAGCGCCTGCCTTGAACTGCTCTTCGGCTTCTCTGTCTGTGCTGGCACTCATCCATCGGGCTCCTGTCACCGTAGTCTTCCTGTAGTATCATTGTCACTTGGTCAGTTCCTCACCCATCGTTTCCCATTTGCCACCATTTTTTTTTAAAGTCTATAAACTGGCCCCATCTTATGTATGATGTGGATTTTATTTCCTGTAACTTTGTGACACACTGTCTTCACTGTTCATCCCTGTCTTTTGCCATTAGTCGTCCCTTCCCCCATCCCTTTCCTCTCTTCCTTCTCCCCACTGTCGGATGTACCGCCTGTCCCCAAGGGCCAGCCCAAGGCACCTCCACCCAAACTACACAATAGAAGTCCCCTGCGGTATTTCTCAAATAATATTTTACCTGGGCCTGATCCTGGAACAATTTAAACCTGAATTCATGCATGGGATTCAGGCAGCTTTCTTCTTTCCAAATACTGATTGATTGATACTAATGCAGGCTAAATAAATAGTGAGAACAGCAACTTCCAGCTGACACTATGCATGGGCAATGGTGCGGCACTTAGAACCAGCCCCATACAGTTCCACCCTGTTACCCTCCTCGTTTACTTTTATTTTCTGACCAGAGGCTGAAGTGCATGCTTGTCAAGAAATATCTGGTGACTGAGAAGTCACTTGATTTTAACATATAAATAGCACATTCATAAAAATTTACCCTTCCTCTGTTTCATCTTGACAACCTTTGTGGAGCCTAATAATCCTTATCCCCATCAGAGACCGAAGCACAACCTTGGGATAATGGCAGAAGCTTCAAGGACACTGACTTCATTGTATTCATCCAGTGTTTACTGGTTGAAGCTGAACCACATGGGTTTTTTGTGGGGAGAATATTCTTTATGATCTTAGTAGTATTCTTGGTGTTCGCCATCTTTAACAACCAGTTTAATTCAGCCAATTACAATACTTTGTCTACATTTACAATATACTCTACCTATCTAAATATGCTAACTATAATTTGACACGATAATCAAGAGCTAGTTCCTCCGTCACCAGCATCTGACACAGTGATGCAGAGACCCTCTCGGAAGTGTGTGTTGTTGTCCGTGCTGTGCAGTTCCTCACAATGTTGGGCCAGTTTTTTAATCATTTTTTTACTTTAAAACTCAGCAAAATGCTGTTTTTCTCTTTCACAAAATCATTCTGGTTTTTTTTCCTATTGATTGTTTTTGGAGTGTGTTTATTTACAATCTCCCTTGGATTATGCATTGTGTCATCAGATGGGAAAGCTCAATAAGGGAAGTTAGTGAGACACATAATGCTATTTCAGGGGCGCCTGGGTGGCTTAGTCGGTTAAGCATCCGACTTTCGCTTAGGTCATGATCTCGCGGTTCGTGGGTTCGAGCCCCGCGTCGGGCTCTGTGCTGACTGCCAGCTCAGAGCCTGGAGCCTGTTTCAGTCTGTGACTCCCTCTCTCTCTGACCCTCCCCTGCCCATGCTGTCTCTCTCTCTCTCTCTCCTAGAAATAAATAAAAAACATTAAAAAATTTAAAAAAAAATAATGCTATTTCACTTTCCTGTAACGTTCTGTAATGCCTTGATGTCCCTCATCCCCAAAACAATGACACTTTTAATTTTAAACTTCTTCTTAACAAAAACTTGCGTTCAGGAGCCCATATTTATTCAAACTTAGCCAGCAATGTTTCAGAGTAGAGGACCTTAAGAGATCTGCTTTAAGAATAAAAATGGGTAGGGGCGCCTGGGTGGCTTAGTCGGTTAAGCGTCCGACTTTCGCTTAGGTCATGATCTCACGGTTCGTGGGTTCGAGCCCCGCGTCGGGCTCTGTGCTGACTGCCAGCCCAGAGCCTGGAGCCTCTTTCAGTCTGTGACTCCCTCTCTCTCTGACCCTCCCCTGTTCATGCTGTCTCTCTCTCTCTCTCTCCTAGAAATAAATAAAACATTAAAGAAAAAGAATAAAAATGGGTAGTAGTGAGTATATTATTTGTTTTTAAGTGGATATTTTTAAATCACTTAAGGGTGCTCAACATTATTTTTATTATTTAAAAGTGGTTTGGCAACATGTAGTAGAAACCTCCATAAGAGTGTCTTAAACAAATTCGTTTTTTTCCCCTTCATGTAATAAGAAGTCTTAAAGTAAGCACTTCGTGGTTTATAGAGTAGCTCAGGATGTTATAATAGGCCCATGCCCCTTGGGGCTTCGCCTATGAAAGTGGCTTCCTTCATAGGTGCCTGCCATCCTCCTAGACCTGACGTTCTCCTGTAGCTTCTGACATGGCACCTGTTTCTCGGCAGAGACTAGAGGAAGGGCTGAGCAGAAGGGGAAGAGTTTTTAAAGAGCTTTCCTGAAATTTCCCTTTCCTGAAGGCCACCTTGTGCCTTCCAATTACATCTCATTGAACAGGAGTCTCACTCGGCCACCTCTGTACCCTGGGAAGAGTACTTTCTGAGCTGGGAATGTTGCCATCCCAAATATGCCAACCATTCTGAGAGTAAGAAAGGGAGGGGAAGCTGGTTCTAGAATTGGCAGCTGGCAGCATCTGCCATTCTATTTCATTGGTTATTTTAATTTTTTTCATCGTTTGTGGTTAAAAGTTATAAATTTGGTGGTCTTAAAAGTCGAGAAGTTATTCAAGACAAGCATTTGTGAGATTTTTCACAAATTATGAATGAGTTCGGTTCATCTGAGTAGAGTTTTACTTTATTGGTTTTCCTTATTTTATGTTTATAGAGGTATTCAACTCTTTTAATTGTTCCAACACTTTAAAAAAATCATGTCACTGCATTTGTACAAAATGCTGATTATTGCCATGCATGGAATTTTATTAATAAAAATTAAATGTGTCATAAATTCATGCTGCCTGGTGTTTTGATTTTGAGATTTGCAAGTATGCTTGAAATCCTCCTAATATGAGAAAATAGGAACCTGCTGAATCATTCTGTCTACACTTTGCTGAAGAAATGCTCCCCCCCTCCATTAGCAGGGGCATTTTTAGATGAAAAGTTTATTGTAATTAAGATTTTATATAAGATAATCTTATAAAAGAAATATTTTTTAAAATAAATTTTTTCTTCTTTCTTCACAACATACTGGTGATGCTTATGGTCCTGTTCCATTGCAAGCTCCATTGTGAACCACAGACCTCAGAAACTGGAGGCAGGGAGAGTGGAACTGAGCTGTGATTGTTGTCACCAGAAAATATACTGGGAAGGAGTGAGCACAAGGCAGGAAAAATTTGCTTTGCTGTTAAAAAAAAGAAAAACAAAAAAGAAAAAGAAAAGAAAATTAGATGAATCAGCCACTCTCATTGAGTCAGTAGTAATACATTTTATTCATTTAAATTCCTGATGATCTCATTCTGCACGGTTTATCAGAATATAGGTGCATGTACAAAATACCGTTATTCCCTCACAAGATGCCATGGTCGTGTTTACTGAAAGCTTAGCTTACGAAGCTCTTTCATCTTCTGATGGTTGTGAGGTGTGTGTTACTCTTTCTCTGAGTAGGAACATCTGAGTTGCTGATGACATGTTGGTGACATGACTAGACCTTTACCACTTATTTAAGGAGAGTGAAAGTGTGTGTGTGTGCATGCACATGTGCAAATGTGCATGTATACACATGTGCTCCCATATGCATACTTGTTAAGAAAAAAAGGGGAGGTGAAAAGAAAAAGAATCTGGCAGCATTTCTGAAAAAGGTGTTCAGAATTGCCTGATTTCCTTGGATGCTATCCCAGAAGCTTCTCATCAGATGAACTAGCACACAGCATAGAACAGATGTAAAATAGAGCTCAAAATCTTTTCTCTACATGAGGTTATTGCAGTGGTTCAAATATTTGCTATAATCTTTGCAATTAAAGTGTATACTATCCACCTCTACTTCAGTCACATTTATTCAATAAAAACAAGACTCTTCTGTTCTTAGTATATTTTACTTCTGTATTTAACAACTAAGGGAGACTTCCTAAAAATGTGTCCTTTTTGTATAATAATAATAATAATCAGGAGGGGCACCTGGGTGGCTTAGTCGGTTAAGCGTCCGACTTTCACTTAGGTCATGATCTCGCGGTTCGTGGGTTCGAGCCCCGCGTCGGGCTCTGTGCTGACTGCCAGCTCAGAGCCTGGAGCCTGTTTCAGTCTGTGACTCCCTCTCTCTCTGACCCTCCCCTGCCCATGCTGTCTCTCTCTCTCTCTCTCCTAGAAATAAATAAAACATTTAAAAAAATAATAATAATAATCAGGAGCATTATTTATTCATTTTTTGATAATACATTCTAGTCTTTTGAGCTATAAGCATATGGGTTTATATTATAACACCAGTTTTTTAAAAGCTGCTTTTAAAAAGGTTAAGACATTTTGCCTTAGGAAATATGGCCATCAGTAAGTCTAATTTATGACCTAGTACAAGAATCTCCATCATAACATCCAGGACAAGCTAATGGTGACCCAGTCTCTGAGCCCACCTATTATACAGAGTTCATGGCTTTTCAAGAAGAGCCCATTCCTTTTTAAAACAAAGTTCTAATTTTTACCTATTTTTCTTCGTGTTCACTTCAAATTGTCTTCCATGTAACCTACATGGTTGGTTCTGGCTCTGCCCTAGGCACCAGCCCCAAATTACCTCACATCTTAGTGACGGTTACGCTAATATTTGAATGCAACAATTTTGTCCCTTCTAAATATTTTATTCTCCAGGCCAAAAATCCCCATGGATGTTTGAAGCAGGGGAAGAGCAGTGAATGGTGGTGTGGCAGGATGTTTTTCCAGGAAAGGCCAATGCGTTCCTGACAGACATAGAAGCTCTATGTGTTAGAGTTGACCGGAAAGGTGAATGCAACTCAACACCTAGGCAGCTCACATGAGAAGAGGGTTTGAATGCAGACGCCACACCTATAGATACATGTATAAACAGGGGTCGCTATACAGGTACATATTTCTTTCCTCCATCAGCTGAGATGACTTAAAACCAATAATACTCTGGTAGCCACAAGCATACCGAACACCCAGATGGTGGTTTTCAATACCATTCTCCAGTAAAAGGAACCAGGGGTTGGAAAAATGACTGATTTTGGACTAAGAAAGGAAACACTCAAGATGAGCCTGAAGAATCTTGTCATGCCAGAAAGTAAAGAATTAAAAAGCCACATTACTGGGTGTATGTCAAAGATCACACGGTCCAACAGAAAGAGCTTCTAATATCCAAAACTGACACAATGTAAACAACACAATATAATAGTGTTGGATGATGACCCAAAATAAAGAATAAATATTCATGAGTCCATATAGATAAAGATAAATAATTTGATAGCTAAATTATAGGGGAGAAAATCTCTTGTGCAGAAGAATTCCAAATATTTTATGTAAGTATTTCCACTTAAAGGACATAGAGCATAATTCCCCACTCCTTTAGTGTTGGCCACTCATAGTGACCCCCTTTCAAAGAGTACAGTATAAAGGAGGAAAATGTAGTGATTTCACAGTAGAGAAACCTGACAAATATTATTTCAGTTAGGTTACCAAGGCTATCAACAGTATAAATCATGTTACTACTATATACCCCTGATGGGATGGGATGAAAATGACATTTTACTTCTGTGATCTTCTTCCCCTAAACCAGTATTCCCATTATAATCCTGCAAAAAAAATTATGTGAAGCCCAATTAAGGGATGTTCTATAAAACTCTTGACCTGTACTCCTCAAAACTACAAGGTCACCAGAAACAAGGAAAGTCTGAGAAGCCATCACAGCCAAGAGGAGCCTAAGGAGACGTTAAAATTAAATTTAGTGTAGGTAGCCTGGTTGAATGCCAGAGCAGAGAACGAACATTAGAAAAACTAAGGAAATATGAATAAATTAAGGAATTTAGTAAATAATGATCTATCAAAGCTAGTTTTTTTCATTGTGGCAAATGTACCATATTAACAGAAGTTCTTAATAATTGGGGAAACTGGATGAGGAGGCTTAGGGGAACTCTGTACTATCTTTTCAATTTCTCTGTTAAACTGTTCTAAGACATAAAGCTCATTAAAAAATTTTTTTAAAGATGCCTAGGAGAAAATCTGGAAGACTTTGGGTATGGTGATGCCTATTTAGATACAACACCAAAGGCACAATCCATGAAACAACCAAATGGAGGTGGGCCTCTTAAAATTAAAAACATCTGCTCAAGGCAAGATAGTGTCAAGAGAATGAGAAAACAAGCCACAGACTGAGAGAAAATAACACATCTGATAAGGAACTTGTATACAAAATATACAAAGAACTCTTAAAACTCAGTAATAAGAAGACAACAACCCAGGTTTTTTTTTTTTTTTTAATGTTTTTATTTATTTCTGAGAGAGAGAGAGAGAGAGAGAAAGCGTGAGCAGGGGAGGGTGAGAGAGAGAGGGAGACAGAATCTGAAGCAGGCTCCAGGCTCTGAGCTAGCTGTCAGCACAGAGCCCGACGCGGGGCTCAAACCCACAAACGGTGAGATCACGACCTGAGCTGAAGTCGGACCCTTAGCTGACTGAGCCACCCAGGCACCCCGACAACAACCCAGTTTAAAAATGGGCAAAAGAGGGGCACCTGGGTGGCTTAGTCGGTTGAGCGTCCGACTTTCGCTTAGGTCATGATCTCGCGGTTCGTGGGTTTGAGCCCCGCATCGGGCTCTGTGCTGACTGCCAGCTCAGAGCCTGGAGCCTATTTCAGAGTCTGTATCTCCCTCTCTCTCTGACCCTCCCCTGCTCACGCTGTCTCTCTCTCTCTCCTAGAAGTAAATAAAATATATTAAAAAAAAAAAATGGGCAAAAGACCTTAACAGCTCACTAAAGAAGATATACAGATGGCAAATAAGCAGGTGTAAAAGGTGTTCAACATTATATGTCATGAGAGAACTGCGAGTTAAAACAACGGGATACGGCTGCACACCTATTAGAATGGCCGCAGTCTGGAACACTAGTAATACCGAACGCTGAGTGAGGAGCAACGGGAACTCGCATTCATTGCCGGTGGGAATGCAAAACAGTATTGCTACTCTGGGAGGCAGTTTGCCTGTTTCTTACAAAAGTAAACATACTCTTGCCATACGGTCTAGCAATCACGCTCTGTGTTTTTTACCCAAAGGAGTTAAAACTCGTGTTCACACAAAAACCTGCACATGGATGTTTATAGAAGCTTTATTCATAATTGCCAAAACTTGGAGGCCACCAAGATGTCCTTCAGTAGATGAATGTGGTCCATCCAGACAACGGAATACTATTCATGAACATGAAGGGAGCTGCCAAGCCATGAAAAGACATGGAGGAAACATAAATGCATATTACTAAGTGAAAGAAGACAATCTGAAAAGGCGACGCAGTGCATAATTCCAATTATATGACATTCTGGAAAAGGCAAAGCTATGGAAACAGTAAAAATGTCAGTGGTTGTGAAGAGTTACAGATGAGGAGGAATGAATAGGGAAAGCCCAGAGGATTTTGAGGACAGTAAAACTGCAGTCATGGACATACGTCATCATATAGTTATCAAAACCCATGGAATGTACAACACCAAAAGTGGACCCTAATATGACCTGTGGACTTTGGGTGATAATGATGTGTTAATGTAGGTGCAGCCAATGTGACGAATGTACCACTGTGATGCAGGATGTCGATGACGGGAAAGGTTGTCCATAGGGCAGGGGGGTGGCGGGTGGTGAGATTATGCAAAACTGTCTGTACTTGCCCTTCAGTATTGCTGCGAACCTGCGACTATTCTAAACAATAAGGTTTATTCATTTTTTAAAATGCCAATAAGAAGTATATTACATCCTCTCCCAGTAGTCAGGCTGAATGGAAGTCAGATTATCTGAAGTTTAAGCACGTTGCTAGAACTTGGAGTCAGAAGAAGAGACTTAAAGTGAATGACTTAATGTTTAATGGCTTCAGACTCCGATGACAGAATGCTCTCATCCTTCTCAGATGGACAGGACTTCTCTCCCTGTGCAGTGCAGGATGGGCAACAGGAATGTTTGCTTTTGTGACTCCCACTCTTGATCCTGCTAACTGGTAGACGTACACACCTCTGGTGAAGCCACACACTACGTTCTCTCTGCGTACCTTCAGGTCTGCTTTCCGGGAATCCAAACATGTAGACTATGCTTTCAGAGCTTTGACCTATCTTGCTTTGATTGTGTTTAACACAAGCAGTGCGCCCTCGACAGCACTGCTGACAACTCCAGCTTCTTCAAATATTCTCAGTAAAATCTGTTTTCAGACTCTCTCTTACCCTGGCCCTCCTCTGATTCCAGCCCCATTACTGAATACCTTTCCCACTACTTTATTTCAACGTTCATTTTAAAACCTAATGCCCAGAACGGCTGAAGGGCTCTACAGGTCATCTGATTATTTCAGAGTACAGTGGACTCTTGTATTCATCTGGACGTTGTAATTACATTAATGCCGCCTAAAATTATATTAAGTGTTTTAGCAGCCCCATCTCACTAGCTCTTGTTGAGACCGTAGTTAAAAACATCCCCGAGGCCTTCATCCTGTGAACTAGTGCATCACGCAGCTGCTCATAAAGTCTCTCCTCCAACTTGTGCTTTTATAATTGAATCTCTTTAAATGTAAATGCAGACAATTACATTTGTCCTAGTTAAATTTCGTCTTGTTATTTTGAGCCCAGAGTTCCAGCTTATTGAAATCTTATTGAATCTTGGTTCTGTCTGGATTTCTGTTATGCGTCCTTGTTTTTGTCTGTGGCGCAGGTAGAGGCGGCTTGCAGATGTATCTATCCCGGCCGGGCTAGCTCAAAGCCAGAGGTATAGAGAGGAGGCAGCAGTGATGATTGCCCGGGAGTGGGGAAGGCCAGCTGCCTTCTCTAACAAAGTAGCAATTCTCTGGTATTTTTGGTGCCAGGTCACAATCCAGCATCACAAAATACATTGAAAGTCATCTGTTACTAGTTGCATTTAAGAAACTGAAGATCACGAAGGACTTACAGAGGAGAGTAAATTTGAGACTGTCATCCCTCCCACTCCCCTGCATTCTCAGAGACATTCCTCAACGGGACAAAAGGGGGCAGAACTGAACTAGTGGCAGCCTGGCCTCTTGGAGGCTGCAGTGTACATTGGGTCTGCCCAGTGCTGCTCTGCACAGTGGTCCTCAGTCTGTTGTTAAGCCTACAGCATGCCTGAAGGGTCCCATTCCCGTGAGGGACACCCTTTCATAAGTGTGGTTGTACATTATGAGCTGCTGCTTAGGCAGAGGCTGCCAGCATGCTGGGGGTTATTCTAGTGCATCAGATGTTCCCCTATTCCTCTCTCTCCTGCTGCTTCATGACATGCCACTGGCTTGCAAAATCTCAGCTCTCACATTTAAAGCAGCGATTGGCGAGCTGCAGCACGTTAAAGCTGGGGATGGCAAACTATGGCCCATGGACCAAATCTGGCTCACCACCTGTTTTAATACATTGTTAAATGTCTTAAAGGGGGGATAAGGGGGGAAAAGTTTATTTATTTATTTATTTATTTATTTATTTATTTTATTTGAGAAGAGAGAGAGAGAGAGAGACAGAGTGAGCAGGGGAGGGTCAGAGAGAGAGGGAGCTACAGACTCTGAAATAGGCTCCAGGCTCTGAGCTGGCAGTCAGCACAGAGCCCGACGCGGGGCTCAAACCCACGAACTGCGAGATCATGACCTAAGCGAAAGTCGGACGCTTAATCGACTAAGCCACCCAGGCACCCCGGGTAAAGGTTTTTTAAAGAATAGTATTTCATGATCCATGAAAATGGTATGAAACTCAATCTCATATAATAAAATGCAAAATGAAGTTTACAGAAACTGCACTGGACACACCACCCCCGTTTGTTTCTCTATTGTCACCAGTTGCTTTTGTGCTGCTCTAGCAGACACAGGTACTTGTGACAGAGACGTTAGGGCCACAAAGCCTAAAATATTTACCACCTGGCCCTTTATAGAAGACGTTTGTCAGTTGTGTGGTAAAGGATCACTTGTGTCAGAGTCACCTGGGATGCTTTTGAAACCAGACTCCTAAGCCCCACCCCAGACCAAAGCCATTGGAATTTGGAGCTAAGGCCCAAGAACGTGCATTGTAAGCTAGCTCTTGTGGTTCACATCTTGACCAACACTAAGACAAAACTAATGACAGTGAGCATAGAATATGGGACAGGAAAAGATTCTGCCATGCTCTCTGCCCGGCTTACTGTCTTTTTATCCCATATAATGTAAATTTTCTTCAAACTGTATAAATTGTATTGGTCAGTTCCTAAACACTTCTCCAAATCAGCCCTCTTCCAGACTTTTCTCTTCTGTAGTAAGAATGCTGTACTGGTGTCCTAGGGCTGCCACAGCAAATTACCACAGGTTGGATAACTTAACCGAAATGCTTTTTCTCTCACAGTTCCGGAGCCCAGAAGCCTAAAATCCGGCAGCGCAGTGCTCCTTCAGGGGTGCCTGGGGAAGAGGGCATTCTTTGCCTCTTGTGTCTGTGGGTGTTCGCGTTCCTTGATTGTGGCCTCATCCTCCAAACTCTGCCTTCATGGCCATGGTGCCTCCTCTTCTCCATGTCTTCTCTCCCATCTGCCTCAAATCTTCCCCTGCCTTTCTCTTAAAAGGACACTCGTCATTGGATTTAGGACCCACACAGATAATCCAAGATGATCTCATCTCTAGATCCTTAACTTAATTGCATCTGCAAAGAACCTTTTTCTGAACAAAGCCACATTGACGGGCTCTAGGATCAGGGCACGCACATGTCTTCTGGGAAGCCCAGCGGCCAGCCCCATACACCATGGCTTACCTCTTGCTCCAGCAGCCATTCAGCGTCCGAGTCTTGATGATTCCATGCCTCCCTCTGCAGGCCTGTCGGTCCCGTTTTTATTCTTTTCTGTCCACAGGAATCTCTTACTTAGAAATTTATAGTGTCGTCCTGCTCTTCGAAAAATTTATAATGCATTTCTGACCCTGAAAGTAGGGGCTTTTTATAGTAATATTGCCAGCAGTATTGTCCATTTCCTTCTCCCTCTCCTTCCCTATTTGTTTCGTACCTTCCAGCCACACTGTACCATTTGCTGTTACTGTCCCTGCGCCTGTCTTGTTTCTGAACTCGCTCACCCTGTTTCTTCCTCCGTCCTCACCATCAGTAATCCTGCTCTTGCGTCACCTAAGACCCAAACATCTCTCAGGGCTCATTGAGGTCCTCCCTCCCCACAAGACTTTTACTGCTTCTTCCCACTGGATATGAGTCTCTGAGACTTTTGCACACGTGATGGGATTCATCTTATCCCACCTCATGTCATAAGGTCTACATTGGCACTGTCTGGGCTCTACATAAAAACTTCCTTGGGTCAGGGATTGTGAGACAGTCTACTCAGTTGGTTTAGAACTAGGGCTCTGAATCAGACTGTTTGGTCCAACACCATTCACTTACTAGCTGTGGATCCTCGGGCAGGTTGTTTAAAATCTCATAATAGTTTTCATCATAAATGCGGAGAATAATAACAGCTCCTTTCTAAAGCTGTGAGGATCACATGAGATAATGCACATAAAGTACCTGGAATATAGTGAACATGTTACATTTAGTCTTTTGTTGTCTGTCTTTTTTTTTTTTTTAGATGTTTATTTATTTTTTGAGAGAGACAAGAGTGTGAGTGAGGGAGGGGCAAAGAGAGAGGGAGACACAGAATCTGAAGCAGGCTCCAGGTTCCTAGCTATTAGCACAGAGCCTGACACTGGGCTCAAACCCACAGACCACGAGATCATGACCTGAGCCAAAGTCGGATACTTAACTGACAGCCACCCAGGTGCCCCAGCTTTCTGTTGTCTTATCTCTGTTTCCTGAAGGCTAAGAAAAGGACTTCTATAAGTAGGTACTAAATAAATACCTATAAAGTTTATGTCATCAAATTCAAACCTGAGACCAGAAGCAGATGACCTGAGTTTTTCTGTTCAAACCGCATGTTTATCAACTCTAGGTATGACATGTCTTTAGCAAGAACCACCATAAATAAACCAACTTTCTATCTTTTGCTGGATGTGAGAACTGTTAGAAATTCTGTTGTAATATTCTTTTTGATACTGTTTTTTTTTTTCATCAAACGGATAGTTGGTGTTTAAATATGGTGTTCTTAGTGGTTTCTATCATGCAACTTAGTTTGTAGCCTGAAGTAAACAAAGAGTAGAGACATTCATTGTTATGACGTCCATTGAAAGAAGCAGGCACCTGTGGAAAGGAAAGAAACCTTGGGCCTATGATACCTGTCAGGACTAGTACATTTATAGATTTCTTTTCAGTCTATAGTGATGCTCATAACGAAGAGCACCCTTGTGGCAAATCTCATTAAAGATGGCCCTTGAATCAGGGAAATGCAAATCAAAACCACAATGAGATACCTCTTCACACCTGTCAGAATGACTGAAAGTAACAACTCAGGCAACAACAGCTGTTGGTGAGGATGCAAAGAAATGGGAGCTCTCTTGCACTGCTGATGGGAATGTGCACCAGTGCAAACTGGTGCAGCCCTTCTGGAAAGCAGTTTGGAGGTTCCTCAAAAAATTAAGACTAGAGCTACCCTATGACCCAGCAATTGCACTACTAGGAATTTATCCAAAGGATACAAAAATGCTGATTCGAAGGGGCACATGCACTCGAATGTTTATAGCAGCACTATCAATAATAGCCAAACTATGGAAAGAACCCAAATGTCCGTTGACTGAGGAATGAATAAAGAAGATGTACAATGGAATAGTACTCAGTGATCAAAAAGAATGAAACCTTCCATTTGCAACAATGTGGATGCAACTAGAGTCTATTATGCTAAGCAAAGTAAGTCAGTCAGAGAAAGATAAATATATTATTTCACTCATGTGAAATTAAAGAAACAAAACAGATGAACTTGGGAAGGGAAGGAAAAATAAAACAAAAACAGAATGGGAGGCAAACCATAAGAGACTCTTAAATACAGGGAACAAACTGAAGGTTGCTGGTGTGGTGTTGGGTGAAAGGATGGGCTAAGTGGGTGACAGGCATTAAGGAAGGCATTTGTTGGGATGAACACTGGCTGTCATATGTAAGTGATGAATCACTAAATTCTATTCCTGAAAATGCAGCTGGTCTGGAAAACAGTGTGGAGGTTCCTCAAAAAATTAAAAAGAGAACCCCCTTATGACCCAGCAATAGCACTGCTAGGAATTTACCCAAGGGACACAGGAGTGCTGATACATAGGGGCACACGTACCCCAACGTTCATAGCAGCACTCTCAACAATAGCCAAAACATGGAAAGAGCCTAAATGTCCATGAACTGATGAATGGATAAAGAAGATGTGGTTTATCTATACAAAGGAACACTACATGGCAATGAGAAAGAATGAAATCTGGCCATTTGCAGCAACGTGGATGGAACTGGAAGGTATTATGCTGAGTGAAATAAGTCACAGAAGGACAGATATCATATGTTTTCACTCATATGTGGATCTTGAGAAACTTAACAGGAGTCCATGGGAGAAGGGAAGGGGAAAAAATAGTTATAAACAGAGAGGGAGGGAGGCAAACCCCAAGAGACTCTTAAATACAGAGAACAAACTGAGGGTGGATGGGGACGTGGGGGAGAGGGGGAAATGAGTGATGGGCATTGAGGAGGGCACTGGTGGGAATGAGCACTGGGCGTTTATGTAAGCTAATTTGACAATAAATTATATTAAAATAAATAAACTCTTCCTGAAATCATTATTACCCTAATGGTAACTAACTTGGACTTAAATAAAACCTTTAAAATAAAAATAAAATACTGATTAAAATGAGAATTAAAAATGGCCCATGAAAGACTACATTTGCCTCATGATTCATGGCCTACCACACTCTGACGTGAGAAAGGAGCTCTGGGCAGAGGGCACTCTTGGTGGCTGCACCCTTAGGCTGCCCTGGCTTAGAGATGGCTCTTAGTCCCGTTGGTGGACACGGTTCTAAAGAGGATTGAAAACGTGTTTTTCAAAACATCAGGCCTGGGTGTCATGGTAGGAAGTCGTAGAGGAACGTGGGCAGAGCTCTGGCTTAGAACCAGATTTTGAAAACACTTCAGAGGAGTTGCTATAATTATAGAACTTGACAACACAGATTGCAAGGCCGCAGTAACCCTCCCCAATACAGAGCGTGCAGTTCAATAAAGTAGGGACCTGATTAATCTGATATTGTGTTCCGGAATTGGACTTTCTGGTCTCTCTTAGAGGATTTTGCTCTTTGAGACTTCCACAGGGTTTTACCGAGCAATCCTATGTGCAGGCAGCTTTTAGATATTGTTAAACTTCTTCCGGATGTGCATAAATTCCCCAACAAATGGACTGTACTTATTTAGGTAGGAGTCATATATTCTGAAATTAAGTGTGTATCTTTCCATGGAAGCAGAGCTATTAAGTTTACCTTAAAGGATAAATTTAAAAAGCAAAGCAAATCTAACTCATAATGTAGCCAAAATGTAGTACATTGGCAATAATATATATTCTTAAAAACATGCTTTTTGCCAGTCCTTGCCCCTTCCCAACTATCCATACCTAGAAGGAAGCCTCCCCCTCAAGGAATCAAAGAAAAATAGCTGAGTAACAACTTTTTATCTTTCTCTCCAAGTCTCTCCTTGTATGGAAGTTTAGAGTCTGTTGACTGAAAGCTGAAGCTGTCTGGATTTTAGGGACACTATCAGATGGTAGTTTCCTTTGGAGGAGGCCAAGTTTGTGTCCAGGTATATGGGGCTTTTCATTCAACCTGTATGGGACCTCTGGTGCCTAAAGAATAACAATTATAATGATTTTAGAAAGAATAACTAATGCACACTTACTATATACCAAGCATGGTTCCAGATGCTTCACATATGTTAATTCATTTAATCTTTACAAAAACCTTATGAGATTCGTTCTCACCATTTTCCACATAAGGGGAACCACAGTACTTGAGAGGTTAGGAAAGATGCTAAGATCAAACAGCCAACAAAACCTGACCCAAGATTCCAGCGCAAGCAGTCTATCCCTAGTGTCTACACTCTGGATGCGTATGACCACCCGTGTGCAATCTCTCCGTGTGCAATCTTAGATGCATTTTTCTAGTTTCTCCCACAACCTGCATGTAACACTCTGTTGCTGCCTCAAGGAAATGAGCTGTACACACACCACATTCCCAGGAATGCCCCACAGCCCACCACTGCATTATCTAGAACTGCCATTGGCCTTTGAATGGCCCTGGCCCTCACTTAGACTTGACTGGGGATTTTGGACTCTTCTTCAGAGCTGCTGCTTTTACTCTGGGACTCCCCCAACCCCAACCCTTCCCACGTGTCCCTCATCCATACCCATTTTCCTCTCCTCCTGGCCTGCGCCATACAGGTGATGGGGTCCCCTAACTTTCCTGATAGCTAAAGCTAAAACCGATTCAGTACTACTCATCAAAGCAAAGCAAAACAAAAAGCCAAGAAGATGAACTTTATTATGCTTAATGCCGACAAGGAAAGAAAAACAGGTTGAATCAGAGGAACGTGAAGGGTAAGTATGTAAATGGACATTTGTGAGAGTCAACAGGAAACTTATAGTTTTTCAGTAATGTTAAAGGTTCAAGGAACTGAATCTATATGAGGCTTCATTTCACTTCATTTCTTATAGTGCAGCCTTATCGGCACCTGTCTTGCCTTTCAATTTGCGGGCGTAGTGAGGTGAGGAATGATTTTCCTGAGATAGCTAAGAAAGTGTCAGACTGTGGAAGGAGAGCCCATCTGAAGGCACCTGTGCTCTAAGCAGCGGTTGCAGTGATGACTTTGATGAGTTGTGATGGGTGAAATGAGAAAACACAGCTTGTGCGTGCTCTTTTTATGGGAGGAAAAATGGTGATGTAAGCGAGAGAGATGAGGTGGTTTGTGTGGGATGATGGGACTGCAGCGCCATGCAGAAAGCAGGGGTGGGGTGGAGCGGGGATGGGGGAGAGATGGCGGTGTATGGGGTAGTTGCAAGCACACTGTTTCCTAAGTGATGCTGTAACTTGACTAACCCTGGACATCGTCTTTAAGTGCACTGATCGCATTTCCTCTACAAGTGCATGGTCTCTAAGTATTGATCACATAACTAGAAAAATTAAAATAATGAGAAATTAATAAAAGTAATTCTGGAGTTCAGTCAAGTGACTGCAAATAAGACCACTAAAAATAGAAAGCAGTTGCCTCTAGTTAGAGAGTGATTGTAGTTTATAACCGGGAGGAAGACATAAGTTTTAAAAATTCTTAGGACACCTATAGGTATCTCAGTCTGTTAAGCGTCCAGCTCTTGATTTCAGCTCAGGTCATGATTTTACAGTTTGTGAGATTGAGCCCTGTGTCGGGCTCAGGGCTGACAGCTCAGAGCCTGGAGCCTGCTTCAGATTCTGTCTCCTTCTCTCTTGGCCCCTCCCCTGCTCATGCTCTGTCTCTCTCTTTCTCTCAAAAATAAATAAACATTAAAAAATTTTTTTTAAAAATACATTCAAGTTGACTAAAGTCTCCAAATCCAAGGAGATAAATGGCAAAGGTCAACCATAGACGTTTCATAAAAGAAATGAAACTGTGGTTAGTAAACCACAGCTAACTAAATCTATGAAAGTTACACAATATTTTAGCTCTAAAGTCACTTTTTTGTTAAGTAGCAATGACATGCAGGAGAGGGTGGAGGTAAGCTCCTACTTCATACATTGTTGGTGGTATTATAAAGCCATACAATTCTGTTGGGAAATAATTTGTTAGTTCTTACTATGAAGCTTAAGAATCATTATATCATTGATTCAGTAATTCTATTTAATGGGCTCTAGCTTAAGCAAACTAAAATAGTGGGTACAGTGAAAGCTATGTACAAAACTACTCACTCATATTACTATTTATTAAAATCAAACATTGCAATTGAGTTAAATGTTTAACAATAATGGACTATTTAGTGAATTATGATATAGGGCCCAAAGGAATATTGTGCAACTATTAAAATTATGATTATGGTGGGCGCCTAGGTGGCTCAGTCGGTTGAAGGTCCAGGTCTTGATTTCGTTCCCAATCATGATCCCAGGGTTGTGAGATTGATTCTCTCTCTGTCTCTGTCTCTCTGTCTCTGTCTCTCTCTCTGTCTCTGTCTCTCTCTCTATCCCTGCCCTCTTCCCCTGCTCTCTCTCTCTAAAATAAAAAAAAATTTTTTTGATTTAAAAATAAAGTTTCTTTAAAAAATAAATAAAGTAAAATAGTGATTATGGAGATTGCATTAAATTATTTTGAAATGTGAAGTTTAGAAATGTTGAAAAATTACATGCATAACACAAATGATATATATATATATTTTAATGTTTTTATTTATTTTTGAGAGAGAGACAGCATGAGCAGGAGAGAGAGGGAGACACAGAATCTGAAGACAGGCTCCAGGCTCTGAGCTAGCTGTCAGCACAGAGCCTGACGCGGGGCTCGAACCCACGAACCGTGAGATCATGACCTGAGCCAAAGCCGGGCACTTAACCGACTGAGCCACCCAGTCGCCCCTGATATTTTTTGTTTTTAAATTTTTTTATTTTAATACTTTTTATTTATTTTTGAGAGACAGAGCATGAGTGGGAAAGTGTCAGAGAGTAAGGGAGACACAGAATCTGAAGCAGACTCCAGGCTCTGAGCTGTCAGCAGAGCTCAAACTCGTGAACCGGGAGATCACGGCCTGAGCCGAAGTTGGACTCAACCGACGGAGCCACCTAGGCGCCCCTACAAATGATTTTTTTTCTATTTTATTTAATTTATTTATTTAATTTACATCCAAGTTAGTATATAGTGCAACAATGATTTCAATCAAAAAGAATGAAATCTTGCCATTTACAAATGATATTTTTTAAAGCCAACTTTTTGAGCTACACTTTATCGATTATGATAAATATTAATCTTCCTGGATGAAGTTTGTATCCTATTTTATAGTGTATTTTCTTTTCCCTATCAAAGAAGAAAAATTCAATGAAGTCTCCCTTGTAAAGCAATATTTATCTATAAGGGCAAGTTTTAGTCTAGAATTGTCCTGAAAGATAGGTATTCAAACAATTATATTTCATTGTTGTTCTTGGTATATAATTTTCTCATTTTGCCAACTCTTTCATTTTTACCATACTGAGGAAATCAAGAAAGCAGACAGAGGGAAATATTTTCAGAGAATGATGTATTTGAGATATGGTGCCCCTGCTTTTTGAAAGACCTACATTCGTGCCTGCTTTTGCTAACCGAAAGAAATCCAAAGTAGATTTTTGCTTTTACAAAAAAGGCAGAAAGCAAAAATAGCATTCAGCGCTTGTTTTGCAGTGAACTGTCACAGAGGCAGCGCAAACCCCAACCAGTGAGGGTGGCCCCGCCAAGCGCCTTCCCCCGGGGTCTACACTCAGCATCTAGGCATCCGGCTGCCATCACTTTGAACTGTGTCTGTGAGCATCTGTGCTTTATCTCGATGTATTTTGTTCATCATGAGCAGGATGGGTCCTAAGGTATCAGAAAAGAGGTTATTTTGGGAGTTTAGGAATGTGCAAAACATTTTCCGTTTAAATTCATGGTAATTGCTTCTTTGTTTCACACCATTTCAGCTTAGTAAAAGTCTAATAGGAATCTCCCCTTTCTGATAGCAGGGGAAATCTGTAATCCACAAAGTAATAGTTACTATTCTAAAATTTTTACCTGCCACAGATTTGATGCATCTGTGTACAGATTATACAGGTCTATCCACACAGCTGAGCATCTTCTGTACCAATCAACTATATAAACACTGGAAAATAACTTGTTGAAAATAACTTTATAATTCATTTTACCTTTAAGCGTTTTTCATGGCTTCTCAGGTGCCACTGTTATAAATACAGAAAAGGCAGACCAGTAGGACAACAAAGTCATGAGCTTCCATGCTTTTATCTAAATACAAGTGGAAAAGTTGATATTCTAATTTAAAAACTAATCCATGTCATTTAAATAGAGAGTGAAACAGAGATCACAAACCCATTACCTTCTCTACACACATCCTTGCAGTTGGTCTAAGCACAATTGTGGTTTTTATAAGCAAGATATTTGATGCTCTGTAATTCTAGCAAGAATATCAATTGATATGTTGGGATCTAGTGCGGTTTTTGTTTGTTTGTTTGTTTTTTGTTTTAATCCCTAAAGTAACAAACTATTTTAAAACAACAGCAGCAGAGCGGGAGACTTCAGCTTTCCAGAGATCGAAGAAACATACTTTTCCCTATTCTTTCCCCTAAGAACTAAAAACTCTGGACATTTTATACTAAACAAACATGAAGATGAACAGTGGAAAGAAGAAGGTAGATAAGCTAGAGACCTCAGGACCAGAGGAACAGGGGGGTGAGTTCCCTGGGTTTCCTTCTTGCTTCATATACCCCAAACTTGCTGAAGAAGCTGGCAAACCAGAAATGCCAATTACGAAGACAGAAAAAGCTCCAACAACAGAAAAGCCAACAGACGGGAAAGCGGCAGCCTAGCAAGACTGAAAACTTTTCGATAATAACCCCTTTACTTTAGCCAAACATCCCAGACAAAAATATAGGCCCAAGTGCACCCATACCAGCAAAGGCACGGTGGGGAGTCCAGGCTTCCACACTGATGAAGCTGTAAGGAGGGCCCCAACACACGTGCCAGGGTGGCTTCAGAGAAGGTGAAGTAGGGAGGCTAGGTTCTCATCCCCACTGGACAGTAATGACCCCCTTGGTGGAGACCATGTTGGGACCTGGAGCTCCCATCCCTACCCAACAGGAGTCCCTTTTTTCTCCAATGTCAGCAGACCCCAGTGGGGAAACTGGACTTCTACCCCCACTTTGCAGTAATAAGGCAGGACTTCCCCATTTCCCTAAACAAGGGTACATCAAAGGAAACCAGTTAAAACAGGTTTGGTGATATCCCGAGTCTCATCACAAAATACACAATGTCCAGGTTTCTGTTGGAAATCACTCACAATACAAGAAACTAGGAAGATCTCAAACTGAATGAAAACGGCAATCAGTAGAGGCCAACACCAAGATAACAGAGATGTTAGGATCATCTGACAACGGTTTTAAAACAGTCACTAAAAATGCATCAGTGAATAGTTATGAACATGCCTGAAAAAATAGAAAATCTCAGCAAAGAAATAGAAGATATCAAAAAGAACCAAATGGAAGCTTCAGAACTGAAAACACAATAGCCCAAATAAAAAGCTTAGTGTATTGACAGAATTGCAGAATAGAGAGGAAAGAATTCATGAACCGGAAGATAAAACAAGGGAAATTACTGAGTCTGAACAACAGAGAGGAAATAGACTGAAAACTGACCAGTTCCTTGGGAACCCATAATAAAAGATCTAGCATCCATGCCTTGAGATCCCAGGAAGGAGAGAAGAGAGGGTCTAAAGAAGTACTCAAAGGAAAATGACTGAAAATGTCACAAATTTGGTAAGAGACCTAGACCTACAAATTCAAAATACCCGTTGAACCTAAGCAGAATAAACATAAAGAAATCCATGCCGGATGTGTTAGTCAAGATTCTTCAGATGCATACACACATACATACATCTACCTTGCAGATTTTGGACTTATCAGCCTCCACAATAACGTGGGCCCACCTTTTAAAGTAAATCTCTGTCCCTCCCTCAGAAAAACAGAATAGGATATGTGTGTTATATATATACATGTGTGTATTTATGTAACATGCACATACACACGTATAGCACATACATATATGTGTATTATATACGTACAATGCACACATGCACATACGTATATGCATGTTCACATATGTGTGTGTATAAAGTACATACACATGTAGATATACATGTACATAGAACACACACACATGTACACACACATCCTACTGATCTGTCTTTCTGAAAGAGAAATGCTTATTAAGGAATTAGACCATATGATTGTGGAGTCTGGCAAGTCCAAAACTGGCAAGGTAGTCTAGTAGACTATAGACCCACAGAAGAGCTGTTATAGTTGGGAGTCTGAAGGCAGAATTTCCTCTTCCTGGGTGAAATCAGTCTTTTTTCTATTAAGCCCTTCAATTGATTGGATGAGGCCCATTCACATTATAGAGTCTAATCTATTTTACCCAAAATCTCATCCAAATAATACCTTCACAAAAACATCTAGAATCATGTTTAACCAAGTATCTGGGTAATATGGCCTAGCCAAGTTGACAGATATAGTTAATTGTCACACCAAGAATTAAACTTCTGGAAGTTTTCTTTGCCTGAGATAAAGAAAAAATCCTGGAAGCATCCAGAGCACAATGACACCTTATCTATAGGAGAAAAACAACTTAAGTGACAGCAGATTTTTCAGCAGAAACCATTAAGGGAAAAAAAGATAATATTTTTTATGTATTAAAATAAAAGGACTATCAACTCAGCATCCATATTCAGTAAAAATATCCTTCAGTAATGAATTGGAAATCAAGCATTCTTAGGGGAAAAACCTTGACACATCAGGAAAGATTCATCTACAAATGTTCTGCAGAAGTATGTGCAAATACAAGAAGCTTTTCTTCTCTTCTTGAGGTTAATATTACCCTAATACCAAAACTAAAGACAGGAAAGGAAAGAAGGAAGGAATAAAGGAAGGAAAGGAGGGAGGGAAGGAGGAAGAAAACTGTAGAGTAATATCTCTCGTGAATATAGACTCAAAAATCCTTAACAAGCTACTAGCAAATAGAATTTAGCAGTATATAAAACAAATTTTATACTATGGCTAAGTGGGGTTTATTTTAGGAATGCAAGGATGATTTAATATCTGAAAATCAGTCCATGTAATCCACTACATTAACAAGCTAAAGAAGAAAAATCTTACGATTATATCAGTGCAGAAAAAGGATTTGACAAAATTCAACATTCATTCATGATAAAACTCCAAGAAAAATAGGAATAGAGATAACTTCCCAAATCTGACAGAGTAATTCTATATTTAACAGTGAAAACCTGATTGCTTTCCCTGTAAGACTGGAACTAAAGCAAGAATGTCTCCTCTCAGTGCTCTTGTTCAACAAATTGCCCCCAAGTTTTTGCCAGTGCAATAAGGCAAGAAAATAAACTAAAGGTCATACATATTGTAAAGAGGAAAACAAACTGTGACTATTTGCAGATGATATAATTGCCTATGTAGTACATGCCAAGCATCTACAAAACCAAAAAACGCCTAGAACTTAACAAGTGAGTTAAACAAAATCACAGGATACAAGGTAAACGTACACAAATCAACTGTATTTCTATATACTAGCAATGGACCTTGAAATTAAGAATACAGTATCATTTACAATTGCTCAAGGGAAAAATATATACTTAAGTGTAAATCTACCAAAACATGTATAGGACTTATATGCTAAAAACTATTAATGAAATCAAAGAAAATTTAAAGAAATGAGGCATACTATGTGGATTAGGAGACTCAACAGAACAATGTCACTTGTCCCAAATTGATACTCAGATTTAACATGATTACTACCAAAATCCCAACAAGGTATTTTATAGGCATAGACAAGATCAATCTAAAAGTTATATGGCAAGGCAAAGAAACTCAAATAGCTAAAATAATTTTGAAAGGGGCGCTTGGGTGGCTCACTCGGTTGAGCAACTGACTTCGGCTCAGGTCATGATCTCATGGTTCGTGAATTTGACCCCACATTGGACTCTGGGCTGACAGTTTGGAGCCTGGAGCCTGCTTCAAACTCTGTGTCTCCCTCTCCCTCTACCCCTCCCCCATTAATGTTCTGTCTCTTTCTCTCAAAAATAAACATTAAAATATGTTAAAGAATTTTGGGGGCGCCTGGGTGGCTCAGTCAGTTAAGGGACGGACTTTGGCACAGGTCATGATCTCATGGTTCGTGGGTTCGAGCCCCGCGTTGGGCTCTGTGCTGACAGCCAGCTCAGAGCCTGGAGCCTGTTTCAGGTTCTGTGTCTCTTTGAAAAAGAGAAGAATCAAGTGAAAGAATAAATTTCAGTCTTATGTAGCTATGGTAATCCAGACTATGTGCTGTTTGAGGAGAAATGGACACACAGATCAATGGAAGAGGATAGAGAACCCAGAAATAGACAAGCACAAAAATGCCTGATTTTTTACAAAGGTGTAAAAGCAATTCAGGGTAGGAAAGTTAATACTTTCAACAAACGGGTGGAACAATTGGACATCCATAGGTAAAGGAGAAAAAAAAAAACCCTTAGCCTAAGTCTCATATATACAAAAATTTACTCAAAATGTCTCATGAATTTAAATTGAAAATGTATGACTATAAAATTCTTAGGAAAAATATAGGAGAAAATCTTTGGGATACAGGGCTAGACAAAAAATCTTAAGATTGGCACCAAAACTACAGTCCATTTAAAAAATCGTAAATTGGACTTAATTACAATTAAAAACGTTTATTTTACGGGACGCCTGGGTGACTCAGTTGTGTAAGCATCTGACTCTTGGTTTTGGCTCAGGTCATAATTGCATGGTTTGTGGGACTGAGCTGGGCATCAGGCTTTGCACTTACAGCGCAGAGCCTGCTTCGGATCGTTTCTCTCTCTCTCCTTCTCTGCTCTACCTTGTGGACGCTCACTCACTCTCCCCTTCTCTCTTTCACAAAAATAAATAAACTTTAATAAAATAAAAACTTTTATTTTGCAAAAGATCCTACTAAGAGAATATAAAGGCAAGCTACAGAGTGGGAG
The DNA here is from genome assembly GCF_003009895.1 of Hyaena hyaena. Taxonomy (NCBI): domain Eukaryota; kingdom Metazoa; phylum Chordata; class Mammalia; order Carnivora; family Hyaenidae; genus Hyaena; species Hyaena hyaena. The sequence goes on along the minus strand of NW_024080992.1, from coordinate 1,130,426 downwards.
AAAATATTTGCAAACCACATATCCAACAAGACTAGTACCTAGAATATATAAACTTTCTCAATACTCAACAGTAGGAAAAAACCCAGTGATCCAAGTAGAGCTTGGGCAAAGGACATAAAGAGACATTTCATTGAGGAGGACATACAGATAGCAAATGAGCGCATGGAAAGGTGTTCAGCATTACTAACCATCAGGGAAATGCAAATTAAAACCATAAGGAGATATTACTACATATCTGTCAAAATAGCCAAAATAAAAAAGTATGACAATACTGAATGCTAGCAAGGATGCAGAGATACTGGATCATTCATATATTGCCAGTAGAAATGTAAAATGCTACAGCCACTGTGGAAAATAATTTCTTGAAAATATGCATGCAAGTGCCATATGACCCAACAAATAGCACTCCAGGGCATTTATCCCAGAGAAATGAAGACTTATGCTCACACAGAAACCTGTATGTGAATGTTTTGCAAAGTGATTTTATTCATCGCTTCATTCATTTATTCAGTTCCAAATTGAAGCAGTGAATGACTTCAGTGAATGAATGATTAAACAAAATGGTGTTACATCCGTACCGTGGAACACTACTCAGCAGTCAAAAGGAATCGCCCCCGAATTATGCTTAGTGAAAAAAAACCAATCCTCCAAGATCACATACTGTCCGATTCCTTTTATTTACCATTTCTGAGAGGACAAAACCGACAGACATAGGAAACAGATTAGTGGTTACTGGAAGTTAAGGAGAAGGTCAGGGTGGGAAGTGAGTGGATGTGGCTAGAACAGGATGGAATGAAGGATCCTTGAGGCGATGGAAATGTTCTCTTTCTCTCGACTGTACTAATGGCAATACCCTGGTTGTGATATTGGCTGTAGTTTTGTGCAATATTTTGAAGTGGTAAAGAAAAGTGAGTAAAGGATGCATGAGATTTCTGTATCATTCCTTACAACGTCATGTGCATCTCCAACTATCTCAGCATTTAAAAATTAAGTATAGCTGAGCAAGTGGGCCCTGCAGAATCACCAAATCAAATATTTCATCAATAAGTCTTGTATGAAAAAAGGGGGGGGGGAATACAGTTTTCTTAGATTCCACTTCATTGTCTTAATAGAATTTCTTAGTATCTCTAAAATGCTAGCATCATCGTGGACCATGGGAATGAGCTGGGAAGGATAATCATATAATATAATTTTAACCGGTTCATACATTTCATTACACTAACCTGTAAGCTGCTTTACAGCAGACTGTAGGTTGTCTTTGCACCCTCAGTGTTTACAAGGTGAGCTAGCACACACTAGATTTCAATAGCTATTTGGTTAGATGGTTGAATGAATGGATGAAACCGGTGTTTCGCCATATATGTTTAACAGTTAGCTCTCCAGAAGGTAAAAGAAGCTCTGATTTGTATCATTTGTTCATTTCTGTGGTATAAACACTCCTACTTAGGCAATCCCAACCAGGGTCACTCTAAACACTTAGGAAAAGATACTAACAGTTGCCCTTCATGAGCCAATGTGAGCTGGTTCCTGTATACCACTGGCTGGAACTGAGTTGGGTAGTGTTGGTGTGTGATGCTAAAGTGCCCTTATCTTCTGATACCAACCTTATGTATTCCAGTTAAAATTATAAAGAAAACTGGGCCCGGGGTTATTGCCTATCTCTTCTACATGTACTGTTAAAGATGTTATATTGGGATGGGCATGGAGGAGGGCACTTGTGGGGATGAGCACTGGGTGTTGTTGGAAACCAACTTGACAATAAACTATTTATAAAAAAAAAAAAAGATGTTATATTGGTTTAAGAGATCTATTGAGAAACAGTAAGCAGTTGGTTCCAAATAAACTCATAATCTCCCCCTGGACAAGAAAAATTTTAAAAAGAACATGGCTTATTGTTAGTGAATACAAACTTTTTTGTGATGAATAGGACATTCATTTAGGGAGCTAAGAAAGGTGTGAATTACTGTGATTCTGTATCCAACTTGATGGAAGGAGGCTAGTTTTTCCTGATTAGCCTTTTTATTTCTTCTTGGGGGTGACTCCTTATAGAGATATACTTAAAAAAGGCATACAGTATAAAATCTTTATTTTGTTAAGGGGTCTGAAAGGATAAATCTCCACGTGGCCCTGCGAAGTGGGCCTGTTTCTCAGTATTAGGACTTCAGTTCTAACATCTGAGTAATCACACATACCCTCTGCTTGTTTTCAGTCTTGTTGAATGTTTCTGAAAACTGTCTCAAAGACAATATTTTCTCTTCACTCTATTCTGCAGCTGCCATATAATCTACACTCAAATTTTGTGTTGCAACACACATGCCCTTGGGCCATAATCTCTGCTTGCTTTGGCATGCTTTATTTGTTCCAAAGATATCGGTGCATTTGGGTTGCTATAGAGACTTCAAGTGAGCTAAACTGTCCGAGAAAACCTCTGAGAACCTGGCTTAGTATCATCTGAAACTCACAGTGATTAGTAGACCCAGCTATTCTTAAAATGTGTGCTGTAAGCAAAGGAACCCCTAAGGAAAGTGGTTTGATGCCTCTGGCTTGTGGGAGTAATTTTGAAAGCAGCAAAAAGTCTGAATAGAGAGAAGTGGCAAACATGGTTATCAGAGAACCTAGGGTATTGATTAACATTTTAAGGTCCATTTCTTTGGGACATTGGATGTTAGCTGTTCAGTATTAGTAAGTTTATACAAACTAGCGCAATATTTATGTGATTCGGGGTCACCGCTTGTACCAATTTCAGACATAAGACATGAGTATTTCCTTTCTGCTTTTCTGTGCTTTTCTGTATTTCCATGTTTTCTTTAATATGCATTACTTATGATTAAAACCACACATTATTAGGAAAATGAAACAGTATTATTGATAATTATTGTTTCTGTAGCAAACATTACACAGTCTAGTAGTGAAACAGGTAAACTATGCCAGAGTTAGATGAGAAAACACAGAGCTCCTTTTATTAAAATGAGGTGCACACTGGTGACCAAGTGTTTCTCTGTGTGGCTAGAATCAGGAGTGAACACTTTTATGGGTGAAATCAAACTTGTTTTTAATTTTTGGAAGTTATTAATTAATCAAGTTAATTTTAAGTCTTTGAAAGATGACAGATTTGTGAGGGATCTTTATAACAAAGGTAAAATTATTTTTTTATTATTTATTTTTTTAATAGTTTATTGTCAAGTTGGTTTCCATATAACACCCAGTGCTCATCCCCACAAGTGCCCTCCTCCATGCCTTTCTCCCTCCCCTCCCCCCCCACCCCCATCAGCCCTCAGTTTGTTCTCAGCATTCAAGAGCCTCTCATGGTTTGCCTCCCTCCCTCTCCCCCACTATTTTCCCCTTCTTCTCCCCCATGGTAAAATCCTTTAAATTAAGCCTCTGTAAATTCTTGGTGTAATGCCGGAGGCTGAACAGCACTCACTGGAGTGGGTGTAGAAGGTCAAGTTTCAGGAAATTCTGACACAAACTAACTTTTGTATTAGAAAGTAGCTTAACCTCCATATGGTGTAGTTTCCTAATTTGTAAATGAGGGTCAGATTGAATAGCCCTTAATGTCTCTCTCTCACTTTGACATTTTATGATACAGCAATCAGCTAGGTGTGGTGTAATTTAGTAGTAGAATAATTGCTTATAAGCAAATATGAGAGACCCAGATATTTCAGAACATCAGTAACATAGATCAAGAAAGGACAGTTCAGAATAGTGAGCAGTCTTGAGCCATGTATTAGCTAAATCTCTTTCGATGGAGATGAGTGAATATCAGTTTACATTTGCTGAGATCTCCACGTGAGTTTCTTCTAAGGCCTCTGTGACCGAAAGAAAGGACAGGGGTGCAGCTGGACTAGGAGAACTACAGCCCAGTGCTGGAAGGAACCATGCTGTCCCTGCCTGTTTGCTTCTTTCTAAGTACCCATGCCATTCTCTCCTGCAGAATGTTGTCCTGCGCACAGCAGGAAGCATGGCCAGGGAGGGTTCATGCTTGATTCTCACAGATTTACAACTCAAGGACTGTGCATTCCTTGCTCCCTGCCCCACATTAAAACAATATTCTCGGAAAAAGGTGCTTGTTGGCCCTATTTGGATGTGGTGCCCCACCTTGGACCAGCCACTGTGAACAGGAAAGTAAGTCATGTAAGATAAAGACCCATTAGAATAACATGACTGAGGTTAAGGGAAGTAGCATTTTCTAGAATGGAAGGTTATATTTACCAAAAGAAGGGAAGGAGTACAAATTGGACAATAAGATGGTACTAGCCTTTTTCAAAAAGTGTTAAATGAAATAAATATTTCATACTTCTTGTATATGCAGCAACTACACTAATGAACTATTGCTTAGTAAATGTGGCCATAGTTTCACTATCTTATGCTAGAATTTACCACAGGCCTCAGTGGGTGCTCAATAGGTACCTGTTATTTTTATGCAATAAAACTCACAATTAGAATTTTTGGTTTCAACTGTTTGAGAGTACCATAAAGATAGATCCATGACACAAAGAAATTCACCTTTGAATCAAATATATCAGTTACACACCACCGCAAAACAGATTACTATAAATTGGCAGTATCAAACAATGCACGTTTATTATCCCCTAGTTTCTGTGGATCAGGAGTCTGGGCACAGCTTAGCTAGGTTGACTGCCCAGGGTCTCTCTCAAGATGTTCCATTTAAGGTGTCAGCCAGGGATGAGGTCTCACCTGGAAGCTTAATTGGGAGGGATCCTGTCTCCAGCTCACTTTTGAAGTTGTTGGCAGGATTCACTTCCTTTTGGGTTGTTAGACTGAGGGCTTCAGTTGCTACCTGGCTGTTGGCCAGAACCAGCCCTCCATTTCTTGCCATGTGGGCCTTCTCAGCCTGACAACTTGGTTCATCAAAGGCTGAAAGATAGGGAGTCTGCTGGCAAGATGGAAGTCATAATCTTACCTAGCCTATTCATGGAAGTGACATCCCATCAACTCTGCTGTATTTTATTGGTTACAAGCAACTCACAGGTACCATCCACTCATGGGAAGGGTGTTACACAAGAACGTGAATAGTATCTTAGGGTCTGTCATACCCAAATATTGATTTAAATAGTACTCACCCAGTGTAAGGCTGGTGTGTTGGAGTGAGATATTTAGCTAGTGAAAAAAAGAGCTTTTAGTTAAAAAAAAAAAAGGGGGGGGGGGGGAATGGCCCTGTAAAGAAAGCCCAGGCTTAGATCTGATGTTATTCAAAAGTCTCATCAAAAGTATATATAGTTAAGGGGCACCTGGGTAGCTCAGTGGGTTAAGTGTCCAGCTTTGGATCAGGTCATGATCTCACAGTTTGTGAATTTGAGCCCCACTTTGGGCTCTGTGCTGACAGCTCAGAACCTGGAGTCTCCTTCAGATTCTGTGTCTCCCCCTCTCTCTGCCCCTCCCATGCTCATACTATGTCTCTCTCTCTCTCTCAATAATAAATAAAAACATTAAAAAATTTTTTTGAAAAAATATATAAAGTTAAGAACATTCTAGTTAACTGCTGGGATACCCACAGTCTCTAATGGGTCATATGAAAAACTCCCTTACTCATCTTTGTGCCCTCAGAATTTCTAGCTTGGTGGTCAACTCAGAATAGATGCTAAATGCTAAAAGATGAATTTTTCTAAGCCTATTGTTTCCATGTGGTGGGAAGCTGTATAGTGTACTAGCTCAGAGCACGCACTTTGGAGCCAGAAAAACCTGGAATTGCATCCTTGTCTCTGCTCTTTACTTGCCATGTGACCTTGGACAAGTTACTCAAATTCTCGAAGCCTCAATCTTCTTCATCTGTGAAATGGGGATAATAATGCCATATTTTATAGCACCTAAGACATCATGGATTTTAGGATGCAGCATTATTTTATGTGTAAAGAAAAATACATAGCTGCCAATTAAGCTATGATATCATTTGATTTATTATAAGATGTACCCTGATTTCAAACATATTTGAATGTGGGGGGGGGGGAGTGTGAGCTTTAAAATCGTTGTATCATGCCAATGCTGTTACCTTTTTTTTTTTAATATAAAGTTTAAATGAGATAGCATGCATAAAACACTTGGCAAACAGTACTTTTCACATAGCAAGAGCTTAGTATTAGCTTTTTAATTGTCATTAGCAGTTTGATCATCTTGCAAATCCTAAAACAAATCACTCTATTTTGCTTTCTTTTTTTCGTACCTGAAATTGGGTTGCAGAAGAGAACTACACAGCCAGTGTTGACTTTTGCACATAAGGAGTGAGATACTAGCGAAATGGCTCTCAGTACTGTGGTTCTGTCCAAAAGCCTAATAAGTGTGACACCTGACAAAAGCCTTTTTGTGGAAAGTGCACTTCCTACATTCCATCTCTTAAGCGAAGGTAGAATAAGGGCCCGAATTATGCTTAGTAATTCAGCAGATCGAAATCCAGGCTTGAAAGCGGCCCTGCTCTGCTTGCCTGTTCTATGATAGATGAGCTAATTTGGTGACTAGCTGAGCAATGGCTCCATAGTGAACTAAAGGAAGGCCTTGATGCATGAAGCCAGCAGTACTTCAAATGACAATGAAGGTCTGTTTGAAGCAACATGATATTGATACCAGTTGCTCTAAAGGAACAGCTTATGAGATAGCATCAGAGAAGGACAAAGTCTAGACAGAGAGGGTATCTGTTAAATTGGCTGCAAGTCTAAGAAGGAAAGGCCAACGCGTTTCAAGTATATAGAAGAATTGCTGACCATCCTTTGTCTCCTCAGAACCCTTGAAAGACTTCTTAGTACTGGTCCCATCTAACCCTTAGCACACTACTCGTGCTGCTTAATTGCCTGTGTGCCTGGTTGAGCTGTAAGCTCTGAGGGGGGAAAAAGTGTGTCCATCCTGTTTCCCGTTGTATCTTCAGTAACTAGCCCTCAGAAATTTCTAAAATCTTCAGTGGACAATTGAGTGGATACTGTCTAACCTTAGGCACAGAAGTGAATTATGTATAATGATGCCCAACTTTATTGGAATTTAAATAAAATAAATACATTGGAATTTGAATAGAAACAATTATTCAATATGTATTTTTTGAAAATTATGTTTTATGGCCTCCCATCAATAAGGCATGTTCTTTAGATTAAACCAAGTTCCTAGGAAATAAGTATTGTGACAACTAGACCAGCAATAGTGAAATTGTTATAAATCACCTGTCTCTCAGTTTTACTCCATATTCCAGGGCAGTACTGGAACCTCCTTACCGTCTTTATTCTTCAGTGATGTTCAAAGCCATGTGACACTGGGCAGGTCACTTAAACTTGTAGATTCAATTGCCTAGTCTATAAAATGGAAATGATAATAATACCTTCTCATGGGGTTGACGTGAGGCTAAGAGGAAACTGTGTCTTTAAAATACTTAATACTGGAGTGCCTGAGTGGCTCAGTCAGTTAGGCGACCAACTGTTGATTTCAACTCAAGTCATGATCTCAGTCATGAGACTGAGCCCTCATGCTGGGCTCCATACTGAGCAGGGAGCCTGTTTGGGATTTTCTTTCTCCCTCTCTGCCCCTCCCCCACTTGTGCGCTCGCTCTCGCTCTCTCTGTCTCTCTCTCTCTCTCTCTCTCTAAAAATATGAATAAAATAATAAAAATAATAAAACTTTAAAAAAAAATAATAAAATACCTAATACTATTCCTGGCGCATAGTAAGCAGTGAATGAATGGTAAACAACATATGGTCACCATAGTGGAAACCCTTGTTTGCATGTATCTTGGTGTATCTGGGCGCAAAGAGACTTTGGATGTTCTTAGGGGGAATGAGACTGTATAAGTGCCCTTGAGTATGTCTCTGCTGGTATCCAAAATCCTTGGGTTTCTGCTGCAGCAAGACATGTTCTTGGTAGGGCCCCAATGATAATGCAGCTCTTCGGCTACATTTTCTGTCCTAATAGGCTCCATATGTCTATAGTGTTTCTTAGGCCAGTTGACTTACTGCCCTGATCCTGAATCCATACTTATCTCATGTTCATTGTCCTGCAGGACAGCTAACAGACTCCCTGACTATTGGGCCATCCTATCCTGCAGTGTGGGTAGTAGAGCTGTTGCTTCTGGTTCCTCCGGGGATAGAATACTAAGAGGGTAGGATGACCACCAGACTGGGAACTGAGAACATGTGCTGCTGGACCAGGGGAAAATCAACTCCAGTATCTGAGGACATTCATCTCATGTAACATGAATGTGCTGTTTGGAGGATACTTTTGTTTGTGCGTTTCTCTCTTTTCCAACAACATTTAATGTCCTAGGACTGAGTTTTAGAAAATAGAAGAGCCCAGTAATGTGAAGCCATGCTCCTTTAGCCTCAGTGCTCACTAAAGTCGTGGCAGGGAGGGGGACTAAGAAGCAGTTCCGATGCCTGGACCCATGTGGAGCCATGTAAATCTGAGTCTGTGCGGCTGGGCCCTGATGACCACTCAGTACTGAGATACATAGAGACTCTGGAAATCACTTTGTTTTTCAGCACTCATATCTGTTTTCCTTAGGAGGACCCATTCTGTTTTATTTTTTTTTTCTTAAGTGTTTTATTTGCTTTTGATTTCAACAGAGCTACTAGAAGATATCACAGGAGTTGACTGGATGAGTCTTACCCTGTGGTGGGATGGGGTCACTATGTAAGGATCAACTTGAGTGCCTTGTGGGTACCAGGACCTGTAAGGGACTTTCACATAACTATCTTCTGATAATTATTATCAGTTGTTTCCTAATTTTCTTATTAGTAACTAGTAATTTCTAATTCACCTTAGACTCAGTTTGCTTTGGTGACAAGCAACTCCCAAGTCTCATTGGATTTAAACATTTATTTTTTTTAATGATTATTATTTCTGAGAGAGGGAGAGAGACAGAGCATGAGCAGGGGAGGGGCAGAGAGAGAGGGAGACACAGAATCTGAAACAGGCTCCAGGCTCTGAGCTGTCAGCACAGAGCCCGACGCGGGGCTCAAACTCATGGACCATGAGATCATGACCTGAGCTGAAGTCGGATACTTAACCAGGTGAGCCACTTAAGCACCCCTAGATTTAAACATTTATACAACAAAGGTTTATTTCTGGCTTATGCTTCATCTAGGTCCATGTGGTGAGGAAGACAAGAGAACACAGAGGACTGGGCACCAGCGTTAGGAAGGTGACACATGTCGCTTCTACTCATGCTCCACCAACCTAAGCAAATCATGTGGCCATGCCTACCTTCAAGGGAGCAGAGTTTGCAACAGGACCACAGGCCTGGAAGGAGGAGGCCTGTGAACAGCCCCAAAGATCCACTCAGAATACTTTCTTGTCTGGCAGCAAGTCGGTTTCCTTTTTGCATTTATCCGTTTACAAAATCTCAAGCAAGAAGAGACAGTATTATACAGAGCTATACTACCGCTTTCAGAAGCATTCACATCTCCTGTCCAATGAAATTACTTTGCAGCCATATCATTTAGTATTTTGAAGAAATTTCATGGAGGTTCTTTAAATTTAATACTCATTTTAACTTTTAGTATAGTAATTACAGCATGGGAGAGGAGCTGCCTAGCTGCAGATATTTTTACTGTTTCCTTTTATGTATTTGTTATGCCAGTGAGAGGTGATTACACGAGCCAACAAACAGGGAGGAAATACTCATCCAAACCACGAACGGGCCGTCCTGCTTAGTGGTGCCTACATGGCCGGCATGGGCTGTCCGGTTAGTGTACCGCTGCATTTCTAAGCAGTCAAGGCCGTAACAGACTACTGATCCAAAAGAAACGTTGAAATTAATTCAGAAAATAGGATTGTAAGAAAAAATGCACTGGAAGCAAAGAGGAGGGGAGGAAGGGCTCTTTAGGTGTGGGGGAAGGCAGGGGAGACATCCGTGCTGCTCGTTTCTGATACGGCGTGACATTCCGTGGTTTGGAAGCAGCGTAAGACTTGCAGCTACTCGCGCTGGAAGCCGGCGTCAGGGTCCCTGCCCGTGCCACTTCTCCTCCTGGGGAAGAACCCTGGTATTCCCAAATGCCAGGTGTTCTCGGGGCAAAACAGCAAAGTGCTTGGAAGCGTTTCTCAGTGGATTGGGGGAGGCCTGGCTATCTCATGGTGCGTGGTCTTTATCCGCCAACTCTGCAGCTGGCTTTGGGGTTTGCCTTTTCTCAGGGGCTACCACATGTCGGGGGAGGTCGACAGCCCCAGCACCTATGATTTTGCTTTAAAAATTTTGAAACATTCTGTCCTCCTCATCGAAATTTCCTTCTCTGCTTCCCACTTTACAAAATATTCCCTGAGAGAGCAGGACACATTTTACTCATTAGAATTAGGAGAGAAAAAGCATTCCTCAGAGCCCCAGCCAGTGCTCGCTGCTTTTGAAGGAGTGATACTTGACACAGAAATGCATCAATGGGAAAGGCCACATTTAACGTTTGTTGTTTGGGTTCAGCACTGGAACCAAACCAGTTTTTCTCGTCCCTTTTTTTTTTTTTTTCTTTTTGTCTGAGTGGCAGAAAGCCCAGAAATATAAGTTTGCATGCCAAGAGATGGCTCTAAATATAGTGCTGGGTAGGCAGGAAGATTGTTTCCTCATGAATGCAACTGGTGTGTGCTGACTACTTCTCGCCGTCCTCCACGGGAAGGGGCGAGTTTGGCGCTGCTAGACCTCAAGCCGCAGGCTCTCCTTCTGACGGGAAGGCTATAGAAACATGAGCCTGGACAGGTTTGCTTTGCACTCACATCTCCAGCCAAGATGCGTGGATCAAACAGTCACTACCTAGCTGGCTGTTTTTACTCTTTAGGATTTAGGACTGTAATTAAACACATCACAATGGCCAGCTTTAAGAGACTGGGAAGAAGGCATTGTGTATGCCTTGTTTAAACACAGATTGTTTATAAGAGGTAGAAAAATCTTGCTTTGCCTCTGTTTGCTTGGAAATAGGAGGAGGATGTTGCTGGCTACTGTCTAACAGCCAGCTTTGAAACTTGACTGCTTTTTGCTTATTCACCAGGGCAGCTTTTTGCTCTTTTGTACCTGTTTACTCGCCATGCAACTGAGAGGAAGTAGAGTTAGTGGGATTAGTAGACCAGCTTGAAAACACTAAAGATTGTTTTTCACTTCTTTCCCCAAGCAGAGCAGGCCAGGACCCTAAAAAGAGCTTAGCTCAAAAATGCCTACTATTCTCTTGCCCTCAGCAATTAAATAAAATATGCTTTGAAACCGCAGCGTATGAATCAGAGTGCTGCAAGGGCTTGGGGAGAGCTGGTTTGATAATTGTTTTGAGTCCAGTTCCTTGATAAAGGCTTACTTTATCTCACTTTGTTTTTTTCTTTTCCTCTTGGCAGAGGACATAAAATGACAGCTTTGCAGATTAACATTGATTTGGTTTTTATGGTAAAAGCTTATTACGCCTAAGGAAATACTGGAAAGTAGCCAGTGCATGTCACATAATGAAATCATCTATGTTGAATGTATTAACATTGAGCAATTAAACTGAGCATGCGGTTGGTTCTAAAACCCAATGTTTCTTAACCAGAGACCACTAACTCAATAACAAAGAAGGAGTAGGAGGGTCTCATCTCCGGAGAAGCTTGACTGACAGAGGGCTGGACCACTCACAAGAGACAGATTCCATCGATTGGGAAAATGTCAAGGAGAGATAGCTACTAGTCATTGATTAATGCTTCTATGTTAATTTTTATTTGTTATACCATCTTCCATGTATATTTGGAAAATAGTACAACTATATGGTAGACAACTTGAAGCCCCTGAGAGTGTTTTTGCCTCATAATCAGCAGTTGGTAAATAGTTTCAACTAAAAATTAAAGATTATTCAGTGGATGGACATGGTTCATGTCCGTGCAGGCCAACAAAACTTTCAGGGCCTGCAGTTTGGAAACCAAAATGCAGTCTATTTCCAGGCCTCTTTATAGGACTCTTGTTTTCCCCCCAGCAAAGACCAGGAAAGAAGCAGTGGGCTGACCAAGGAGTCATTCTTCTGTCAGGGCTGAATGCCCCAGTCCTGAAAAGCATCTTGCTGCCCACTTCACTTTGCAGGGTGATCAGTACTGTAAGAATTGCCAGGTGGAAGTTTAAACCCTTCCTCGGCTTTGCCACTTCTCAGTGTACCCAGGTTTTAAGATTTCTGTGGCTAAAAGGAAGCAAAACTGGTCTCATTAACATTCTTTTGTTAAAACAAAGTTAGTAGTCTGTGTTGCAAGAATAAACATTTCCCCCACACAGCATTTATTAGAATTATTCATAAACATTTTTTATTTTCCCTAATTGATCTTTATGCAAAACGATTTGTTCTGGAACGAGCACTCCAAGATGTCCTCAGAGATCTCACTGAACTCTTTAGTGCTGAGCTGTCCAGTATAGTCCCTGTGAGCCTCCTGTGGCTCCTGAGCTTTTGAGATGTTGCTGGGCAGAAGGGAGACGTGTTCTAAGTGTAAACTACACAGCGGGTGTGGAAGACGTTGTGTGGGAAAAAGGATGTAAAATATCTCATTCATAATTTTTATGTTGATTACATTTTAAAATGATAATATTTTGCATATGTTATACTAAATACATTATTAAAATTAAAATCTACTTTCTTTTTTTTTAATGTGGCTACTAGAAAATTCAAATGGACACATGAGGCTTGCATCATATTTCTCCTAAGCAGCGCTTCCTTAGAATGTGAAGAAATCCCATCCCTCTGAGTCAGTGAGTGAGAAATGATACCCAGCCACAAATTCCACACCAGTTGGCACTCACTGCCCCTTTTAGGAGTAGATTGGATTGACCCTCTTGGCCCTGAGGAATTATTTCCTGTGCCAACCCCCATCAGTGTTGAGGCTGCCTGAGAGTATGTATTGAGAAGAAATACCATACCTTGACTAAGCGGGGAAGTGTGCCCCGAACTCCTGACCTGAACTTATTTGCTCACCCAGGAGGAATTCTCGATCCATTTAAAGGCCAGTTGAGCAGAAGCTTCTAAGGCAGTAGACTAAGTTTAAGCCAAAGTTCAGGTGTTTCTGTTAGAACAAACACCTTAAAGGAGATAAAAGGAGATGAAGGAGAATGAAAGGAGGCACCTTTTATTGCTGGTAAGCTTGTCCTTTCAAAAGAATAAAGACATCTCCTATTCTTATTTCATCATACACATTTTCCCTGTTCATGAAAGGGCTCTTGAGTACACCCAGGGTGGGGAGGGGGCTCCGTTAGACTTTGCATGGGGCCCACTTTTGTTGAATATGCCAGTGATTTTGTTTCTGCCTAGTTATCTGCCATTATTTTGGAATGGGAATCTGCATATAACAGCCCCACTTTTCTGACAATCCAGAAAACATCTTTCACTTCTTGGTAGGTTCGATGTTTCTGAAGATGGAGTATAACATTTGCCTGGATCCTCACCATGGATAGGAATATTGCTCCATTTAATAGCTATTGCAACAGGCCAGAGGAAAATGAAGTACTTTAAACATTTTTTTTCACAATCTACTTCCATAGGCTAAAGTTCATGGAGTTGGAGTGGCTTTCATCTTAATTGCTGATGCAGTCGTGAAAGGCTTCACTCAGCCTAAGTTCACACCGTGGAATGAGGATGTGCTGAATGTAGCCCGTATTTCTCTAATGACATGCTTTATCCAAGCTCATTTGCGTGCTACGGTATTTGGAAAGAGTAATTTTCTAAGCCCCTGTCCCCAGTCCTACTTCCTACCTCTCTTTTTATTCAAAGGTTTGTGTAGCACATAAAACAAAGCAGCAAATGAAGGAAGATCAGAAGTTCTGCAGCAGAGTTAGTGTTTTCCAGACCACTTTATCGTTCTGGTTAGTTATGGTATAAACTGTATTCAAGTCTCATAAACAGAGCCTTTCAATTAAATTGAAAAAAATTATTAAGTGCTTAATGGGTTCCAGAAGAGCAAGAATCTTAGCTGTTTCGAAAGCCTGTTTCATGCTTAGAGGCCAGTGTGGCCTACCACAGAGCCACACCACAGACTGTGAGTTTAGCAAACCCAGGAACTTAACTAGAAGTCAGAATTGGCCCCGTATGATTAAAAACAATTTATTCAATTACTTGACTCCTTCAGGCAGAAAGCTAGAAGTGCTAGGATCTAGGAAACAGATGTGGAAAACCCAGATTAAGCACATGTGTTAGGACAACAGCATATTGTCAAAGAGACAATAAACTGGATTCAGGACTACTCAACGATTTTCTATTTTAACACTGTTGCCCTAAAAATGGAAATCATATTGCTTTATGTTACAAAGGACTTTAGGGACTGATTAGTGCCTTCACAACTATATTCTCATTTCGTCTTCCTAATAATGTGGTGAAACTGTGAGTACATCTCACCTGGTTTACTCTGCATGTTGTATTTAAATGTTCTTCCTCCAGGAAGCCTTCTCTGACCTATCCCTGCAGCCAGTATCCACACCACCAAGGACTGGGTTCAGTGTCCTCCACAGCACTGAGTCCTTATCCCTCTCGGCACCTACTATTCTCTGTTGAATTTACCTCCACTATATGCTGCCCCACATTGGACTTGTAAACTGCTGGAAAACACCGTCCGATCGATCCAGTTCTATCTACTTGATTCTTGTGCTCCCTGACTTAGTACAGTATCCAACATGTTGAAGGTGCTGAATTGACTTAAATTGAATTGAATCGATAATTCAAGAGATGGAAACTAAAGCTCAGAAAACTTAACCATCTTGCCCAAGGCACCAGAATGTGAACTCCAAGAGTAAAGACTTGGACCACCACATTCAGTATAATATCCCTAACATGTAGAACTGTACCTGGTAGGCACTCAAAAATGTTGAATGAATGAAGATAACAGGCGAAGAGCAGAGCCAGGACATAAACACAAGCGTGAACTGTTGAAATCCTGTGCTCTTCCTAACATGTCCAAAAACACAAAAAGAAATTTAAAAGGTATTATGTAATAAGCTCCTACTACATGTACGGCTCTGCATAAGCCACTTTCACATACGTAACCTCATTTCATGTTCACAACAGTCCTGGGGTTACATCTGCATGAGGCTACATTTCTCTTGGATAAATACCCAGAAGAATAGAGGAGATGCTTGTTTCATTTTATAAGAAACTGCCAAACAGCCCTCCAAAGTGATTGCATCATTTTTGCAGTCCTCACTACAGTCCTGAGAAAGTGTGAGTTGTACTAGGAAGTGAAATCTGCTTTCCCTTGACAGAAATACATTTAATCAGCTAAGAGTGCCTGAGACGATTTTGATGTTTTCCTGATCTTTCCAAAAGGCTGCTCGTTTCTGTTTTGTACACTCTATCTGCCTTTAGAATCTGCTGGTTCTGAGCTCATGTTCTACTTCATTTCGAGGTGCACTGTTTAATCAGCTGTCCTCTGGTGTGTGGAGTTTGGCCTTGCTTATGACATTTACTGGTGTTCTATGATGTGAAAGCACTTCCAAAATTATAGAAAGAAGAATTGCAGAGTAAGTTTTTTAGTGAACACACTCAAGTATAGGAATCCCTCCTGTTGTGATACATATGTTTAATGGCAACATTGCAAATTTTATAGAGTATTTTACTTATTATAACTGTAAGGTATCTCCCTTATTTTTAAAACTTTGTTTGAGTTGGGTGGCCAGTCTATTAAAACATTGGACATTATAAACACAGGGTGTTACTTCTCCTGGAAAGTCTCATTCCTACCTTTAGTAAAATTTCCCTTTAAGAGCATTTTTCTAGTCCTAGAACTTAGCTGCTTAATTTCCATAGCCCTAGCAAGCAAAGCTAAGGAATTTCCCTCTGTGCTAAGGGGAATTCTTTGAATTGAAATTTCTCTTTTTCTCGTGACTATCTTTAAAACTTCACAGTGGGTAATAACATTGCAGAGACTGCCATCAAAACTATAATACAACAGTGCTTCAACATTCCAAGGGAACTGAAAAAGAAGTAAAATTATTTAGCTTCCTAATTATGAGCTTGGGAATTTCAAAATTTTTGCATCCAGCATATTGAGTTGATGACACCTATCCTTAAGCTGTATTGTAGGAAAATTTAGGAAAAAAAAAAAAAGAAATGGAATGCTACACGATGCTGCAGGGGTAAAAGGGATGGGTCTTCTCTTTAAAAAAGAGACCTTTTTTATTCCGAACTTACTTATACATTTAAAAAGTTGATTGTTCCAATTGTAAATGGTTTTTCTCTTTAAATAACTGACTATAGATTGTTTAAAGTAGAGTCCATCAATACAGATATTTCTTTTATTTGTTTAGTATTGTTTGATTCTTTTTTATAGCAAGTTACTACCACAAGGGAATACGTTAAAAGTTTAAGAGCTACTGAGCCTTGAGAAATCAAAAATGAAGAGTCTCCATTTATCCTCAAGTTTAAATAAACCCTTGATAATTGACCATTATTAATTAGATAATCATCCAATTGAATACTTAATATCGGTTAGTTTTATGTCTGTTTTTCATTATCTCTGGCCTTCCCAACAGTCAAAGGGGCAGTCCGTTAGTTAAGCGCATTATTCTAAAAAGAGACCACCCTTTCCCTGGCTCTGTGCATAAATAAGTATACTTGTGCCGCTTGAGTGCATTTGTGGATTGTGGTAAAACTGTCATGCACTAAATCGCAGCCAAATTAGATCAGGACAAATGTAGCAGGGATGACAAGAAGATTTCCTGAATGGATATTTGAAATTTTCCATGATTTGAAAGTCCCTGAGCTCTCTGCTCTCATAAATGATTACATTCTTCAGTAGGGGAGACAATATTTAATGATGTGATTAGCAGTTTGTGACATATTTGTCTTCATGTTCCTTTGTGATTGAGTTACTTTCAAGCAGTGCCTCGGGGAGACGTGTTAACTCTTTCATGGCCCTAGGATGTAATCCAGTGGAGTATTTCTCTCCGTACTACTTCAGTGTTCTAGAATAGCGAGGTCCAGAAAAACACATTGTGAGACACATGAAATTTTAAGTTTTCTAGTAGCCACATTTTAAAAAGAGAAAAGAAGCAGTTGAAATTAACTTTAATAATATATTTTATCTTGCCCGACATTTCCAAAATAGCCCTTCATCATGTAATCAATATTTTTTGATTATTGATGAAATATTTTAGATTCTTTTTTCAAACTACATCTTCAAAATCTGGTGTTTATGTTACACTTACGACACAACTTAATTCAGACTAGCCACATTTCAAGTCTAGGAAGACCTCTTTGTCTTACAGCCTGTAAACCACTCACTTGGTTTATCATGAAAATTCTTAACATTTTTTTCCTTAATTTTCCACACTTCACTATCCTGAAGTCTTGAGATCATTAGAAAAGGAAGGTTTGTTTCTTTTTTTAATTTTCATTGTCCCTAAACATTTATTGGAACACAGCCACACTCATTTGTCTACATAATGTCAGTGGTTGAGTAGAAAGGGAAGTTTTGATCATTACAAAAGCCAGCACTTACTGAACCAACCACAGTACTAATAGGCAAATCACACTAGTTCATTTTCTCATTCAGTTCTCTCATGACCTTAGGCAGTTGGGCATTGCTCTCTTTGTGTTACACTTGAGGAAACTGAGCTACAAAGAGATTGATTTACCTGTTTAAGGTCACGTGGGTAGTAGGTGGCAGAGTCACGATTTGAATCCCAGTTTGTGCACCTGCCCCCAGCTAACTGGCTGACCACCATGGGCAGGAGGCTCACGGCTGACTGATATGCCAGGAGCCCTCACAGATGAGCCAGGATGGAGACTGCACAGAACAGCAGCCAGCAGCTGAGAACGCTGCTAGGTCAGCTCTGAAACCTACCTGCTTTTCTGAACATCCTCTGGCAGGTGCTTCTCTCTCCCCAGACCATGCTTAAGTTCATATTTGTTTAGTGCGACATATGAGGATATTTACCCACTAGCACCATAGAGACACATCTTTAAGTGTATCTATAAAGTCTGCTGAGTCCTTACACCCCATATTATTTGATGAGGAGGAAACTTTTTCTTTTTCTTTGGAATCTCTAAGGAGCTGAACCTGGGAGTCTCTTAACTATGAATATAGGTGAGGAGTGATTTATCCTTCCTTCTCTACTGTTCCAGGAAACAGTACTTTGAATGAAGGAGAGGAAAATCAAATGTGACTTCTGAACATACTTTCTTGCTCGAAGGCTAAGAGAAGGAAAACGTTTTGCCCTGTAATTGATCTGATGAGCTCTCATCTTCTCGTGGAGGGCTTTGTGAAGCTCTGAGTTTGCTAGCATGTTGACCATATCCAGAACTAGCCCTTTACTTTCGATTGCTTCCATTTGTCCATCCACACAGCAAATAGGACAAGGTCAGGAAGGATGGGGAGAGAGGAATGGAGGTTTGCTGCCTTTCTCTCCATAGACTTGCCTTTGTATCTCAGAAAGAAAGAACATTCCAGTTAAACTAACCTGCGGGACATCTACCTGAGCCATCTGGATACTTACCCTAGAAAAAAGGACTGACTCATACTGTTCTCCTGGAATCTAGAGTTCCAAATACTCAAGATTTGGAGAAAATGGCTTGTTAGTTATGACCCAGCAATATGATTTTTAATCCTTGATGGGATGAAAACAACACTCTCCTTTAGAAATCCAACAATTACACCCATTGCCTGAGAGGAATCTGGGCTAAGTATTTGCTAAGTAACCTGAATTTGTATCTGTCTTTAGTCGTAATTGCTTATCAGAGGGGGAGCAGGGAAAGATTAAGCTAACATTTCCTATTTATCCTACAGTTTTGCCCTGATCCCCAGGTTCTAGTCATTCACTCTGGTGTGAGCCCTGTTGTTTGTCAACTCTTAGCCCTGGATCGGAGCATTAAGGGATCAACCATTTTAAGTTTTGTCATTCCATAGTAGGCATTCAGGATAAGGTGGGAAACTATGAAGAGGAAGAGTCATTTTCTTCTCAGCTAGTAAGTATCTGCTGAGTACTAGGCGCTCAGAGGAAACAAAAGTAGACTAAACTCTGTCACTGCTTTCGAAGTTGGATTGGGGAAGTAGACATACACTGGGAAACAATATGCAACAAGATTTAATCAAGCAAGCCCTGTATTGCCCTTTTAAATATTTTCTGGGGGTTTTTGTAGCATATCAAAAATATATTTGAAGGGTACTAAAAACAGGTTCTTATTACTGCCAACGTTGGGGGGTTCAGTGGAGAGAATACAGACTATGGAATCAAACAACCCTTGTGTCAAATGCTAGGCCTTAACTAGCTGTGTCACCTGTAGGAATAGCAATAGTCCTTATAGGATTGTTGTAAAAACTGAAAGAGAGAATATATGTGTGCAGCTTTAAACTAGGTCCAAATAAATCTTTCCTACAAAAGAATCCCAGGTAATTTAAGTAGCTCCTCCTCCAGGAGGTGAAGGTTAACTCCCTTCACCTTGAATATGTAGATTTGTGTCTCACTTCCAAAGATGAGTATACAAAGAAAAAAAATACTAAATGTATGGAGAAACCTAGTACTGCTTTCACCAAATGATCAAGGTTAACATTAGCAGAGAGAAGTCATGACATATCCTCTGAAGTTTTCTGATGAGAAGAGCACGTTACCTCTGTGATAATCTTCCTGAAAACTCATCACCCTAGTCTAATCATGAGAAGGTATATCAGGCAAACCCAAGTTGAGCGACATTTTAAAAAATAACTGACCAGCATTCCTTAAAACTGTCAAGGTCATGAAAAATACGGACAGGCTGAGAAATCGTCAGAGACCAGAGGAGACATGGTAACCAAATGCAATATGGTATCCTGGATAGACTTCGGAAGAGAAAAAAGGACATTAATGAAAGAAAGTGGTGATATCTGAATTAAGTCTGGAATTCAGTTAATAGTAACATGTTAATGTTGGTTCCTTAGCTTTGACAAAGGTACCAAAATTATGTGAGATAATGACACCAGGGGAAAGTGAAACCCGGTGTGGGGTATATGGAAAATTATGTATTATTTTGCAACTGTTCTGTAAATCTATTCAGAAAAATTATTCAAAAAGAAGTTTATTTCAAAAATGCATCAAATTCTTTGATACTCCTACCTTCAAAAGATGGACCTTGATTGCCCTTCCCTTGGGTGGACTGTATTTAGTAATTCACTTCTCTTGAGACAATGTGGCATAATTGATGACATGTAATTTTAAGACAGGGTCATAAAAGGCAAGTGATTTCTTCCTTGCTCTCTGTGGGATCATTTGTGCTTGCTGTCATATTGTGGAGTCATTCAAGTGGCTCTGAGAGGAGGTTCACGTGGTAAGGAACTGGGAACTTCTTCCAACAGCCAGAAGGAAACTAAGTTTTTCTGCCACATCCATACATCTGAGCTTCTTACTAAAAGGACTATCCAGCCCCAGTCAAGCCTTCAGATGACTGTGGCCTGAGATCTTGCCTACAGCCTCAAGAGAAACCTTGAACCAGGACACTAAAGGAAGTAGCTTCCAAATTCCCAACCACAGAAACCATGTTGTTTTAAGCCTCTAAGCTTTATGGTAATTTGTTATGCTGCAATAGATAACAAATACAGTATGAAACATGGTTAGCATACTGTCTAGTATACATATAAGTACCAGTAAAACATTGTGTCTATTATTATTGTTGTTCAGAAATGATGACTTTTCCCCCTCCATTGTTCTGGACTTCCCATTTTCTCTCCACTCCGAACAGTGATTCTTAACCATGACTACACATTAAAATCACCTGGTGAGCTTTTAAAAACTATAATAGGACCCAAAATCTTAGACCGATAAATAAAAATTTTAGGATGTACCCCAGTCGTCAATATTGTTTTAAAATCCTCTTAGCAATTTTCACAGACAGCCAGGGTAAAGGATCATTGCTATAGAAACAGCAACATTTATATAGGGGCTACAGAATTTCTGGGATTTCTGAAGTTAGGATCATAAAGTTGTATTTCTTGCTATTTCCTCAAAATAGGCTTTATGCATTGGGGAGAATGGCTGGAAAAAAATTCAAAAACTGTCCGCTGAAATGCCATGTGATTATATGGCCTCCTTTGAAAGGAATGAAGCAATCTTTAACTAAAGGAGTTTATCAACTAGGCAGAAAAACCACAGGATAATTCTGTTGACCTTACAGCCGCAAAACAGACTATTTGTGGACTGTATTCCAAAGGACAGTTAATGTTTTCCCTGGTTAATGTGCTAAACTGGAATTCCTTCTTTCCTGTTTATATTTTCTTTCTTTTCTGTCAAGCATAACTACCAAAACAACATTGACTGCATAAGAATCTAAGAGAATTATCTGCTTAAGGGATCTAGGAAAAAATATATCGCCAATTTGTTTAAATACTCTTCTGTTACCCCTCCCCTAGAGTCTTCATGTTTATTTATTTTTATAAGTTTTTAATTTTAATTCTAGTATAGTTAACATATAGTGTTATATTAGTTTCAAGTGTACAATATGATTCAACAGTTCTATACATTACTCAGTGCTCACCATGGTAAGTGTACTCTTAATTCTTGGTTGCCTTCTTTTTCACCCTTTCCCCACCCACCTCTCCCCTCGTAGACATCAGTTTGTCCTCTCTAGTTAAGAGTCTGTTTCTCGGTTTGTCTCTCTCTTTTCTTCTTTGCTCTTTTTTTTTATATTTCTTAAATTCTACATATGAGTGAAGTCATATGGTATTTCTCTTTTTCTAACTAAAAGTTTCCATATTTTATACTGAAAGCATGAAGCCATAAAATAGAGAACATATAATTAATGTAGAAGAATTTGTCATTTCATCTTGCATAACCCAAGGAAGAAAACAATCCACCAGGAGCTAGATCTCTATCAAAGTGAGTTTTGGAAAAAAAAGACTTTTGACCTTTCCATATTGTCATCTGGATAGCTCATCGGCAAAGGAATGAAGAAAATAGTCATTTCTGGACTAAGCAGGCCCATTATGGTCTGTTACTTAGATCTGAATACTAGGTTGAATATATTTTGGAGGCATTTGTTCAGCATACATTTTCTGAGTGGCGCTTTAGAAAATTATGAAGATTCCACCCCTGACTCAGTATCTATGCAACACCATTGATAAAATTAAAGCAAGTATACAATGCACTCCAAATGTTTGCATTTTAAACTATGAACAAAATATAATTTAAAAGAAAAAGGCTGACAAGCATGGATCAGTTCTGACATAGAAAGAAGATATGTAGGAAAAAGTAGTATTTGGTCCTGATAAATAAGAGAGCTAGGTTCTTGATATTTGGGTATAGTTTGGATAAATAAGAAAGGAGAGTATCTAAACTAGAAACTAATCACAAAAGCAAAAAGCCTGTGGGGAATAGTGAAATGATTGACTTTTACATAAAGTGGAGGTTTATTTGAAAAGTAATGGGAAGTGATTTTGAATAAGTAGACCAAAACCAGATGATGTTGAAGTGTTGAAGTCCAGGCTGAGTGCCCAGAAACCATTGAAGGTTCTGGAGCTCACTAAGACTGGGGGTTGTATTCAGAGGAGAGGGTAGAAGTAAGAATTCAGGGTGATTTGGAAAGAGTAGAAAATTAGAGGGATAGGCAAATCTGAGACATGGTAGAGATGAATTGAAAAACTTGAACTTGGTGATTAATTAGATTCATAGTCTCCTTTTAGCAGATATGTCTTCTTGGGCTGAGGGCTGACTTTAGGTGGTAGATGGCCATCAAAAGATAATGGTGGTGGTAGCCTTTCAATCAACAGATAACCTCCATTGAACCTTTGAATCCCAAATCTATAAATCAGAAGTGTGATTCTTTAATTCCTATAAAATCCTATAATTCTATTTGAATACATGGTAAAACTTGCAAAGGTACTTTTGTAAAATATTTTATCTTTCTATTTTAGGTAAACTCAAACTGCATTTCTATAGGAAATCGAGTTTTGTCTGTAATATATACTTAACATATTTCTTTTAAAATGATATTGTTATGTCTAGGAATTTGTTTTCTCCATTTCTAGTCAGAAGTGCCTAACATTTTAAGTTCTAGTTTATCTTGTTCAGGCATATGCTAGACATTTAATTCCTGTTACTAATAATCATACTGCTGCAAAAATAAGATTTCCTTTTAAAAATTTTTAGTTACTGTTTATTTACTTTTGAGAGAGAGAGAGAGAGAGAACTGGGGAGGGACAGAGGGTCTGAAGTTCTGTGATGATAGCAGAGAGCCTGATGCAGGGCTCAAACCCACAAACCATGAGATCATGACCTGAGCCAAAGTCAGACACTTAACCGACTGAGCCACCTAGGTGCCCCTAAAAATAAGATTTCCTTATGTGTTTGAGACATTCCTTACTGTCTTTTGGTCAGTAACTAAGTTTTAGGTAAGCATTCTAAAATAATGATTATATCAAACAATCCAGAAAACAGTGGAGAATATTCTCAGTGGCCTGTAGGCCTCTCCACAGTGCTGATTGAGTGTCCTCACAACATGGCTACTGGTTCCCCACAGAACTGGAGCCTGTGCCCTTTTCCGAAGGCTAAATGTAAAGAGCAATGGCCTGCCTGTCTAGCGATTTGGCCTTGGGGGAATTTGCTCAACATTCTCTAGAAACTCTTTCTATCAAAAGGGTTTCTTCACATTCTGCTGTGACTAGCTGACTTGTCACAAGTGGGTGGATTGGCAGTTGTTCACAACTTAATACTGATTCCTATACAAGGCGCCTGGGTGGCTCAGCTGGTTAAACCTATGACTTTGGCTCAGGTCACAATCTTGCGGTTCATAGGTTCGATCCTTGCATCAGGCTCTGTGCTGACAACTTGGATCCTGGAGCCTGCCTTGGGTTCTGTGTCTCCCTCTCTCTCTTTCTGCCCCCTCTCCTGCTCATGTTTTGTCTCTCTGTCTCTCAAAACTAAACATTAAAAAAAAATTAAAGAATACTGATACCTGTAGTATGAGAGTAGCTTAAAGAAGTGATACTATTAGACCCTTAGCCAAAAAAGTAAAATAAAATAATATATATTTAATTATATATTATTTATATTATATAATTTTTGTTTTCTGAGGTATCTGTGATTCTAGATTAGCTAATAAAATCATGCAAGGACCTCCACTTCTTTAAGGGTCAAAATTTAGACCAGTTCTCCTACTGAGAATAACAAAATCTGGACAAAATATACTACAAGGAATTACTTGGAGGCACCAGAGGTCTAATAAGGCAAACTTATGGGAAAGATAGAAAAATGACTAGAGAGTTGAGCCTACCATGTGGGGCCAGTTTTCTACTCAGATGTTTGCTGGTCCTGGAAGATATAACTGAGATGCTGAGAAACTGAACAGGACTTCTGACAGCCCTGTAGAAGAATAAAAATTGGAATCTAGAACCCATCAAAGCTGGGGAGGAGGCTCGTAAATACCCCAGAGTCTCAAATAAGACACTCAGGTGTCTCCCACTAAGAATAAGCAGGAACTATAAGCAGACTGTCTTCTCAAGCCTGAAGCTCAATTTCAGGTCATTATTAGTTCTTGAAACTGAATCAAGATGATCTCATATTGCTGGTTTCTATAACTGCCAGTAACAAAGTAAAGCATCTTTCAAGGAAGAGAATGTCATCAAGGTCTCAAATTATTTCTACAGATTTCCACATACTGTGTCCACTACTCAACTAATAACAATCAGGTTCATGAGGAGATTAGACAGTATGGATGAAAAAAAAAAAACACAAGAAAAATAACAGATAAGAGACACATGGGACTCCACATAATTTAGCAAACATAGAAATGTTTAAAATAGTTTTTTAAGTTTTTATTTTTTTTTTAATGTTTGTTTTTGAGAGAGACAGACAGACAGCAAGTAGGGGAGGGGCTCCGGCTCAGATCTGTTAGCACAGAGCCAGAGGTGGGGCTTGAACTCATGAACCATGTGATCATGACCTGAGCCAAAGTCAGACGCTCAACTGACTGAACCACGCAGGCGCCCCTTAAGTTTTTATTTAAATTCCAGTTAGTTAACGTACAGCTTAAGATTCGTTTCGGGTGTAAATGTAGTGATTCAACGATTCCATATATCACCCAGTGTGCATCACAAGTGCATTCCTTAATACCCATCACCTATTTTACCCAACCCCCGCCCACTTCTCTTCTAGCAACTATCACTTTGTTCTCTATAGTTTAGAGTCTGTTTCCCTCTCTCTCTGTCTCTCTCTGTCTCTCTGTCTTCTCTTCCCTTTGCTTGCTCGTTTCTTAAATTCCTATGTGAGTGAAATCACATGGAATTTGTCTTTTTCCAACTGACTTATTTCACTTAACATAATATTCCATCTGTATCATTGCAAATGGCAAGATTTCATTCTTTTTGTGGCTGAATAATATTCCATTGTAACTATATACCATGTCTTCTTTATTCATTTACCTATTGATGGACACTTGGGCTGTTTCCATAATTTTACTTTTGTAAGTAATGCTGCGCTAAACAGGGGTGTATCCCTTTGAATTAGTATTTTTGTATTCCTTGGGTAAATACCCAGTAGTTCAATGGCTGGATCATGGGATAGTTCTATTTTTAACTTTTTGAGGAAACTCCATACTATTTTTCACAGTAGCTACACTGATTTGCATTCCCACCAACAGTGCAAAAGGGTTCCCGTTTCTCTATATCCTCACCAACACCTGTTGTTTCCTGTGTTGTTAATTTTAGTCATTCTGACAGGTGTGAGATAGTATCTCTGTGTGGTTTTGATTTGTATTTCCAGGATGATGAGTGATATTGAGCATCTTTTCATATGTCTATTAGCCATCTGGGTGTCTTCCTTAAGAAAATGTCTATTCATGTCTTCTGCCCATTTCTTAACTGGATTATTTGGGTTTTGGATGTCAGGTTTGATAAGTTCTTTATAGATTTTAGATACTAACCCTTTATCTGATATGTCATTTGCCAATATCTTCTCCCATTCCACAGGCTGCCTTTTAGTTTTGTTGATTGTTTCCTTTGCTTTGCAGAATCTTTTTATCTTGATGAAGCCCCAATCTTGATTTTTGTTTCCCTTGCCTCTGGTGACGAACTTGCTGAGGCTGATGTCAAAGAGGTTGCTGTTTGTTTTCCTCTAGTATTTTGATGGTTTCCTTTCTCACATTTAGATCTTTACTCCATTTTGAGTTCATTTTGTGTGTGGTGAAAGAGAATGGTCCAATTTCATTCTTTTGCATTTTGCTGTCCAGTTGTCCCAACACCATTTGTTGAAGAAACTATCTTTTTCCCATTGGATATTCTTTTCTACTTTGTCAAAGCTCAATTGGGTTTTCTATTCTGTTCTGGTGATCTGTGTGTCTATTTTTGTGCCAGTACCAAACCATTTTGATTACTACAACTTTGTAATATAACTTGATGTCCAGAATTGTGATGCCTCCAGCTGTGCTTTTCTGTTTCAAGATTGCTTTGGTTACTTGGGATCTTTTGGAGTTCTATAAAAATTTTAGAATTGTTTGTTCTTGTTTTGTGAAAAATGTTGTTGGTATTTTGATAGACATTATATTCGATTGCTTTGGATAATATAGACATTTTAACAATATTTGTTCTTCCAATCCATGAGCATTGAATGTCTTTCCATTTCTTTGTGTCATATTCAGTTTCTTTCATCCATGTTTTATAGTTTGGGAAGTACAGGTCTTTCACCTCTTTGGTTAGGTTTATTCCTAGGTATTTTATGGTTTTGGTTCATGTATACAAGAGATTAGTTCCCTAATTTCTTTCTGATGCTTTATTATTAGAGTATAGAAATGCAACAGATTTCTTTTTTTTTTTAATGTTTTTTTATTTATTTCTAGGAGAGAGAGAGACAGTGTGAGCAGGGGAGGGTCAGAGAGAGTGTGATTCATTTTCTGAAATAGGCTCCAGGCTCTGAGCTGGCAGTCAGCATAGAGCCCGACGCGGGGCTCGAACCCACGAACCGCGAGATCATGACCTAAGCGAAAGTCAGACGCTTAACCGACTAAGCCACCCAGGCGCCCCTGAAATGCAACAGATTTCTGTATATTCATTTTGTATGCTGTGACTTTACTGAACTGTTGATCAATTCTAGCAGTTTTTTAATTGAGTCTTTTGAGTTTTCTCTATACGGTATTTTTAATATGTTCCATGAGATTTTAAAAAAAGACTGGAAATTTTAGAAGAGAAGTAGAAACTATAAAAGTGAGCCAATTGAAAAATCCAAGAACTGAAATTAAAAACTTTACAGATGGGCAGATTAGCTGTTTATTGCTGTGTAACAAATCATCCCAAAACTTAGTAATTTAAAGCAGTAATAATTATCTAATCTTTATCCTAGTTACTGTGAGTCAGGAATTCAGGAGTAGCTAATTTGGCTGGTTCTTGCTTGAGGTCTCTCATGAGTTTGCCATCAGGTACTGGTTGGAGTCAGGCATCTAAACTTGGACTGGTGCCATCTGAAGGGGACTTACTCATATGGATGGGAATTTGATTCCTTTAAATATGGGCTTATCCAGGGAGCTGCTTGAGTGTGCCCTTGATGCCATATAAGCTCTACCCTATTGGTCATATAGATCAGCCCTGATCTAATGTGAGAGGAAACAACCTAAGAATATGAACACTAGATGGTGAAGGTGAGGATTATTGGTAGAGGAAGTGAGTGGGGGTGGGGTTGGGGACACGTACTTGATAGCAGGATACCCTGAGTACACACAGCAGAAGAATTAATAAAGAGGAAGAGGGAATTGGTAAACAATATAGAACACAAAGAGACAAAAAGATGGAAAAATGCAGAAGAGGGTGTATATACACAATATATAATGGAATTTTCAGAGTACAGAAGAAAGAGATTAAGGCAGAAGCAGTATTTGAAGACATATCAACTGAGTCTTCAAAAACCAATGAAGACGACATCCAAATGGCCAACAGACACATGAAATAATGCTCAGCGTCACTCCTCTTCAGGGAAATACAAATCAAAACCACACTGAGATACCACCTCACACCGGTCAGAGTGGCTAAAATGAGCAAGTCAGAGGACTCTAGATGCTGGCGAGGATGTGGAGAAACGGGCACCCTCCTACACTGTTGGTGGGAATGTAAACTGGTGCAGCCCCTCTGGAAAACAGTGTGGAGGTTCCTCAGGAAACTAACACTAGAACTCCCCTATGACCCAGCAATAGCACTGCTAGGAATTTACCCAAGGGATACAGGAGTTCTGATGCATAGGGGCACATGTACCCCAATGTTCATAGCAGCACTCTCAACAATAGCCAAAACACGGAAAGAGCCTAAGTGTCCATCAACTGACTAATAGATCAAGAAGATGTGGTTCATCTATACAATGGAATACTACATGGCAATGAGAAAGAATGAAATCTGGCCATTTGTAGCAACATGGATGGAACTTGAGGGTGTAATGCTAAATGAAATAAACAGAGAAGGATAGATACCAAATGTTTTCACTTATAAGTAGAATAGGAGAAACTTAACAGAGGACCATGGTGAAGGGGAAGGGGAAAAAAATAGTGGAGGAGAGGGAGGGAAGCAAACCATGAGAGACTCTTGAATATTGAGAACAAACTGAGGGCTGATGAGGGTGGGGGAGAGGGGAAGGGGGGTGATGGGCGTGGAGGAGGGCACTTGTTGGGAGGAGCACTGTGTGTTATATGCAAAACAACTTGACAATAAACTATAAAAGAAAAAAAGAAAGAAAGATATAAAGGCACAAATTCAAGAAGCCCTGTGAACTCCAAGCAGGATAAAGTGCAAAACTGTAGACTTTCCCACATATGTACATACAGTTACTCTTAACTTAATATTTTTAGCCTGTGTTTGAAGATATTATTGCTGGTTTGAATGGGGCTGTTAATTTTTGCAATTTTGGAAAAGTATTTCCTTAACATAATATGAGATTTTGATACTGTTTGTATTTCATTCCTTTTTTTTTTTATTTTGAGAAAGAGGGGGAGGGGAGGGGAGAGGGTGGGAGAACATGAGCAAGGGATGGGCAGGGAGAGAAGGAGAAAGAGAGAATCCCAAACAGGCTCTGCACTGTCATCATGGAGCCCAGTGCAGGGCTCAAACTCACAAACCATGACATCATGACCTGAGTTGAAATCAAGAGTCAAACACTTAACCAACTAAGCCATGCAGGTGCCCCATTTATGTTTCATTCTTAATTGTTCCTGGTTCTTGGTTGCTAGCCTTTGGATCGGCCTGAAATACTTTATGTAGGGAAAGTGTACATTGTAACAGAGAACAAAATTCCCATTAATTTCATGTTCTCCAATTGTCTAGCATTCAATTATTCCTAACTTTTTCATACCTACTTCATTCATACTTCCATACGTATAAAAAGCAACGATAGTTGAAATAGAAATGATTCTGAAGTATTGAAATCCCATCAAAATCTTTTCTTTTAATGTTAAGTATTTACTATATTTGGGGGTTAAATACATCATATAATCCAGTTCTTTAAAAATTGTGTATATATATAGCCTTGTAATTGAGCATCTAAATAACCACACACATCATTCCTTGGCCACACTATATTATCAGGAGTTCATTTGAGATATACCTGACTCTTTTGTTTAGAAAAACTGCCCCTTTTACTTCTACTAGTTGTTTTTAAATGGCAAGCATTTTAAGTAATAGCAAGCATTTAACAATAGAAATTTTGATTAACATTAAGCTCCCAAAATGTTGATATGGATTGTGAAACAGTAAATTCTGTCTATCTAGAGATGGAATCTGGTTCTTGTTCACAACAGGTGGGGACAGATGGCCTCTCCAGTCAAATAGAAATTTGATAGCTGTCATAAGAAAACTACCTGAAAGCAGATTGGGTTTAACCCATTATCTCTTGGACTAGTTTCTTTCATTTAAAGAAAAACTCAAATGAAGTTGTTTTTCTCCAAATATAAGCACTCAAAATAAGGGTCTTAAGAAGTCAGGTCCAGGTGTACCTGGGTGGCTCAGTCGGAAAAGTGTCCAGTTTTTAATTTTGGCCCAAGCCATGATCTCATGGTTCGTGAGTTCAAGTACAATGTTGGTCCATGCTGGCAATGTGGAGCCCACTTGGGATTCCCTTTCTCTCTCTCTCTGTCTCTCTCTCTCTCTCTGTCTCTCTCTCTCTTCCCCCCTCCCCCCTCTCAAAAATAAATAAGTTTAAAAAAAAGAAGTCAGGTCCAGTTATCAAATTATATGATTGTATTTATTTCTTCAAAGTTTAAATACAACCATGAGGGGGTCCAAGATAGCAGCATAGGAAGATCCCAAATGCATCTCCTCATGTGAACAAAAAAAAATCTATATCTACATGTGGAACAGTTGAAAAAGATGTGAAAACTAGTCAAATAACTCCATCACAACAAATGATAAAATGTGATAGGGCCACATTGAGATAGGTAGGAGAGGCAGAGATGTGATCTCACCAAAAACTCGACCTCTGGCACTGCAACCCACAGTCAGGATGAATCTCACAAATCTAGGACTTCTCCTTGAGGAGCAAGAGGTTTGTGCCTCACGTCAGGCACCCCAGCACTTGGCACTTGCATCAGAGAGATAAGACCCCAAAATGTCTGTCTTTGAAAACCAAAGAGCTGTCAAGAACTATGATGCTTCTCTGAAAGGACTCACATATAAATTCACTTGCCTGAAGACCCAAAGGCAGCAATGCCTAGATGATATGCAGAGATTTAATAGCTAATTTTAAGCATCTGGTAGTGGACAGGGGCCTATTGCAACTCTCTCCAGAGACAGAGACCCTGGCAAGCACCATTTTTGCACTCTCCCTTTACTTGCTGGCCCTGGGAGTCATGCACAGTCCCCGCATTCCCACTGCCCTGCTAAAGCCAGTGAACATGTCCCAGCTCTGTGCTCTCACCGCTAAAGCGTGTGGCACACCCTGGCCTTCATTTCCTTGGTCCTGCTAAAGCCAGCAGACTTGCACGGTCCACATAGGATATACCCCTTTATGACTTGGCTCTGGTGGCCCAGGGGACTTGCATTCCTGGCTCCACTGGACACAGGACAGTCCCATGGAACTGTAACAATTGGAGAGGCATTTCTTGACAGGCCACCACCCCCAGGGCACTGAACAGACAGCATACTGAAACACACCCCCCAGTTTTGCTATAAAAAATGCAAATTTACTTCTCCTGGAGCTTCAGCCTAAAGGGAAGCCTTCAAAGTTCTTACACATCTAGAGGCTACAGAGGTGCTGTTTGAGAAAATAGGCCAGGGAACACTATCTTTGTGCTCTTCCTCAGCCTCAGTATGGCTCTCTGGTACCTTTCAGAAAGAAGCTTATCCATTCATCTGGAGCCCTAATTATTGCAAATGTCAGGCAGGAGACCCTTCCGGATCACCTGGTCTGGAGGCCAGCAAGGTTTATGATTGCATACTTCAAAAGCTGCTGCCTGAGGGTCTGACTTCCAATCAGCCTGAAACCAAGTGCTGACTGAGATTCCTTCTTTTGGAACATTGGCAAGTCTTGGCAAACCGTCAACAGCTGAGACCTATCAAGAATAAATCTGGCTGTTTAGATAATTACAAAGTTTGATAGACAACCAAGAGCTAGGCAAGGTTGAATGACAAGTTTCATCTAGTACACAAAGCCAGTTCTTCAATTTGAGAAGTAACTGTTTCACTTAATACATAGAAACAACTATAAAGAGTCAAGCAAAATGAGGAAATAGTGGAATATATTCCAAGTGAAAGAATGAGATACAGTCTCAGGGGAAAAAAAAAAACTTAATGAGATGGACATAGCTAATTTGTGTGGTAAGGAATTCAAAACAATGGTCATAAAGGCGTCACTGAACTTGAGCGTGGATGAACACAGTGATAATTTCAAGAGTAGAAAATATAAGCAAGGATCAAAGGAAGTCACAGAACTGAAGAATACAATAACTGAACTGAAAATACACTGGATGTGTTCAACAGCAAACTAGGTGAAACAGAAGAAAGGATCAGTGATCTAGAAGAGAGGGCAGTGGAACTCACCCAAATGGAACAACAAAAAGGAGAAAGAATTTTTACCAAGTGAAGATAGTTTAAGGGATCTGTGCAACAACATCAAGAGGAATAACACATTAGAGGGGCACAGAAGTAGAAGAGAGAGAGAGAAAGGGGCAGAAAACTTATTTCAAGAAACAGTGGTGCAAAACTTGCCTGCCCTTGGACACAGACATCCATGTCCAGGAACCCAGTGAATTCTAAATAAGATGAACCCAAAGATATCCACCCAAGACACATTATGTTTAAGATGTCAAAAGTTAAACATTAAGAGAGAATCTTAAAAGCAGCAAGAAAAAACACAACTTGTTACATGCAGAGAACCCCCATCAGCCTGTCAGCAGATTTTCCAGAAGAAACTTTGCAAGCCAGAAGGGAGTGGTGTGATATATTCAAAGTGCTGAAAAGAAAAAACTTCCTACCAAGAATACTTACCTGGCAAGGTTATCATTCAGAATTGAAAGAGAGAGAAGTTTTCCAGACAAGCAAAACCGAAAGGACTTCATCACACTAAACTAGCCTTATAAGAAATGTTAAAGGTCCTTCCCTTCCCTTCCCTTCCCTTCCCTTCCCTTCCCTTCCCTTCCCTTCGCTTCCCTTCCCGTTGCTTTGCATTGGATTTGCATTGGATTTGCTCTTCTTTTGTGTTTTAGCCAAGCTGGTTAACATATAGTATAATAATGATTTCAGGAGTAGAATTTACTAATTCATCACTTACATATAACAGCCAGCGCTCATCCCAACCCTTCTTTAAACTGAAAAGAAAAGGCACTAATTACAAGAAAACATATAAATAAGTATAAATCTCACTGGTACAGGTAGTGGATTAGTCACTTATATAAAGCTAGTATGAAGGTTAAAGACAAAAGTAGCAAACATAACTATAACCACAGTAATTAAGGGATACACAAAATAGAAAGATGTTAAATGTGGTATCAAAAATATAACACATGGAGGGGAGGGTAGTAAAAATGCAGAGTTTTAGAATACATTCAAACTTAACTTGCTATCAATTTAAAATAGATTATAAGATATATAGGCTGTTCTATGCGAGCCTCATGGTAACCCCAAAGCAAAAACCTGTAGTAGAAACACAGAAGATAATGAAAAAAGAACCTAGGTGTAATACTCTAGGAAGTCTTTACTTTTATTCAAAGTAGTATTGGAAGTTCTAGCCAGAGCAATTAGGCAAGAAAAAAATAAAAGGCATACAGACTGGAAAGGAGGAAGTAAAACTGTCACTGTCTGCAGACAACATGATTTTAAAACCCTAAAGACTCTACCAACAAGTAATTAGAACTAGTAAATCAATTCAGTAAAGTTGCAGGATAAAAAATCAATATACAAAAACCTATTGCATTGTTATACAATAATAATGAACTATCAGCAAAAGAAATGAACAATCCCATTTACAATCTTATTAAAAAGAATAAAATACCTAGGAATAAGTAGAATCAAGGAGGTGAAAGGCCTGTATACTGAAAAATTATAAGACGTTGATGAAAGAAATTGATGAGACATAAATAAATGGAAAAATATTATGTGCTCATGGATTAGAAGAATTAACACTGTTAAAATTTCCATTCTCACCCAGAGCAGTTACAGATTCAGTGTAATCCCTGTCAAAATTCCAATGGCATTTTTCACTGAAATAGAATAATCCTAAATTTGTATAGAACCACAAAGACCCTGAATAGCCAAACCAGTCTTGAGAAAGAGGAACAAAGCTGGAGGCATCACTATCTCTGATTTTAAACTGTATTATAAAGCTATAGTAATCAAAACAGTCTGATATTGCCATAAAAACAGATACATAGATCATTGAAACAGAATAGAGAGCCTAGAAATAAACTCATGCATATATGATCAAGTGATTTATGACAAAGGAGGTAAGAATATACAATGAAGAAAGGACTGTCTCTTCAATAAATGGTGCTGGGAAAACTGGACAGCTACATGCAAAAGAAAGAAACTAGAATACTATGTCATACTATATACAAAAACTAACTCAAAATGGATTATAGACTTGAATGTAAGACCTCAAACCATAAATCTCTTAGAAGAAAGCACAGGCAGCAAGCTCCTTGACATAGGTCTTGGCAATGATTTCTTGGATCTGACTCCAAAAACCAAGGCAATGAAAGTAAAAAAATAAACAAATGGAACTACATCAAACTGAAAAGCTTCTGCACAGAGAAGGAAACCATCAATAAAATGAAATGGCAATCTTCTTAATGAAAGAAAATATTTGCAAATCATATATCCTTAAAGGGTTAACATCCATAATATATAATAAACTCCTGCAAATTCAAGAGCAAACAAAACAAAACAAAATACATCCAATCTGATTTTAAAAATTGACAGAGGATCTATAAAGACATTTTCCCAAAGAAGACATACAGATGGCCAACAAGTATATCAAAAGATGCTCAACATCACTAATCATCACGGAAATGCAAATCATAGCCACAAGGAGATATCATCTCATACCTGTTAGAATGACTATTACCAAAAAAAAGAAGAAATAACAAGTACTGACGAAGATATGGCAAAAAGGGAACCTTTTTGCACTGCTGTGGGAATGTAAATTGGTGCAGTCACTATGGAAAACAGTATGAAGTTCCTCAAAAAATGAAAAATAGAACAACCACATGATCCAATAATTCCACTTCTGGGTATTTATCTGAAGAAAACCAAAACACTATTCAAAAAGATATATGCACCCCTACGTTTATCACAGCATTATTTACATTAGCCAAGATAGGGAAGCAACTTAAGAGTCTATCAATGGATGCATGGATGGGGGAGGTGTACACACACACACACACACACACACACACACACACCGTGGAATATTACCTCACCATAAAAAAAAGTGAAATTTTGCCTTTCGCAATAACATGGACAGAGTATTATGCAAAGTGAAATAAGTCAAACAGAGAAAGACAGATGCCATATGATTTAACTTCTGTGTTGAACCTAAAAAACAAAACAAATGAACAAAACAAAACCCACAGATACAGAGAACAGAATGGTGGTTGCCCGAGAGGAGGGAGGTTGAGGAGTGGCTGAAATAAGTGAAGGGGATCAAGAGGTACAAACTTCCAGTTATAAAGTAAAGAAGTCATGGGGATGTAATGCACGGCCTGGTGACTATAGTCAATAACATTGTAGCGCATAGTTGAAAGTTGACAAGAGAGGGGCGCCTGGATGGTTCAGTTAGGTAAGCGTCTGACTCTTGACTTCGGCTCAAGTCATGATCTCATGGTTCGTGAGTTTTGAGGCCCGCATCGGACGGTGCAGAGCCTGTTTGGAATTCTGTCTCCGGCTCTCTCTGCCCCTCCCCCACTTGCTCTCTCTCAAAATAAATAAAAATTTAAAAAAATATATTAGAAAGTTGACAGAATAAATCTTAAAAGTTCTCATCACAAGAGAAAAAAATTTTGTCACTTTATATCGAAATTGATGGTACCTAGACTTATTGTGGTGATCATTTCCCGATGTACACAAATATCGAATGTTTCAGTATCAGGTGTTGTACACCTGAAGCTAATATATTATATGTCAGTTATACCTCAGTAAAAAAAATCAGAACTTGGGCCTGTGAGGCATTCATATTATACTTTTCATTTCCCAATTTATAATAAATTCAACTTGTATTGTTCAGGTGGTTTTCTGTTTCATTACAGAGATGAACTTCTTCCTGGTGTAAGGCACCGGCTTCACTGTACCCGGGCAAAGTTCAGAAGTAATGTTGTTTACAAACATCTGGTTGGAAATGACAGGGAGCTAGATGCTCCCAAAGAGAAAAAAAAATCTAACCTCTTCCTTAGAAATTAAAAATATTTTTTTGCTGTTGGTAATTATTGGACTCAGTCACCTGGGACCACAATTAGCTAAATCTACAACTGTTGTAAAGGATCACTAAACCTCACACAGCGCGAGTTCAGACACAGTCATGAAGTGTATAGACAATAGTTTCTAAATGCATATGTTTTGCTGCTTTTAAATATAAGAGAAGAAATATTTTCATAGGAATTACATCTTTTTAAGTCTACTTCCTTGCCAAGTACCTTTCTTAGTGCCAGTATAACATCTCCACAGGAGTGTCCTGTTTCTGGCATTCTATGGCATAGATTTTGGTGCTGGTAATATCTAACTACATAAATTGTTTAATAGGTGTTAGAATCAGCCATGTAATTTTACAAATATCTTAGGCACAGATAAGAAGCCACTATGCAGGTGATTCTCTGCAATCAGACTGGGATCAGAAATTCAGTCCTGGTTGGGTAGGGGGGTGGGGGGTGGCTCTAGCAGTAATCAAAATCTATTCTCCATGAATGAGATTTCATTATACATAATCATCCCAGATTTAATGAAATCACACATGTGGAGAATAGATTCTCTCTCCAGTTGGAATCCCCCAGAGCCGTGATTGCATTTCCCGTCAGCGATCAGAGCTACAGCTGAGCTCAGGCGCTCTCAGTTACCTGCCAACCAGATGGCATTTCCCCAGTCTGCAGCCAGTGTTGGAATGAAAATGCTTGAGGGGGGTGGACTGAGAATGAAAGGGGTTTGGTGGAAAATCTCCCCCCTCCCAATTCACAGAAAAGTGATAGGCTCCTCCTTAATCCTGTGAGACAGGCTGACCCAAGAGGATGCCAGGGTTCAGGTGTTATGGGGGGGATTCTAGGTCCCTATCCTTAGTCATCATGCCCTACCATTAACTGAGCTCATATTGTACACCAGGCACTGGGTTCAGAGCTGTATATTATCTTTTTTTTTTAATTTTTCTTTTTTTTTTAATGTTTTATTTCTAGGAGAGAGAGAGAGAGAGACAGCGTGAGCAGGGGAGGGTCAGAGAGAGAGGGAGTCACAGACTGAAGCAGGCTCCAGGCTCCGAGCTGGCAGTCAGCACAGAGCCCGACGCGGGGCTCGAACCCACGAACCGCGAGATCATGACCTAAGCGAAAGTCGGACGCTTAACCGACTAAGCCACCCAGGCGCCCCGAGAGCTGTGTATTATCTTACTTTATCCTTACAATGACTCTATTCTAAGTATATTGTCACCCCATTTTATAGATGAGTAAACTGAGGCTCAAAGCTTTTGAGTATTATACAAGGCCACCTAGCCTTTGTAGTAGGAAATTGTACCCAAATCGAAATCCTTAAGACCTTAGAGTCCCCTCCCCCAACCATCACGCTATATTTCCTTTTCTTCTAGTAGTTTTCACATCACCTTCTCTTCTTCATTGGCATCTGAAACCTCACAAGACTGCCCCCGAACTTAAGATACCAATCGTAACTCTACGATGTTAGCTTTACTTCTGACCAATCAGCTTGCAGCTGGGAACGGGAGGTTCCCACAGCCCTCTCCTCAGACTCCATGGACTTATTAACGCAGTTCACAGAACTCGGGAAAAACAGTTTACTTACTGTTTAGCAGGTTATTATAAAAGGATCCCATAAAGGATACAGACGGAAGAAATAGGTAGGACAAGATGTGTGGGAAGGGGCAAGGAGATTCCATGATCTTTCAGGTTGCACCCTTCTCCCAGCATCTCATGTGTTTGTGAACCTGGAAACTCTCTGAACACCAACCTTCGGGGATTTTTATGGCGATTTCATCACCTAGGAATTAACTCTGTTTCCAGCCCCTCTCCCCTCTCTGAAGACTGGGGGATAGGACTAAAAATTCCAAGCTTCTTATCATTGCTTAGTCTTTCTGGTGACCAGCCCCTCCTCTGGGACCCTTCAAGAGTCACCTCATTAGAACAAAAGCATTCCTATCATCTGGGAAATTCCAGGGGATTTAGGAGCTCTGTGTCAGGAACCAGGGTCAAGGACCAGTTCGATCGAAAGATGATCTTGTGCTGTTATAACTTACGGAATTAACAATTTTAGGAGCTCTGTGCTAGGAACCAGGGGCAGAGACCAGTATATACTTTTTTCTACCTCATAGTAGGTTCTTAATAAATACTACTCTCCCTACCTTTAACTTTTACATGTTGGCTGTCTAATGGTGTGAGCGCCTAATGTGTCTACTGAAGTGAGGAATGCCAGGCATGGAAGATATCCCAGCTTTAGTCACTTGTGACTTCTTGGTAGAAACAATACTTTCTTCTCTATTTTATTAGGTTGTTATTAGGGGCGCCTGGGTGGTTCAGTCGGTTGGGCTTCTCAAACCTCGGCTCAGGTCATGATCTCCCAGTCCATGAGTTCAAGCCCCGTGTCGGGCTTTGTGCTCAAAGCTTGGAGACTGCTTCGGATTCTGTGTCTCCCTCTCTCTCTGCCCCTCCCCTGCTCACACTCTCTCTCTTAAAAAAAAAAAAAAAAAGGTATTATTAAACATTGCCATACACCCAGCAAAGCTATACTGTGGCCTTTAGAGCAGGGTAGCACAGCCATTAACATTGCAGGCTTTGGATCAAAGTCCAGCTGGTTTGCCAATTGCTGCTGTCTGACCTTGGCAAATTACCTACTTCTCCACACCCCAGTTTCCTCATCTGTAAATGTGTCTGTGTCTGCGAGCCTGTGGTGGGGATGGGGTGTTTTGCCTACTTTTTAAGGTTGTAATAGGAATTAAATTAGGTAATATATGTAAAACAGTTAGCAGACTTCCTCACATACAGCAAGGCTAAATAAATGATAGTGATTATTACTATTATTTAATATTATTGCCATAATTGTTTTTTTATGCTCTTGGGCTAAAAATTTTTTGAAGAAACACAGGGTCCATTGTAATTGGACCCTGTTTTTGAAGAATGCTGATTACCTTCAATAGTCTGATAAGTGCAGTGATTAATGACTTATTTACTGATAAGCTCTGTTTTCCTTTTATGCAGGAGCTGATACTAATGCAGGCGATGTGTTATGTTTCCCACGACACCTTTGAATAAAATGCCATTTCCTCAGGAACAGCTAGAAATACCGATGCTAATTTTTCCTGTGCTCAGGAAAAGCAAGAGCGCTCTCGCTGCAGCGGGCTGGAAGGAGCTCTCCAGAAACATTATGTCATCCTAATTTGCACTGCCAGGGGATGAGCTCATGGGGCGGGGTCTCGCAGGGCTGCAGCTGTGCGGTTCCTCACTTGCGTCCTCCAAGCTCTCCTCTCCCTCCCGGCTACCCCCTCCGCCCACCCCCTGCCTCCTGCGCCAAACAGGAGGCGCTGCGTGATGAATGATTGAAAATCCAGGCGAAGTCCTGCAAAACAGATTCAGGCGTCAGAAGGCACAAAAAAGGCAAATTGTGCATTTTAGTTATTTTGTGTTACTTAAAAAAAAAAAAAAAAAAAAAACCCAGCAGTTGCAGCCCTGCTGTTTCCGATGAGAAGAGACTTCTGTTGGTTCTCTTTGCTGCTGCTTCTTTGTCTGACAGTAGCGTTATTTCCCCCTTTTCTACTTCAAACAACAGCTTGATCTGTTACCAGACCCCTGCAGGAGCCGAGCTGATCACGTCTGGCCATAAGCCACGTGGCTGTTGCCGGGAAGAAACGCGAGCGATTCCCCACATTCTTCTCCTATAATATGCGTTGTGACTATGTTTATACGTCTCCTAGTCTACCTGGCAGTGTGGGTAGTGGTTAAACATACAGACTTAAAGCTGGCAGCCTGAGTCTAGATCCCAACACAGACAGGGGGGAACTGTGTCACTTCTTCAAGCCTCAGTTTCTCCATCCCCATCTGTAAAATGGAGCTAATCATCAAGCCTAGATCAAAAGACTGTTGCAAACATTAAACCATATTGCATGGTAATTACCACTAAGCACGGTGCTGGTCCATGGAACGTACTCAATAAATGTGAGTGATCATGAGTAAGATATACATGCTCAACTGCTTCGTGAACCAGTCACGGCAGGAGAATAGATACATAAATGTGTATTTTAAATATGAATTGCAAGGAGGATATAAATGTATTATATGATCTACTTTCAAGGAAATTAGTCATTCATAAGAAAGACCTGTTTTGATTTTTATCTTTAATTATGGAAATTTTCAAACATGACACTGAAGTAGAATCATATACTGAGCCCCCATACACTCATCACCCCACTTCAACAATCATCAACATTTTGTTGGCTTTGTTTCATCTACTCCCATGCTTTTTTTTAAGGTGGAGTATTTTAAGGGCAGATCCTTGACATTGTATCACTGCGCCCATAATACTTGAGTATGTGCCTCTATCAGAAAAGGATTTTATTTTTAATTCAACCACAGTTATTACACACCCTACAACAATAATGCAACTCCTTATTACCATCTAGTAACGTCCAGTCCATATTCAAATGTTCCTAATTGCTCACCTTTTAAAAAAAATCATGGAAAATATTTCTCAATGCTTAGATTTTTAAAAAGGATTTCTAAATATGAATTCTTTTCAAAACTAAATTGCAGACATTAAAAATGCAAATATTGATATTTGCACAGTAGAAAAAACAAATGGCTAATCTGTTTTTGCCAATTGTTAATCTGAATGATTTGTTTTAAAGTAAGAGGCTCTGTGCTGGTTAGGGTAACAAATAAGTAATAAATATGTGTAAATTTTTTAATCATTACTTTTATGTTATTCAGAGGGCCAGTATTCTGATGTGCTCATTTTCTAAACACATGATTTAAAAATCTTTACTTAAACCAACACTTAGTGTAAAAACAAGATCATAATTTATTGATTTTTTTCCCTGCTGCGGATATTCATTAGCTGTTTCCTTTAATTTAATGTTTATAAATCACTATCTACATTAGTAATTTGTTTAGGGGCACCTGGGTGGCTCAGTTGGTTAAGCAACCAACTTCGGCTCAGGTCATGGTCTCACAGCTCTGAGTTCAAGCCCCCCATCGGGCTCTGTGCTGACAGCTCAGAGCCTGGAGCCTGCTTTGGATTCTGTGTCTCCCTCTCTCTCTGCTGCTCCCCATTTTGTGCTCTGTCTTGCTCTCAAAAATAAACATTAAAAAAAAAAAGAAACTTGTTTAGAGAAATAAATTTTAATAAACATAGAGCTGTGTTTTTTAAGTGTTTAGTTATTTATTTTGAGAAAGAGAGAGCACAGGAGGCGTAGAGAGAGAGGTACAGAGAATCCCAAGCAGACTCTGAGCTAGCTGTCAGCATAGAGTCCAACATGGGGCTCGATCCCGTGAATTGTGAGATCATGACCTGAACTGAAACCAAGAGTCAGACACGTCACAAGCTGTACCACCCAGGCACCCCTGTTTTGAAAAATTTTAATGTTCGGTATTGCCAATAACTGTTCTTGGTTACATGTAAACATTTAATTTAACTTTCCGAAAATATATCTCTCTCCATTTAAAGGCAAGCTCTGTATGGCTCCCAGTTGTTTAGAATTCATATAATCAGTATTAACAGTAAGTCCCCAAGGAGGCATGAGTTATGTTCCTAAAAATCTATGTGTACACTCTATTTTTCATAAAAGATATAGTCTGTTCCATTGCTGAACCTAAGTTCCCAGGATGACATCATGTTTTTCTTTGACAAATCAAGGTCATTCTGAAGGCTGTGTGATCTGGCCCCGTTCCTTTCCTGGCAGGGTCTCTCATAACTTCCTCTTTTCTCTGTCCCTTGTACACCTGGGGCTGAGGCCGTGTTAGACAACTAGCCATTCTCTTTGTGCTTCTCTGTCCCTGCGCTTCTATTTATACAGTAGGAAAAAAATTGGCAATCTCTTTTTGTCAATTGTTAATCTGAATTTGATTTAAAGTAAGAGGCTCTGTACTAGCTCTCCAGCTATCCCACATACCTGAGGGGGAATTGCTCAATTTAGTAAATAAAAATACAAGAGGCCCAGTCAAACTTGAATTTTAGATGAACAGTGAATACACCTTTAGTGTACGTATATCCTAAATATCACATGGGACATATGTAAACAAAATTTTTATTTGTTTTTCTCTCTGAAATTCAAATGTAACTGGCAGTCCTGTGGGTTTTTTTTTTTTTTAATGTTTTTATTTCTGAGAGAGAGACAGACATTCAGAGTGCAAGCTGGGGAAGGGCAGAGTGAGAGGGAGACACAGAAACCAAAGCAGGCTTCAGGCTCTGAGCTGTCAGCACAGAGCCCAACGTGGGGCTCAAACTCACAAACTGCAAGATCATGACCTGAGCTGAAGTCAGAAGCTTAATCGACTGAGCCACCCAGGCACCCAGTCCTGTGTTTTATCTGGCAATGCTAATCTAAGGAAACTCTTGAAGGGCTGGCTTTTCTTCCAGGAAGCCTTCTCATGAACCCCCCCCCCCAACCCTTTGGGGCACCTGGGTGACTCA
The DNA here is from genome assembly GCF_003009895.1 of Hyaena hyaena. Taxonomy (NCBI): domain Eukaryota; kingdom Metazoa; phylum Chordata; class Mammalia; order Carnivora; family Hyaenidae; genus Hyaena; species Hyaena hyaena. Next base: position 1,088,279 of record NW_024080992.1, on the reverse strand, counting down.
GTCAGTTGGGTGTCTGACTTTGGTTCAGGTCATGATCTTGCAGTTTGTGAGTTTGAGCCCCGTGTCGGGCTCTATGCTGACAACTCAGAGCCTGGAGCCTGCTTTGAATTCTCTGTACCTCTCTCTCTGCCCCTTCCCCACTCACACGCTGTCTCTGTCTCAAAAATAAATGAACACTTAAATACACGAGCACACCGGGGCGCCTGGGTGGCTTAGTCGGTTAAGCGTCCGGCTTCAGCTCAGGTCATGATCTCGCGGTTCGTGGGTTCGAGCCCCGCGTCGGGCTCTGTGCTGACTGCCAGCTCAGGGCCTGGAGCCTGCTTCAGATTCTGTGTCTCCCTCTCTCTCTGACCCTCCCCTGCTCACACTCTCTCTCTCTCTCTCTCCTAGAAATAAATTTTTAAAAAATATTAAAAAATAAATAAAATAAAATAAAAAAGAAGAGTAGGGCTTGCTAGACAGATGAGGGTTGGGAAATTGGCACTCCAGAGAGAAAACTGGACAGTGCAAAGGAACAGATTATGCAAAAGCCCAGAATGTAACCTCTGTTAGGGCAAGGCTTCAGCCATCTGCTTCTGGAAGCCCCATGCATTGTCTAGTGTCTGGCACTTGATAGATAGTTGAATGGAGGTATGAGAGCAAGCATGGTGTACTTGAAGAAAAGCATGGAGATCGGAATGGCCTGGGCGAAGGGTGGGAGGCGTTGCTCTAAAAGTTTATAAACCACACTTAGAAATGTGAATTTAAGGGGCGCCTGGGTGGCTTAGTCGGTTAAGCGTCCGACTTTCGCTTAAGTCATGGTCTCACGTTCGTGGGTTCGAGCCCCGCGTCGGGCTCTGTGCTGACTGCCAGCTCAGAGCCTGGAGCCTGTCTCAGTCTGTGACTCCCTCTCTCTCTGACCCTCCCCTGCTTACGCTGTCTCTCTCTCTCTCCTAGAAATAATAAATAAAAAAAAATTAAGAAAAAAAAAGAAATGTGAATTTAAATTATAGACAGTGGAGAGCCGCTGAAATGTTTTCAATCCTGGAATGGCATGATTTCATTTAACTTCTGTAAAGGCATTGCTTGTATCGTGTTATAGAGAATGGGTTGAATAGAGTGGAGACAAGGGCAGAGAGACTTAGTTCAGTGGCGGTTGTTTTGAAAGCATGGACTCCGCAAAGAGGAACTAATGGTCTGTATTTGGCGGTGGTGGTAAAAAATCAGAATGGGAGAAGGATTTTAGGTTACTTCTGAAGTAAAAGCAATACAACTTTGGATCAGTCGGGTAAAAGGGGCAAGGAGAGGAATGAGTCCCAGAGGACTCCCAGTTTCTGGCTTTTGTGACCATTTGGACAGAGGTCCCTGTATGGCACACAGGGAGACGGCGGTAGAAGGCCTGAATGGGAGGGGTATGGGGAGGAATCGCTGGTGAGTGCTGAGAGATAAAGCCATGATGATGGATGGGGCCAGCCGGGGAAAGCGTGTAAAATTAAATTTGGGGGAGACCTGGGAAATGTCATTTTGCAGATATGTGTTTGTCATGTATGTATACATATGTGTATGTCGTTGCACATGGTTGAATGAGCCCAAACCCAGCATCAGCTTGGAGAAGGAATAGTGAGCGAGGCAGCAATATGACCTTGCTATTCTACACACAGAATGTTTTTATACGTGAGAAAATTCATTGATTTTATTCGATTTATTATTGACACTGCCCATAACTCCCTCAAGAAATGTCTCTTGCCTCTTTTCTGACTACCTCTTTTTTTTTTTTAATTTTTTTTTTATTTTTATTTTTTTACAAATAGTTTATTGTCAAATTAGTTTCTACATAACACTCAGTGCTCATCCCCAAAGTGCCCTCCTCCATGCCCATCCCCCCCTCCCCCCCACATCCATCAGTCCTCAGTTTTTGTCAGCATTCAAGAGTCTCTACCTCTTACGTATTTCATCAGGCTTTGTTAAAGGCCAAATGAATACAGTAGATAAAGTACTTTGAACTGCATGGAGTAGGAGAAAATGAAAATTCCTGTGATGAAGCATCACACAAGATAATTATTAACGATGATAAAATATTATTAAAATGTAATCCCTTCTACGATTCTCCAGAGCAGCCCCGTTTTTTAGGAACATGCATAAATATAGTATCATTCCACCTAAGGGCTTACAGTGGTTTCAAAAGTGGAAAAGCTGGGGTACCTGAGTGGCTCAGTCTGTTAAGCCTCCTACTTCAGCTCAGGTCATGATCTCATGGTTTGTGGGTTTGAGCCCCGCATTAGACTCTGTGCTCACAGGTAGCTCAGAGCCTGGAGCCTGTTTCAGATTCTGTGTCTCCTTCTCTCTCTGATCCTCCCCTGCTCACACTGCCTCTCTCTCTCTCTCTCTCTCTCTCAGAAACAAATAAAACATTTAAAACAAGTTTTTTAAAAAAGTGGAAAAGCTGATGAGAGTCTGTGTGAGTCACCAAGTAGCATTACCCTCATCAATAACTAAGTGATGATGATAAAGATCTTTTGAAACCTATTAACTGACTCCCTGGAATAGTGTTTTTCATTCTGATACTTAAAACTCAAAGCTGACAGGCTTCTCTCTAGATAAGGGTCTCCAATACTTTTTGTTCATGAATTGTCTACAAGAATTTTGAAAACTATACACCCTCTCACACATGTTAAAGTTGGCATCTTCAGTTTTACCTTATAGGTTTAAATAGTAATGTTATATTTAGACAGCAGTTTACATAATAATATTGTTATTTTAATAAAAACCATAGTTTTTTTAAAACTTAATAAAAACCATATAAAAAAAGTATTCAGTGGAATATAAACACCATAGAGATTCGATACCCACCATCTTCCATTTTTTAAAATACAAAACTAAACTTCTTTTTAACTGGCAGAAATTTTATAGGTTCCTTTTCTTTTGAACTGTTTCCACTCCACTTTCTTTACAGAATTTATCCTAATTTAATATATGTATGCTTTAAAGGTTTTTATCAATCACCCTACCAAATTTCTCTGCGACAAAAATATATTTATTAATTTCAATTAAAATATTTTGTGTTTCCTGTGACCATATGGTTCTCAGTGCTTAACATTATTTTTCTGGTATAAATTATACTTACAATTACTAGTAGTCCACATTTGACCGAAACAGCATGTTTCCATTAAAAATTTTATATGCAACTGAATATAAAAATAAAGTTGTATTAAAACCACATCTTTTTATTGCTGTGTAGAAATGCAACAGGGGCGCTTAGGTGGCTCAGTCAGTTAAGCGTCAGGCTTCAGCTCAGGTCATGATCTCACAATTCATTAAGTTCAAGCACAGCTCAGAGCTAGGAGCCGCCTGCTTTGGATTCTATGTCATCCTCTCTCTCTGCCCCTCCCCCACTCACACTCTGTCTCTGTCTCTCTCAAAAATAAACAAACATTAAAAAAAAGAAATGCAGCAGTTCTGGTAGTTGATTTTTTATTGTACGATTTTACTGAATTTGTGTTAACCGTTCTAGCAATTTTGTTTCTGTGGAGTCTTTTGGGTTTTCTACAGAGTATCATCTCATCTGCAAGTAGTGAAAATTTGATTTCTTCCTTGAAAATTTGGATGCCTTTTATTTCTTTTAGTTGTCTGATTGCTGAAGCTATGACTTCTAGTGCTGTGTTAAATGCCAATGGTGAGAATGGACATCCCTGTCTTGTTCCTGACCATAGAGGAAAAGCTCTCAGTTTCTCCCCACTGAGGATGATATTAGCTGTGGGCCTTTCATATACAGCCTTTATGATATTCAGGTATGTTCTATTCCTAGAATAGATGTTCAGGTATGCTCTATTCCTACTTTGTTGAAGGTTTTTATGAAGAATGGATGCTGTACTTTGTCAAATGTTTTTTCTGCATTCATTGAGAGAATCATATGGTTCTTAACTTTTCTTTTATTAATATTCTACTAGAAAATACAAAAGACTCCACCAAAAATCTGCCAGAACTGATACACAAATTCAGTAAAGTCTCAGGATACAAAATAAATTTACAGAATTCTATTCCATTTCTATACACCAATAATGGAGCAGCAGAGAGAAAAATCAAGGAATTGATCCCATTTACAATTGCACCAAAAACCATAAGATACCTAGGAATAAACCTAATCAAAGAGGTCAAAGATCTGTACTCTGAAAACTATAGAATACTTATGAAAGAAATTGAAGAGGACACAAAGAAATGGAAAAACATGCCATGCTCATGGACTAGAAAAACAGCATTGTTTAAAATGTCTACACTACCCAAAAGCAATCTACACATTTAATGCAATCCCTATCAAAATACTACCAGCATTTTTTATAGAGCAAGAACAAACAGCCCTAAAATGTGTTTAGAACCACAAAAGACCCTGAAGAGCCAAAGCAATCTTGAAAAAGAAAAGTAAAACTGGAGACATCACAATTCTGGACTTCAAGCTGTATTACAAAGCTATAGTCATCAAGACAGTATGGTACTAGCACAAAAACAGATATATGGATCAGTGGAACAGAATAGAATACCCAGAAATGGACCCACAACTATATGGTCAACTCATCTTTGGCAAAGCGAGAAAGAATATCCTATGTAAAAAAGACAGTCTCTTCAACAAATGGTGTTGGGAAAACTGGACAGCAACATGCAAAAGAATGAAACTGGACCACTTTCTCACACCACACATAAAAAGAAACTCAAAATGCGTGAAAGACCTAAACATTTGACAGGAAACCCTCAAAATCCTAGAGGAGAACACAGGCAGCAACCTCTTTCACATCAGCTGGAGCAGCTTCTTATTAGGCACGTAGAGAGAGGCAAGGAAAACAAAAGCCAAAATGAACAATTGGGACCTCATCAAGATACACAGCTTCTACACAGTGAAGGAAACAATCAACAAAACTAAAAAGCAATCTGTGGAATGAGAGAACATGTTTGCAAAATGACATATCTGATAAAGGGTTAGTATCCAAAATCTATAAAGAACATATCAAACTGACACCCAAAATACAAATAATCCAAGTAAGAAATGGGCAGAAGACATGAATAGACATTTTTTTAAAAGAAAACATCCAACTGGCTAACAGATACATGAAAAGATGCTCAACATCTCTCATCATCAGGGAAGTACAAATCAAAATCCCAAGGAGATACCACCTCACACCTGTCAGAATGGCTAAAATTAACAACACAGGAAACAGGTGTTGGTGAGGCTACAGAGAAAGGGGAACCCTCCTGCACTGCTAGTGGGAATGCAAACAGGTGCAGCCACTCTGAAAATCAGTATGGAGTTTCCTTAAAAGGTTACAAATAGAAGTACCCTATGACCCAGCAATTGTACTACTAGGTGTTTACACAAAGGATTAAAAATACTGATTTGAAGGGGCACATGCACCCCAATTGTTTTATATAGCAGCATTATCAACAATAGCCAAATTATGGAAAGAGCTCATATGTCTATTACCTGATGAATGGATAAAGAAGATGTGGTGTGTGTACACACACACACACACACACACACACACACAGAGGAATATTACTCAACCATCAAAAAAATTAAATCTTGCCATTTGCAACATGGTTGGAGCTAGACTATATTATGCCAAGAAAAATAAATCAGTTAGAGGGGCACCTGGGTGGCTCAGCTGGTTGTGTCTGACTCTTGATTTCAGCTCAGGTCATGATCTCATAGTTCATGAGACTAGGCCCCATGTCAGGCTCTGTGAGGACAGTGTGGAGCCTGCTTAGGATTCCCTCTCTCCCTGTCTCTCTGCCTCTCTCCCGCTCACACATACTTGTGCTCTCTCTCTCAAAATAAGTAGAATAAGCATTTAAAAATAAAATAACTCAGAGAAAGACAAATACCATATGATTTCACTCATATGGAACTTAAGAAACAAAAAAGAAAAACATAGGGGAAAGAAAAGAAAAGAGAGAGGGAGGCAAACCATAAAAGAGACTCCTAACTGTAGAGAACAAACCAAAGGTTGCTGGAGGAGCGATGGGTAGGGGGATGGGCTAAATGGGTGATGGGCATTAAGGAGGGCACCTGTTGTGTTGAGCACTGAGTGTTACATGTAAGTGATGAATCACTAAATTCTCCTGAAACTAAATCTAAAAAGATTTTACATTAAAAGAAATAAAATTAAATTTAAAATCATATCTCTTAATGGGATTGAAGATATTTTTAATTTATTCATCTACCAGAATGAGACACTATTCACTATTAATGTTACCCCTACTTATCATTTTTAATGTGAGCACTGAAAAAAAACATGTGCACATGGACAGTTAGGCAGGAATGGAGGGAGTTGTATTTTATCAGTTTCACTGAATTATCTGAACTATTTTCAAGAGTGAAAGATGCCAAATATCACACAGTGCCATAGTATCAAAAACTATTTTTAATGACCTAACTTGACTAGGTTTTCCTTCATTTTTCTTAAAACTAAAAGAATTAGAATTTTGAATTTCAAAAGAATCATTTTTCTTCCAGCACCCAGTGTCATTATTTTGATTTTCAAAAGAATTTTTTTTCATCCAGTACCCAGTGTCATTCTTTTTTTTTTTTTTTTTTTTTTTGTGACACTAACAGTAATTTGCTAATTGAGTCTTCAGTTGCCAGACGGGAGCTCTTGTTACATGGACAATTTACAGAAAGATGGATGAAAGGTTGCCTTTTTTTCATAAAGTGAGAGAGGGTAGTTTCAGGATGTGGACAAAGAGAATCCACTCTCCCCAAGAGCAAATATGTTCTCAGATCAGTTGTAGAAAGTGTACATACACAGTGAAAAGAGTTTATTAATGAATTATTTTTTTAATTTGGTTAATTGGTTTGAAAAAGGCAAGTTGCTCTATCAATTGATGACACAGTAGGTGCTACAAAACATTATTAAAAAACTGGAAAAAAGTCTTTAAATTATGCACTCAACTTGCTTGGTAAATATCTTTAAATTCTTGTTTCACTTCATCTTGTTTTATTATAGAGAGAGAGTGCATGCATGCATGCAGACCATGGGGAGTGGCAGAGGGAGAGAGGGAGAGAGAGAGAGAGACAGAGAGAGAGAGAGAGAGAGAGAGAGAGAGAGAGACTCTCAAGCAGGCTCCATACTCAGTGCAGAGCCCAACACAGGGCTCGATCCCACAACCCTGGGATCATGACCTGAGCTGAAATCAAGAGTTGGATTCTCAACCAGCTGAGCTACCATGGCACCCCTCTTGCTCCACATTAAATCACAATTAAATATTTTATGTAATTCATGGTTTATACAACAATAATGAACCCGTATTAAGAGGTCACTGTGTACCAGGACCTGTCCTTTTTTGTTTTTAACTTATTTATACTTGCTGGCTAATCCTCACAGCAGCCGCAAAGAGATTCATAACCTTTCATTCCCATATTACAGATGAGGAAATGGAGACAGAGAGGAGTGACATGCTTGAGATCACATGGCTAATAAGTGACACACAAGGCAGTGTTGCTCCGGAGTCTATGTTCTTAATAAGGAAGCTTTTACTCTAAGATCTTGATTTGGAATTAAAAATAAAACATGTAAAAATAAACAAACAACTAATAAATATAAAACATGTAATATCCATATTTAGCCTTTTCATGATTGTTCTCTTTAATAAGCCCTTTTGACTAACTGTCCAAGCAAGCATATTAAGAGGTCTTCCACTGGACTGTAAATGCTAAACAATAATAATAAGTTTAGAAACTCTAAATCAGAAATGATTCAGGGATCTTTTAGTGTCCAAAAATTACTTCATCAGTTTGATTGCAAAAACCTAATAAATCATTGTGTACATGGTAAAAGTGGATATTAAAAACTTTTAAGCAATTCTGAACAAGTTCTCCTAATTTTTAACCAAATCTCTATTTCTCTCATCTTAGTATGCCTTTGGAGAAGAATCCTTTTAGGTACGTCATTGCTAACAATGTAAATATCCATATATTTTTAATGAAACAGACAATTAAACCCCTGTGCAACTTCCAAAACCAAGCATCTGCGGCCACTTCCATCCTTTTCTACCCATCTTCCATGCCCTCCCCCAATTCCTTGCTTTCACTTAGCACGTCTAAGATATTCCGACTGTGACATTTGCATTTTCCTTCCTTTTTATATAAAGGAATCTCAAGCTTCTTCCTCTTTCCATTTCCTTAAAGTTAGCACAGCATTCCAAAGTAAAATTAGTTTTCTCAAGATTTAACACTTAATTTGCAAATCTCTCTTCAAGCATTACCTCAGGCCAGACTCTGTGTTAGCCTCTATATAAAGCAAGGAACGAAAAAGAAAGTGCTTCCTCCCTCACAGAGATGTCTTCTAGAAGAGGTGAAAACAGCTGAGCCACAATCACGATAACAGCGGGACACACTAGTGAATGGTGGCCAGGCCAGGCCTCATAGAGGAGCCATTGCAGATCTGCCTTTGTGTTGTAAATGTTTGACCTCAGCCTGGCCCGGGGGACGCTGACTGCCTGGTTGGCTGACTGATGACTGACTCCCTTGTTGACTGGCCACATGACTGAGATTGATGAGATGAACCAAAGGGCAGTTGCTGGTTAACCTTCTTCTCAATGCCTAACACCTAACACAGGGCTTTGGTTCCAGTTTCTATGCTTTCCCTTCTGAGTGAGAACGCGAGGCCCCTGAAACATCCCTTCATGTTATTTCTACCTTATCACTGAGGGGAATCAGAGGAGCTTTCTCTCAGTGCCTTCACCTCACGCTGGCTTTGGCAGCTCTTACTGCCCCTGCTACTGTTAAAGGGGAAAGACCACAAGCAGCAGGAGAAGGACTCCCTTCCTTACCCAGGTACTTAGCCCCCTCCACACTGGCGCCTGAAATGGAACATTCTGGACTAGTACAGGAAGAAGTGCACATTGGAAATTCTGTGGTTGCAACACAGAGATTGCTCCATAAACTGGTCTTGAAAATTCACCTCATACATTAGCATTTCCTATGTATAAACATTTAAAAAAAGAAAGTTCAGAAGTTCTCTCAAAACCTGCATGGCCTAGGCTGTGAAACTTGGAGAACAGGTAGGAGGAAAAAGGAAGAAAAGCATAAGTGGCTTGGCAGCTGGGGCAAGCCTAACTTAAAATGAAGGTGGAACACAGAAATATAAATCTCCTCACACAAGGGCCTTTTCAACCTTAAACTCAACCTGGGATGTGTTAGGTATTCAAGGAGTCACAGCTGGGTGATGGGGAAAGGCAGCCAGAATCACCAATGGGAGGCATTGGAGTCCTGGGAAAAGCATGGATTTCAGGTGAATTCAAACCGTAACTTGGCCATTTAATGTGACTTTGGACAAATCAACACCTTTAAATCTCCTCACTTTTCCCATGATATTACTGTGAGGATGAAAGGGGACAATGTGTGTAGACTGACTGACTGCATCCCATCAATATTAGTTCCTTCCATGTCAAGTAAACTAAGTGATTTCCTGAGGCCACACAATTGGTTATGTGAAAGCCAGACCGGGCTGGAAGGCGGGCCCACGTCTCAGTATGGAGTCTGCCATTGCTCATGTCCTCACTAACCTACTTCTGGCAGCTGCAACAGGGGCCGGCTTTCTCCCCGCCCTCGGCTTCTCACACATTCCCTAAAAACAGAGTGATAAACAAACCTCTTTTAAGTTAAACAGCCATGAACTGGCCAAAATCCTTGGTGAAAAGGAAAAAGTGTCTCCCAAGAAGATTTGTAGAAGCAAGAAACCTTTTGAGTCTATGTCAGAGACCCCCCCAAATCTGCTATTTTATAAGGCAAGTAGGAACTCCTTTGTCCTAGCTCCTTCAAGCTTTGTGATAATTGACCTGTGTCGCATTTTGAGGAGAATAACCCTGCCATTATTGGCCTAGCAACTAATAGTTATTTGTATACTAATCAGCGGTTGTTGTTACTTTGATCTTTCCTGGAAGCACGTCATGGAGGCTTGTCAAAATGTTTTGGTCCTGCCACGGGGAGCACCCGAGGTAGTCTTTGATGACAGTCGAGACGTCACTAACTAACGGCTCCCTCTGTTGGTTTTAGACCTTAGTAAATTGTTTGTTATCCAGCCGAAACCAGCAAAAAATGTATAGAGTGCTTACTCTGTGCAAGAAATAGACTAAATCACTAAAGAACACAAAGATCAAGACAGCATGGCCACTCTGCACGAGAAGGAACAGACCCGTGTATGTAGAAAACTAAGATACAAAAGTGCACAAATCTATTAGTTAACTGCTGTCACAACAAGGCCGAGTGGCAAACCATTCCCAGGTCGGTGGCTTAAACAACAGTGATCTCTTCTCTCTCATTCATACGCAGGCCGGCTGGGGGTCGGCCCATCTAGACTAGCTTTGGCAGCGTTGCCCCTCAAACTGCAGGGTTGAGTTCGGGTATGCTCTGCATGATTCTCACCCTCCTTCCCTTTGTGAAGGGCCTGGATACGGGGAGGAAAGAGGTTGAGTTACAGAGTAAGTAGCAGAAGAAAACCTATAACCCAGTGTGTAGGCTCTAAAGTGTCTGTTCCACTTCACCCTCCTGCTAAAGTTTATGTCTCATGAGTTCCGCTCTCTGGTTTTTCCATTGTGTCCTCAAGTGCCTGGCACAACTTCGCTCACAGTAGGAACCAATACATATTTACGCAAGAAATAATTAAATGAATAAGTGGTAGTGTGTTCATGAATGGTATTGACAGAGCAGTGGAATATTTGAATGCCTTCTCATGATGAGTAATAGCCCTGCTGTTAATGCAAGAATTATGGAATGACAGGAGGACCTCAGTCGGACTTAAGACATTTCACACATATATTTTCTACTTGAACCTTTCCCTGTAGAGAAAGCTTTTACTTTAGCTAAAAGTCTTCAGAGAAGCTTTAACTCCTGGAGTTATTTAAAGAGCATGGAATGCCTTTGCAACTTATAACTGGAAGTGTGATAAAGTTTAAGCAGTGTTTTAATTGGCCTTTCTTAGTTTTCCCTGGGGCAGATAAACCAAAACCCACAGAGGAAGCTGACAGTGAATAACAGCAAGTCATAAATCTTGATGATCTCGCACTTAGGTATTGTTCCTGACAGCACATGCCTTCCATGTAGAATCTAATAGAAAGCTCCTCTAGTAGATAAAACTGATGAATATTATAATCCCAGCTTGAATAGACTCTTGAGTTCTTGTGTTCAGATTTTAGCAACAGACATGCAATCTTAAGGATACAGAATGGAGAGCAGTCCAAAAATGTAACTGTTTTGCTTGAAATTTCTTTATTATGAACAAAAACAGTTTAAATAACTCAAGATGAATTAGTCGAAGTTTTCTGGACATGCAATTAGACATCTGTCCAAAAACTTCTTCTGTGGATTAGGTCCTGACATAATAAGTTTCCTGTGAGCAATCAGTATCAGTTGCAGTGCTTAGGAATGATAAATGTCGTCTTGAGTACTTTGGCTCCAGATGCTAGAAGACTAAGGGAAGATGTCTTTGGGTGATTCAAGGATAGAGGGTCTTGGGTGAACTAAGTCCTTCTGTGAGTTGTTGATTTCTTTTTAAGCAATCCTGTTTCCTTCAACAAGGAAAATAAATATTTTGTCTCTCAAAAATAAATAAATATTTTTAAAAAAATTTTAAAGCAGACTGGGCAGAAGGATATTGATCTTTTAAGTGTTAGAAAGAATCTTAAAGTTACTTAACCTAGAAGCACCAAGGTCTTTGAAATTAAAGTCCCATAATTCTACTATGTCATGTGACTTGGCTTAGTGTCCATATTCCTAGTATTTCTAACATAAGATAAAAGAAATCAGATGATATCAAAAGAAGCCCTCTGAAAGGAGTTTGCAGAAGTCCCAGTTTCTTGTCATGAAGAGTTCCTCATCTGTCACCCCCTGAAACAGACTCGGTAGTTCTTAACCCAGGCCATCCATTAGAATCTCCTTGGAAGTTTTAAAAATATCAGTGCCCCAGGCCCACATCCAGAGATTATGACTTAGTCAGGAGTGGAGCTGGGCATCTGTATTACTTTTAAATGTTTTCCGATGGAGTCCAATGTGCAGAAATGTTGGAAAAATGCAGGAAGTCTCTGGAAGGTGGGAGTGGAGGCACCTCTGGCCTCACTCCCTCACTTGGGCCTCTTGCTCTTCTGGAGCCTCATATCCCCAAAACAGAAACGAGGGGGCCACAGAACAGAGGGTCCAGGAGTAGCCACTCTACTCCAAATACCAAAATCACTTCCATAAATGAGTTGCCACCAGTGGATGTCATCCAAAGTGCTTGCTCTCTGGAAACTGTTCCGAAGCTTGCAGCAGACATTGCCCCTCCCATAAGAGAAAGAATAAAATGCTCGCTTTGGGAACATAAAAACATGCATCTCAGATAGTCTTATTGAAAACAAAAAGACAAGGGCAATTTAATTCACATCTTGTATGGGCTTAGTAAATTAATGGTGATCCTCGAAATGCATCCTATATTTCTGCCCATGAGAACAAGGGAGTAAATTATTCTTTTGCAATATTATCTCATTCCTTTTCCATCTGATAGACATCAGTACCTGAATGCAGAGGATAAGTATTTGGCCTGTATTTTAATGAGTCACTTAATTTGATGAGTCAGAATTTTGGTTTTTGCAGCCAAGAAATACAATCAGTATGCATCTATAATTCTGTTTCATCTTAGAAATCACTATTGTTTCCATGGAATCGGTTGAGGTGATGAATATTAAATCTGACTTTTCCCTGTGTTCATGGAAGCAAAATGGCAGACAAGAAAGATCAGTGGCAATAGAGAGATTTTGTGTTTAACAAAATATTTATACTGAAATATCACAGTCCAGCCCTATCAGCTTTCTGCTACCATCCCCTTTGGATGGATGGATGCTACTCGAATGTATGTATGCTTCCCCTTTGGAAGCTGTATGCTACTCAAAATTGTACTTATGAGATGACTTACCAATCAAATGGAAACCAGTAATTAGAGCTCTCTTTTCTGAAAGAAAACTGCTGATGTACACATGTCAAGCCAGGAAGAAGATGGCATGCAGAGGAGACTGTTCAGAGATCATTAGGTGAGTCCAGCAATCTTACAGAATGAGATTGTCTATGGATACTGGAAGCTTCCAAATAGTGACTAATACTTCCTAACAGCCTTGGGAGCAGTCAATGGTTCATTGACCAAGAAGGATTTCAAAAAGTTCAACAACAACAACAAGAACCCAGAAAGTTTGATACTCAGGTGAACATTTAAAAAGTCTCATGGACGGGGCACCTGGGTGGCTCAGTCGGTGAAGCTTCAGACTTCGGCTCAGGTCATGATCTCATGGTTCATGAATTTGAGCCCTGTGTCAGGCTCTGTGCTGGCAGCTCAGAGCCTGGAGTCTGCTTCTGAGTCTGTGTCTCCCTCTTTCTCTGCCCCTCCTCTCTCTGTCTCTCTCTTGCTCTCTCTGTCTCAAAAATAAACATTAAAAACATTTTTTTAGGTCTCATGGACCAAAGAACCTACAGAAGAGGCCAAAGTTTTATACCATGCAGAATTTTTCCTTGATCTACTCATTCATTTAGCAAATGTGTTTAGGACATGTGAGGCACTGTTTTTAGCATTGGAGATAAGACTGGTTCATCAGTTTTGATAGAATTTCATCTCAAAGGTGATAGAGGTTCAGGAAAATATTTTTCCTCTGGTACATTTCATTTTCATAAGTTTCAGTAGAACTTCCTCCTATATTGTTCTCCTTTGACTCTACAAACTTCCTGCAAGATGGCAGTTTTCACAGAGAGGAAGAACATGCATATCCTGCCACGGTGGCTAGTGAAAGAATTTGAGACCAGAACCTCAAGCCAGCTGGTATTATTATTTTTTTTAATAATTTCTCCATTTTTTTTTACAAATAGTTTATTGTCAAGTTGGTTTCCATATAACACCCAGTGCTCATCCCCACAAGTGCTCTGCTCCATGCCCATCTCCCCCCTCCCCCCCCC
>NW_024080992.1:980591-1074122 GCF_003009895.1 Hyaena hyaena | reverse complement strand
CTCAGCATAACACCCTCAAGGTCCATCCATGTTGCTACACATGGCCAGATTTCATTCTTTCTCATTGCCATGTAGTATTCCATCATTATAAACCACATCTTCTTGATCCATTCGTCAGTTGATGGACACTTAGGCTCTTTCCATGTTTTGGCTATTGTGGAGAGTGCTGCTATGAACATTGGGGTACATGTGCTCCTATGCATCAGCACTCCTGTATCCCTTGGGTAAATTCCTAGCAGTGCTATTGCTGGGTCCTAGGGGAGTTCTATTGTTAGTTTCCTGAGGGACCTCCACACTGTTTTCCAGAGGGGCTGCACCAGTTTGCATTCCCACCAACAGTGTAGGAGGGTACCCGTTTCTCCACATCCTCGTCAGCATCTAGAGTTCTCTGATTTGCTCATTTTAGCCACTCTGACTGGCGTGAGGTGGTATCTCAACATGGTTTTGATTTGTATTTCCCTGATGAAGAGGGATGCTGAGCATCGTTTCATGAAGACAGCTGGTTTTATTTATCTGGGGAAAAAGTGGCAGCAGTGTTAGCAGACCCTCTCAAGTATAGCAAGTTGAAGGAGTCATTTTAGGACTGCAGTGTATTTTTCCAGAGCTCAAAGCAAGACTGTGTTGGGTGAGGCTTGAGGGCAGCCATCCCTGTGGTATAGCCCTTTGAGTGGTACCGAAGAAGATGTTCTCCTTGATGTCAGTATCAGATACAAGCACAAGATACTTTGAGAAGGATAGCACTCACTGGAATAAATCTTCAGCAATGACATTGAGGCATGACTGGTTTCTAAGATGACAGTGAAGACATAATTGCAACTAAAAGAAATTACAAATTAAAGGGATTCTCCTAAATGACTCATTACTGAAGAACCTCACTATTTGAAATCATCTTATTAGCTTCCTTCTGTGTTATCTATCTTCTGTATGCCTCCTCTGAAAAGCCAGGTGCCTTGTCTTATTCACCAATGCCTAGACCAGTTGCCTGATAGGAAGTTTATTAAATATTCTATGACTGATCTGAAAAATTAATGATGTAGATGATATGAACCTAGAAGAAACTTCAGCCTCTACATCCTAAATCTCTCAATTTAGTGGAATGGCCAACTGAACTGAAAAAGGTGACATTTAAGAGCAACAAAGATGAAGTCTATTATCTGGTCTAAAACTACCATCTGCAAAGGGGCAGGACTGGGGAGAATTAGCTTAACAGCAACACCTATGAAGCACTTAGAGGATTTAGTGGACAGTAAACTCAGTATGAGTCAACAGTATCACAAGCAAATGTCTAGTATCATTACTAGAAGTGAGTCCTCCCATTACAGTCAATTGAACAAAGGGGGCTGAGATAATTCAAGAATTGCCTTTTCAAGAAATGGTGCTCAAACAATTAGATATTCAAATGCACAAAAATGAAGCCAGACACCTACCACACAAAAACCGACAGAACCATACAAAATTTTGACTGAAATTTTGACTGTTCACACAAATGTTTGAACCATACAAAAAAATGACTGAAAATGGAGCAAAGACCTAAATGTAAGGTAAAACTATAAAAAAAGAAAAACTCTTAGAAGAAAACATAAGCATAAAGTTCATAACCTTGTATTAGGCAACAATTTCTTAGACGACACTGAAAGCACAAGCAATGAAAGAAAAAATAGATGAACTTCAGCAAAGTTAAAAACTTTTGTGCTGCAAAGGATACTATCAAGAAAGTGAAAACAGCCAATCGAATGGAAAAATATTTGCAAATCCTTTATCAGATAAGTGTCTGTTATCCAGAATATACTAAAACACTTACTCACAATAATAAACAAACAAACAAAACAATTAAAAAGGAGAAAGGGCAATGCAAATCAGGTGATTTTACACACACCATCATGACCGTGATCAAAAAGATGGCCGTTAGCAAAATAACAAGTGTTGGAGAGGATATGGAAGAATTGGAACCTTTATATATAACTGGTGGAATTGTAAAATGGTGCAGGCTCTATGGGAAACACCTTTCAGTTCCTCAAAAGGCTAAGCATGGAGTTTCGATAGCCCTAACAATTCCTCCTCCTAAGTTTATACCCAAGAGAAATGAAAACACATGGCCACACAGAACTTGTATATGAATATTCATAAAACCATTATTCATAATAGCCAAAAAAAAGTGGAAACAACCCAAACGTCTGTCAGCTGATAAAATGTGATGTATCCATGCCATGGGATATTATTCATCAATAAAGAGAAATGAAGTTCTGGCACATGCTACAATATTAATGAACCTTGAAAACATTATGCTAAGTAAAAGAAACCAGTCACAAAAGATTACATATCGTGTCAGCCCATTGATATGAAATGTCCAAAACAGGCAAATCCACAGAGACAGAAAGTAGATTAGTGGTTGCCAAAGGATGAGGAATAGGTAGTGACTGCTAATGGCTAATTTCTTTTAGGGATGATGCACATGTTCTAGAAGTGGTAATGGTACAACTCTGCAGACATACTAAAAACTACTGAATCATAAACTGTAAAAGCATAAATTTTATGACTTATAAATTACACCTAAATAAAGCTGTTACGAAAAGAAAAAAGTCCCCCCGAACCAGGTCTCCTTTCATAGAACACTGATCACATCATGCCTGAAATACTAAATTAAGTCCTGGGCGTAGGACCGAAGCAAATAAGAACTTAGCCCACCAGTAGGAAAGCAGCTGAGTAATTAGGACACGTAGACTGTTCTGGGCAAAACATAGAAAACATATGGAATGTTTAACGTAATTTTTAAAAAAGATTTACAGGAAGCATTCTAGTCCTTCAAATTTGAGTGGCATTTGTTTGGAAGAAGGATCAGACTTGCCCTCTGTCACCCTGGAATCGTGAAGTACCTACGGAAAACGTCAGGCGAGTTTTCAAGCACTGAATTATCTGAAAAAGGAGGAGCTCCCTGAGGAGGCAGATGCGTTCCTCACCGTGCAAGCAGAGGCTCAGTGTTTATGGGCTCAGGATGCAGTGAAAGGCAACAGTGGCCTCAGATGACAGGTTGGACTAGCTGACCCTGAGATAGTTTTCCTATTAGTGGATTCTATTATTTAATCCCAGGAGACTCTTCTGGGTTGTAACTGATCCCTCAGATCTCATATGTCTGGAAAAAAAAAGTTGTGATACTTTTTTTTCCGTAATGCATTTCGTACCTGGCACTTGCTCACATTAAAATACACCAGTGTTGCTTTCTGCCCGTGGACGCCGCCGAGTAAGCATCGATAAAGTCTCCCCTCCCACCGCCGTCATGTCTAAGTCAGAGTCTCCCAAAGAGCCTGAACAGCTGCGGAAGCTTTTCATCGGAGGTTTGAGCTTTGAAACAACCGATGAGAGTCTGAGGAGCCATTTTGAGCAATGGGGAACGCTTACGGACTGTGTGGTAATGAGAGATCCAAACACCAAGCGCTCCAGAGGCTTTGGGTTTGTCACCTATGCCACTGTGGAGGAGGTGGATGCGGCCATGAATGCAAGGCCACACAAGGTGGATGGAAGAGTTGTAGAACCAAAGAGGGCTGTCTCGAGAGAAGATTCTCAAAGACCTGGTGCCCACCTAACTGTGAAAAAGATTTTTGTTGGTGGCATTAAAGAAGACACTGAAGAACATCATCTAAGAGATTATTTTGAACAGTATGGGAAAATTGAAGTGATCGAAATCATGACTGACCGAGGCAGTGGCAAAAAGAGAGGCTTTGCTTTTGTAACATTTGATGACCATGACTCTGTAGACAAGATTGTTATTCAAAAATACCATACTGTGAACGGCCACAACTGTGAAGTAAGGAAGGCTCTGTCTAAACAAGAGATGGCTAGTGCTTCCTCCAGCCAAAGAGGTCGAAGTTGTTCTGGAAACTTCGGTGGTGGTCGTGGAGGTGGTTTTGGTGGGAATGACAACTTTGGTCGTGGAGGAAACTTCAGTGGGCGTGGTGGCTTTGGTGGCAGTCGAGGTGGTGGTGGATATGGTGGCAGTGGGGATGGCTATAACGGATTTGGTAATGATGGAAGCAACTTTGGAGGTGGTGGAAGCTATAATGATTTTGGCAATTACAACAATCAGTCTTCAAATTTTGGACCCATGAAAGGAGGAAATTTTGGAGGCAGAAGCTCTGGCCCCTATGGTGGTGGAGGCCAATACTTTGCCAAACCACGAAACCAAGGTGGCTATGGCGGTTCCAGCAGCAGCAGTAGCTATGGCAGTGGCAGAAGGTTTTAATTACTGCCAGGAAACAAAGCTTAGCAGGAGAGGAGAGCCAGAGAAGTGACAGGGAAGCTACAGGTTACAACAGATTTGTGAACTCAGCCAAGCACAGTGGTGGCAGGGCCTAGCTGCTACAAAGAAGACATGTTTTAGACAATACTCATGTGTATGGGCAAAAAACTCGAGGACTGTATTTGTGACTAATTGTATAACAGGTTATTTTAGTTTCTGTTCTGTGGAAAGTGTAAAGCATTCCAACAAAGGGTTTTAATGTAGATTTTTTTTTTTGCACCCATGCTGTTGATTGCTAAATGTAATAGTCTGATCATGACGCTGAATAAATGTGTCTTTTTAAAAAAAAAAAAAAAAAATACACCAGTGTTTTTGTCTGTTTAATACATTCTTTTTCTTTTTATTTAAATCCAGGATAGTTAACATACAGTGTAATAATAGTTTCAGGAGTAGATTTTAGTGATTCATCACTTACATATGACACCCAGTGCTCATCCCAATAAGTGTCCTCTCTAATACCCCTCACCCCTTTAGCCCTTTCCCCCTAACACCCTACCAGCAACCCTCAGTTTGTTCTCTGTATTTAAGAGTCTCTTATGATTTGCCTCCCTCTCTGTTTTTATCTTATTTTTGTTTCCTGTCCCTTGTGTTCATCTGTTTTGTATCTTAACTTTTACATATAAGTGAAATCATACGATATTTGTCTTTCTCTGCCTTATTTTGCTTAGCATAATACACTTTAGTTCTATCCACATCGTTACAAATGGCAAGATTTAATTCTTTTTGATTGCCAAGTAATATTCCATTGTATATATATACCACATCTTCCTTTTCCATTCATCTGTCGTTGGGCATTTGGACTCTTTCCATAATCTGGCTATTGTCGATAGTGCTGCTATAAACATTGGTGTGCATGTGCCCCTTCGAAAGAGCACTTTTGATTTTGTAGTAAATATTTAGTAATGCAATTGCTGGGTGGTAAGGCAGTTCTATTTTTAATTTTTTGAGAAACTTCCATACTGTTTTCCAGAGTGGCTGCATCAGTTTGCGTTCCCACCAGCAGTGCAAAAGGGTTCCTCTTTCTCTGCATCCTCGCCAACATCTGTTGTTGCCTGAGTTGTTAATTTTAGCCATTATGATAGGTGTGAGGTGGTATCTTGTTGTGGTTTTGATTTGTATTTTCCTGATGATGGGTAATGTTGAGCATTTTTTTCATATGTCTGTTCACCATCTGGGAAATGGTGTTTTCCCAAATCTGTTTCACTTTGGGAAAGTGTCTATTCATGTCTTTTGCCCATTTCTTCCCTGGATTATTTGTTTTTGGGTATTGAGTTTGATAAGTTCTTTATAGATTTTGGATACTAACCTTCTATCTGATATGTCATTTGGAGATATCTTCTCCCTTTCTGTCAGTTGCCTTTTAGTTTTGCTGATTGTTTCCTTTGCTGTGCAGAAGCTTTTTATCTTGATGAAGTCCCAATAGTTCATTCCGGCTTTTGTTTCTATTGCCTCTGGAGACATATCAAGTAAGAAGTCGCTATGGCTGAGGTCAAAGAAGTTGTTGCCTGTTTTCTCCTCTTGGATTTTCATGGTTTTCTGTCTTACATTTAAGTCTTTCATCCATTTTGACTTTATTTTTGTGTATGGTATTAAGAAAGTGGTCCAGTTTCATTCTTCTGCATGTCTCTGTCCAGTTTTCCCAACACCATTTGCTAAAGAAACTGACTTTTTCCCACTGGATATTCTTTCCTGCTTTGTCAAAGATTAGTTGGCCATACATCTGTGGGTCCATTTCAGGGTCTCTATTCTGTCCCGTTGATCTATGTGTCTGTTTTTGTGCCAGTACCATACTGTCTTGATGATTACAGCTTTGTAATACAGCTTGAAGTCTGGAATTATGATGCCTCCAGCTTTGGTTTTCTTTTTCAGGATTGCCTTGGCGATTCAGGGTCCTTTCTTGTTCCGTACAGATTTTAAGATTGTTAGTTCTAGCTCTGTGAAGAAAACTGTGTAATTTTGATAGGAATTGCTATTTAATACAGTCTTAAAATATCTTGTGAAATCCATCCTTATCAACTAGAAATCAGGATCATCAGCAAAACCAGAAGTTGTTCTGTAGCCTTGTCTGGATCATTTATAAATTGGTCCCAAGTAGCAGTTTCACAGGAACTCAGTTGTTGACATGTCTCCTTCCAAAGAAGCACCCATTCATTTCCACCTTTTTCCCCCTTTACCTAAACTGATTCTGTATTCATGACACGTCTCCCTTGATTCCATGATAACTCCATTTTAAACAAATAATACATAAGATGGAACCTTATTAACAGGCATTTCTCAAGACTATAGGGATTGCCTTCAGTATATTGTCTGCCACTATTTGAATTGGTTTGGGAGGCATGCATGCTCTAACCTGCTAGGTGCTACAGCAGTAGAGATGAGGGCAGTGAGCTACTCCATGCACTGCTTCCCCTTCACCCGCTTGCATATTTATCTCCTCAAAGAATTATAATAGATGAACCAGGCATAATTTGCCTTTGCAGAAGTCATGTCATGTACTTAGTGTTCCGTGGACCCATCCTTTTGATTTCACCAGCATAAAAGGAAAAAAGAATCCATGCCTCAACAGTTAATGGTTTTCAGGGCATCTGGGTGGCTCAGTTGGTTAAGAATCTGACTCTTGATTTTGACTTGGGTCATGATCTCACAGTTCATGAGATTGAGCCCCATGTGGGGCTCTGTGCTGACAACACAGAGCTTGCTTGGGAATCTCTCTCCCTCTGTGTCCCTCCCCCACTTTCAGTCTCTTAATTTCTCTCTCTCCCTCTGTCTTTCTGTCTCTCTTTCTCTCCCTCTCTCCGAATAAACAAACAGTTGGTGATTTCCAATATCCTCTGGGAATCCTCCTTAAAAACCAATTACACAGGGCCATTTAAAGACATGTTATATATTTTAAGCTCCACAGGTCCTCCCTTAAGTTTCTTCAATATGGTGAGTTTTTAACCTGCTGGAGGTTATGGATCAATTTCCAGGAATCCATCAACCTGCTGAAGCAATATGCAAAATGTCATGTGCATGGATACATACATTTTTCTTCCTGGATACAGTTTTTACACCTGACCTGCCATTCACAATGGATTTCTCCAACCTTACAGTATGTGACCAAAACATCAGTAGTCCGAGTGTCCTCAAGACTGTTGCTCTTTGCCACTGTTCACTCCCATTGCCTCTGCTGCTCGCATCAGACCTGCCGCTGTCATCAGGATCACTGTCAGTTCCCATCTTCCCAGCTGCAGCTTCGTTACAGTCTCTGATGTGTGTCACTTGCAGGCTAGACCACGCCCAGCTCTCGAAGCAGTTCAGATTGCGGCCAGAAGTGTACTAGGAACCAGCACTGGCTGGTCTCGGGAAGAGCGTGTGTTAGCTGAGGCCTGAGATCCCGCATGCCTGCCTTGCAGGGCTGCCGTCCCCCCCGAGCTCACAAGGTGAGCTCTTGCCTCCCTGCCACCAGGCTGGCCACGCCTGTGCAGTGGCTGCATATCCCTGATCTCTGGCCTGTGGTAAACTGCACCCACGCGTCTGACCCCCTGTCTATTTGCCTAATCTTGCCAACCTCTTTTGCTGGCATTCTGAGCGAAAACACGGTCTCAGTCACCTTGGACTGCTTTAACAAAGTACCCTAACTGGGTGGCTTAAACAATAGACATTTATGTTTCATAGTTCTGGAGGCTGGAAGTCCAAGATCAAGATATCAGTTGATTCTGTTCTTGGTGAGAGCCCTCTTCCTGGCTTGCAGAGAGCCACCTCCTTGCTCTCCCTCTTGTTCTTATAAGGCTGTTTTGTCTCCTTTTCTTATAAGGATGCTAATCCCATCATAGGGGCTCCACACGCATGACCTCATCTAAACCATTATTTCCCAATAGCTGTTCCTCCTAATACCATTGCACTGGGGTTAGAGGCTCAACATACAAATTTGGGGAGGACACACACATTCAGTCCATAACAAACACATACGGTGGTGTTCAGCTGCCCAAATGGGACTCCAGGCTCCATCGCTTACTTTGCTTTACTTCTCTGGGCCTCAGTTTCCTCACCCCCCAGGATGGCAGTAATGGTAGTATTGACTTCATAGACTTACTATGAGAATTAATTAAGTTCATGAAAGTAAAGGCTACAGCAGTGGCTGCCATAGAGTAAATACTGCATAAAAGTTAACTATTGTGATTTATTTAAGGAGATAGGCTATACCCCAGGTTTGACCCAGTAGGACCATAACCCAAAGGAATTATAATAAAGGTAACTCTTGGGCAAATCCTGGAGTGGTCCTGAGAATTTCTGGTAACGGGATGTCCTTCCAGATGGTTTATTTAACCTGACTGTCTTATTCCTCTGTACCATGACAGCAAGCATAACCCAGGCCTGGTCAGGGGGCAGACAGCTGGTCCTCAAGGAATGTATCTCGGTGGAGCAGGTGAAGGTGTCCAGCCAGGGTGTCGAAGGGGCAGGCTGAGGGGAGTTGAGCTTTGAAAGGAACAAGGTCCCTGTGTTAAATTGCATAATCACCAAAAAGAAACTGCCCTTTGGGGAGGGCATGGAAGTGTACCAGGCAGATCTCTCAAGAGAAGCTGCTGCTGCAGGGAGCTTCCTGCTGCCACTCGTTGCAACCGCTGCAGCCACTAAGACCACACGTCCCCTGGGCTGTTCCTCCCCAGAGACCTAGCACAACAGGGCTTCTAGAGGCCAGGCCATCCTGCCTGACATGGCACTCCTCAAACAGGCCACCTTTGCTCAGACGCCTCATCAGTTCGAGTGGAGACATTTTTTTGAAGTCTGTTTTTAAAAATGTTTTAATGTTTGTTTATTTCTGAGAGAGAGAGAGACAGCATGAGCAGGGGAGGGGCAGAGAGATAGGGAGACACAGAATCTGAAGCAGACTCCAGGCTCTGAGCTGTCAGCACAGAGCCTGACACAGGGCTCTAACTCACAAACCGTGAGATCATGACCTGAATGGAAATAGGACGCTTAACCGACTAAGCCACTCAGGCACCCCATATGTCTATTTTTTGAGAGAAAAAGAGAGGGCATTCATGCGCACAGGCTGATGAGGGGCAGAGAGAGAGGGAGAGAGAGAATCCTAAGCGGGCTGTGCCCTGTCAGCAGAGAGCCCGACACAGGGCTTGATCTCATGAACCACAGGATCATGACCTGAGCCGAAATCAAGAGTCGGACGCTTATCCTACTGAGCCACTCAGGCTCCCTGAGACTTTCTTAGAACTGCTCTGAAGTACTTCCTACCCCATCTGCCCTTCCCTGGCTTCTTTCCACAGGTGTCAGACCTGCCTGGGGGCCTCCAGACTTCTTTGTGCCTCCTTCACCCCATGCATCATAGGCTTCTTCCCCAGCAAGTTGCTTACAGAACTCATCCTGTCTTAGTGACTGCTCCTCAGCCAACTCAAACTGATAGAACCGCTATTGTTGCTCCTTCTCTGAACTTCTAGAAGGTTGCCTGCCTATAAGTGAACGTAATCTCTATGTTCATTCATTCCGCTATCATAAGCTCATGGGTTCAAGCATGCAGAAAGACAAATTTATAAACCTTCCTAATGATCCCCCCGCAAAAAGGAAAGACAGATATGAAGCCATTGAACTGTTGACTAATAGGGGCCTATTTCCGTTTGAAATATTGAGAGCTTTGTACCAGCACAGAATTGAAGACATATTGAATTGATCATTCCTCCATGGTTTGATCAACATGCTCTTACAGTAAGCGCACCTGTAAACGGCTGCTACACTAATATGACACCCTAAGTGAGTGAAAAATTACCAGCAGCAGTGGAAATTATTATGTACACCTGATAGCTATGCAAGCATTTTCAGTGATGCTTCTTACATTAAATATTAATTCTAGCATCCTAAGTTTATCAGCCATTTGTATTGTTTTCAGAAGAACTGTGAAATCATAGCTGCAGTGCGTTGCCCGGCCTGTAGACCTCACTTGGCTTCAGCCTAAGCCCTGTTTGGCATTGCGAACCTGTATTCATCCACCTCTTGTTACAGGAAACTGGATATGCCTTGGCCAGTAGCCAGTCAGCCGTGTTACCGATCTGCCGTTATGCCCAGCAGTAACCTTTGCATTGTGTTCCTCACTAGATCGGTTTCTCCTGGTTATTCCTTTGGGGAAGTCATGTTCCTTGTGTACGGAGTATACATAGCTAAATGTGCGATTGTTCGGCCTTTGGGTGTTCAACAAATAGGTTTGACTTCACAGCGGTTAGAGCGTACTTTTGGGAACAAATTTAAGAATGTTGGAATTGCCATTTTCCAGATACAAGACCGTCTGAATTGACCGGTCATCAAGTAATAGCTGTATGGATTGAATGAAACATATTGGCAACATGGTTAAAATATAAATGAAAACACAGGAAGTAGACCCAGCAATGTTATGTGTGTATGAGAATTCTCCAGAGGGCAGGATAGATGCCTCCACTTACTTTCAGAATGTGGACATTCCAAGCGCCTTGTGTAGAACACTGACAGATATGGGGCAAAGAGATCTGCCTAGAGCGATACTTTGCACACAGCAGACATTTTCAAATTGAAGCTTGCTTGAACTATTCTAATAGCAGATTATCTTCAATAAAAGTCAGCTCTAGAAATAAAATGACCTACAGTACACACCTTAGGAAAGAGAACTATTGTCTGGCTCATTGATCTGAAACAATCAATTTAAAATGAGGATAAATTGGCTCACTTCTAGCCCGGGAAACTAAAGATAAATGTTTAAAATAAGAGTAAATATCAGATTGAACCATATGAAATGGCCACTTGTGTAGACAAAAAGTAGTGCCTATCAGCAATTTCAGATGGTTCAACCTAACAGTATAAAAGAGGCATTGGTGGAAGGGTCAGGATTTGGGTGTGTGAGTTGAGTTGAAATTTAATCATTTGAAACATTTCAAGCACATTATAAGAACCCCATTAAAGAAAATCCACAGAGAATCCCTTTGAAAGCAAAACACTCTATTAATATGAGTAATAAAACTATAATTTAATCTTTTAAGCCGACTTGATCTTTTATATTCTTTGTTCTTTTTCATTTGGAATCACTCACATATATAAAAGAAATCTATTTCATTATAAGATCATTTTAAATGTAATACAGAAAAAATGCATAATCTACAATGAGTTGCATTTAGTTTACAAATATGTTTCAATTATTGAAGATGACATTTATGGCTCAAATTTAAAACAAGATTATGGGGAGGGGTGCCTGCGTGGCTTAGCCAGTTAAGCGTCTGACTTCTGCTCAGGTCATGATCTCGAGGTTCCTGTGTTCGAGCCCCGTGTCAGGCTCTGTGCTGTCAGCACAACCTGCACTGGATTCTCTGTTTCTCGGTCTCTTCCCTTTCCCCACTTGCGATCACTCATGCGCTCGCTCTCTCTCAAAAATAAATAAACATTTTTTTAAATAAAAATAAAACAAGATTATGGAGATGATCATAAAAACAGCATTAGTGTGTGGCATGAAGACCCCGTTGAGCCACGCGTAAGGCGGGCCTGGCTGACCGGTCCCCTGCCCTGAGCAAGCCCCCACAGTCTGTGTTTGTAAAATGGGAAAATAATATCAACCCATGATCGCAATCTAAAACAGTGTAGATAAAAACCTGGCATTGTGAATGTTCATTAAATATTAGCTATTATTAGACAGAAGATGTGGCTTTTGAAAAAAGATTACAATTTTTTTCTCCTTTTTAAGCCAAATCTGGAACTTAAGCAGCTTAAAAGGGATTAATGCAGCCTACATCACTTACCAGTTTGTTCCCCTCTCTGTAGCATCAGCCCCACTACAGATGTGGCCAGAGGAGGCCCAAATCTGCAAGCAGGTCCCAGACAGGTTAAATGTGAAATAAACCAACATTTAAAAGTACAATTAAAAGTCCACACTTACCTTCACCATAGAGCATGAGAGCGAATTAACCCACTTCACTGTGTCCGACAGTTCTCCTCTGCCCAGCTTGGGTTCCTGCACGGCGGGACCTTTCCCTCAGAGCTCGTACCCCAGTGCCTTTGCAATATGTGGGCAGCTATGATGCCAAACCTGCTTTATCAGTGACAGGGGCTTTCCCTGTCACTCCCAGGGAGCCTGTTGGGTGGCTTGGTCGGGAATAATGAGTCCTTTTTCTTTGAAAAAACAATAAAGTGGCTTACGACTGTCACTTCTAGCCCACACGTAGATCTGTTGCCAACATAATAATGTTACTATTTCAGGCAAGAGGAGCAGCAGAAATAAGAAATAGTCTTTTTTAATTTTATTAATTTTTTTAATCTAGAGGAAAAAAATCATCATATTTTTCTTTAATTGGCAAACCAGAAAACACTAGATTTGTTTTCTCCCAACTATCCTCGTGGAGCTGGGAGGGAGTTCTTTACATTATAAAGGCCTAAAAGGGTTTGAGGCTTCTAAGCAATAATGTAATTAATTGCACCAATAGGTCTGGAATGACCCAACTTGGGCACAAATGTAAGAGTGAGAGATGCAGTTTTGATTACACTTTTCATCTTGAGGACAACTGTGAATTTTTCCGAGGGACTGTTACCCTGCAGACTGCCCGCTCCGTGCACTTTCACCCCAGTCGCCTGGGCCCCACCACCTCTGCACACAGGGAGGCTTTACATCCTTGGGGGCTCTGCACACATGGGGGCCCTGCACACACACAGAGGCCCTGCACACATGGAGGCGCTGCACACACGGAGGCCCTGCACACACGGAGGCCCTGCACACACGGAGGCCCTGCACACACACGGGCCCTGCACACACAGAGGCCCTGCACACACGGAGGTCCTGTACACACACAGACCCGGCACACACGGAGACCCTGCACACATGGAGGCCTTGCACACACGGAGGCCCTGCACACTGGAGACTCCACACACATGGAGGCCCTGCACATGTGGGGGCCCATCCTGATGAGGTGCTCCCCAGGACTCCAGACTGACTGGATGGCCAAATGCTTCCTGAAGCATCCACAGTCTCTTTCCAGAGAGTCTGACTACTTGGCTTTGGCCATTGCTGGGTAGCAGCAGATGTTTAGTGCAACAGAAGGAAGTGAACAAGGATTTTTGCCATCCCAAAGGGCTGGGGAAAAAGAGGCTGGCCTCCCAAGGACGGGGTACAGGGCCTGAGGGCACAGCCGCCCCCACCTCCTTTCAGCACCCCCTCCACACAGAGAGCACACCAGTGCACAGAGCACAGTTCCACGTGGAGATGCTCACACAGACCCAGACACTCAGCTGAGCACGCACAGACACACACACGACACAGACGCAGATAGGCACATAGATCCACACAGAGGCATTCACACACACACACACACACATACACACACACACACACGGATGCACACAACACACAGACACATGTACTCACTGAGGTACGTGCACAGACACAGACGCTCAGAGAAATACATGCAGACCCACACAGGACATCAACCCACATAACACCTACATGGAGACACACACACACACATACACACACACGCAATCACACGTTATCACAGGAGGGAACTCGATGTGTTCCTTCTGGACTCACTACCTGGTGCCTCAGTGGCAGTCACTGACAGGCACCCCCATGTGCACACGGGGCTTTGTGTTCAGAGAGAACCTCATGGATATAAGATGGGCCTGGTGACTTCCCGAGAGAGCGTGTTAGCTGCGATCAAAAGTGCCAAAGCTACAAAGCACGAGGCCATCTAGGGACATTCACGATGCTTCCCTGAACTACACTTTGCAGCCTGCTCACATCAAGAAGTCCGGCTAATCACACAGAATTGTTTTCAGGGGATTTGGAACTTATTATTTAATAATGTTATTGCTGCCATTCCAGAGTTCACTGATAGGCCTGTGAGCCTCGGTGAATATGGAAGAATTATCACAGACACTGGAACGAAATCAATTTTGCACAGATAGGCTGATGTCTTTTAGGCCTGGTAAAAAATTTTTGTATAAATGATTTATTTAATAGCTGCATTGTTGAGGAATCCTTTTCCATCAGAAGAACTGAATAAATTATCAGATCTAGTAAGATGAGAGAGAGAGAGAACAAAGAACAACTGCAGAAGTCTTTATGCTCTTCCTCCCTGCCGTCCCTCAGCACCTGGGAACCACCATTACTAAGTGCCAATTTGTCCAAAAACCTTTACTAAGAGTGTACCAAAGGCGAGGTTTTGTACTAGATGTTGGAAATAGAAGCCAAACTAAGTCCTGATCTACAGGATGGGAGGAAGTGAGAGCACAGCCTTCCAGGTGATACAAGGCAGGAGCGGAGGCGCCCGGCACCGCCTAGAGGGGCACCGAGCTGACTGTGGAAGGGTGAGTGAAACAGGCCGGGTGCAAAGGGGAGGAAGCCTGGGCCCAGCAGAGGGCATAGTTTGTGCAGAGGTAGGGCGAGGAGGAGAATTCTGGAGAATTGCCACGAGTGCAGAGCTGCCCGGCAGAGCACCTTGTGGGGGGGTGGGGGGGTGGGCAGGGGAAAGGCGGAGAGACCCAGCTAGAGAGGGCCCAGTGCTCCCCGCACCAGCCTTGAGTCTTGTCCTGAAGGCAGTGGGGAATCTCCCGAGAGCGTCTCCATGTCTCCATGCCTGTTAACAAGCGATCCCCTCTCCTCTCTCATGTACTCACGACTGCTGTGAGGTATTGTCCACCTCTGCCCTGATTGGCAGTCCTGCCATCTTGATCATTCCCTCTTTCTTTCTTAATTGTTCTAAGTGTCTATTTTGAGAGAGAGAGAGCGCACATGCTAGCAGGGGAGGGGCAGAAAGAGAGGGGGAGAGAGAATCCCAAGCAAGCTCCTGGCTGACAGAACAGAGCCCGACACAGGGCTCGAACCCCCAAACCTTGAGATCCTGATCTGAGCTGAAATCAGGAGTTGGACATTTAACCAACTGAGCCACCCAGGTGCCCCTGGGTCATTATTCACTCTCTACTGAAGGCCTGAGCTTCCTGGCCGCGGCTTTCCTCTCCTCGGTCCTGCTATCGTCCTGGATGACCTCAGTGCCCATCTCCTATGCAGTCTCGCTATTCACAATCCAGTGACCTTTACCCCCACTCTGCCTCCACCTCCACTCCTGTGGCCACACACCAGGCCCTCCCATTTCCCAGAATTCCTCTCTGTATGACACCCCCATCTCCAGCACCCCTTTCCTACTCATAACTGTTCGTATAGCCCTTTGTCTCTCCTGCCTCCACCGTACCTGTTTTGTTGAGCTCATTAGGATCTCTGGATCCTCTCCATTTGCTCCCCCGTATTTCAGTCCCCTCCAACCTCCACTCACTTCCTAATCTGGCCATGATCCCATGGCCATCTCCCCCTACACAGTTTTACCACCCATTATCCACTTTGCATGTGCTCTTATTCATTGAACTCACCCTGGAAGACCCGGGGCGGCNNNNGGGGGGGGGGGGGGGGGGGGGGGGGGGGGGGGGGGGGGGGGGGGGCAGGGAGGTCTCTGTGCAGCAGCCAGTCCTCACATTCCTGCTCCAGGCTGCAGGCTTGGCCATCAGAACCCCAACGGGTCACATGACAGAACCAAAGTTTCCAACCTCCGTGGGGCCCACGTTGCTGCCCACTGGACTTCCAGGGTCCCAGTCAGTTTTGTTTGAAACCTCTTGCATGTCCCCAGCAGCCACGTGTCTGCTTCTGAGGAGGGAATTAGAGCAGAGACCCCCAAGAAGAAATGTCACCCACTTCCCGAGCCCGGCACGCAGGCCGTGTTTGTTCTCCTCGCTCCACTTAGAATTCTAAGGCTAACTCCACCCAAGCCGAGGCAAAGACCTTGACCCTTCGTAATCCCTTCTCACCTGCATCTACAGCCTCTCCAATGCTACTGGCACTTTCCCATCAGCGATTCGGTGTGCTCAAGTTCCGTTCTTCTGAAGTGAACAGTGTGCTCAAGTTCCGTTCTTCTGAAGTGAACACTTTCCTAACTCCCCCAAGGAGTCACACTCGTCTTTGCTTCATGGCCAAGCTTCTTTAAAGAGTCATTTATAGTCACAACCTCTTGTCTTCCTAATACCCATTATTCACTCCCCATCCCACGGTCATGCCACGTCTGCTCCTGCTAACGTTTCCGCCTACTTCCAGGCTGCTGGTTCCAGGGACCCTGTCGGTCCTGATCTGGGTTGGCTGGCCTCCCACATTTGATGGCCTCCTTGAGATCCTCTCCTCTCTCAGACCCCCTAACCCTCTAACTGCCCCCCTCAGGTTTTTTCTGCCACGCTGTGCACTCCCGCTCGGGAATGGCAGCAGACCACGAGAAAGGCTGGTGAGAACTCGAGGGAGGAGCGAGGCCCTGGAGGCGGGTGCAGATAGCACAGGCCGAGGCACGGCTTCAAACAGCAAAAGCAACATTCCCCCCCACCTACCTGTGAGACTGAAGAAAGGAGGTGAAAAGGTGGCGTGTAAGAAAGGTCAGGGCTCGTGGCCTCAATTTTCTCTATAATGTAGGAGGTAAGCGTACCTGTTTGGGTTTGTGGGAGTTGAACCCTGGAGAGAGAGGTGAAGAAGACCTAGGATAATTGCGAGTGTGAATGGGAGTGTGGGCTGGCCGAGGACCGGTGAAGGATCTGCGGGAGGGAAGCGCAGGTGGAGTCTGAGCGGAGGATGGGTCCACTCAGCAGTCTTCGGGGTTTTCCATCAACACACAGCTGCCCCGGGGTGGAGGAGGAAAGAACGGGAACAAAGGATCCAGCCTGGGTTCGGTCCTTCTGGGCCAGTGAAGCAAAAGGCTCAAAAAGCCAGGGATTCACGGTTGCTGGTGAGAGATGTTGTCCAGGTGGCCAATCGGTGAACCCAAACTGTAGGAAAGAAGTAGACGGCAGCGAGCTGGTGACCTGGGAGGAAATGGAGGAAGCCAGAGACTCGGGGATGGAGATGCAGGTGCCCTGAGATGGTGCGAGCTTGAAGGAAAGGAGCAGTGTGAGGCTGGGGTAGAGCAGTAACAGCTTACCGCCAAATTGAGATTTGTGTTCTCCTTTTTATTTGTGTTGTGGAAGTTTCAAATCAGCACAGAAGAGTGAGAAGGAATGAATCCCTTGGCGCCCTTCACCTTGCTTCTACAGCTGTCAGCATTTTACCCATCTTATTTCATCTAATCATCCCCCAACTCATATTTTGGGGGTGGGGGTGTGGGAGGGTGTAGTATATTAAATCGAGTCCTAGTTTTCATGCTACTTCACCTATAAATACTTCGGCAGATAAAATTTGGGGTTTTAATCTGAGAGCAGTTCACTGAAATGAGAGTTTGGGTAAAGTGAAGAAAACAGTCACTATTAATTGTTTAGTATATGCCAGATATTTAACATATACTATTTAATTCTTCCAAAACCCCATGAGATTGAGGTGGTTGTTGTTATCAGTCTAAACGGGGAATATGAAGCTGTACAAGCCACACGACTTGCCTAAAACCTCCGCTGGTAAATGCAGTTGCTGGGATTAAACCCCAGTCCATCTGACTGTGACGTTCTTCCTGCCCAGGTCAGCACTCGACTCAATAGTGTTGGGGCAAAGGGAACAGAAACTACCGAGTCAGGATATAGGATGCTTTCCCTACGTCTCCTAGGATCATAATTCCAGATGAGGCAGAAATAATGGCTGTAACTCAGATGCCACAATATTTGGTGACTTTTAGGGAAAAGAGGCGCTAAGGGAAGGGCTGGTAAATGCCCAAACAGGAAGAGAGGCAGAGAGCAAGATGGCTGCACACCTGCGCCGCAAGGGACTGGGCTTCGCACGCCAGCAAAGAGGAGCAGGCTGAAGGCCAACGGTTGGGGGTGGGGGGGGACAGGGTGAGGAACTCTAACGGAAAGGAGTGACCCAAGGGGAAGGCCCAGGCACGGTAAAAGGGGAGAGGGCGCGTGAGGGGCCATTCATTATGGAGTATGGAGTGCAGTGAGCAGAGTGACCAGGGACAGGAGAGAAGTCACCACGGGAGGGTCGAGGAGGAGAAGGCGGCGGGTGGGAGAAAGAGAGAAACAGCACTGAATGCCATCTTCTTCGGCAAAACGAATTGGGCATCACAGCAGTCGCCTGGTTCCACGCGACTCAGCATGGGCCAGTGACAGTCTTCAAACTCTGTCCCCGGTCTACCATGAGCGAGTTACAGAAATTGAGGAGAAGCAACCGTTTGGAGGCTCGCATAGCAGTAGGCCAGAGCCACAATGGCCATGGGTCAGTTTTTCTTGTATTTTACAGAAGTATCTATCCGTGACAGATTAGAGATTTCTTTAAAATGATCCTTCACCAAAAGGGGAATGATTTTGCGCTGCTGGTGGGAATGCAAACCGATGCAGCCCCTCTGGAAAACAGTATGGAGATTCCTCAAAAAATTAAAAATAGAGCTACCCTATGACCCAGCAATGGCACTACTAGGTATTTATGCAAAGGATACAAAAATGCTGATGCATAGGGGTACAGGCGCCCCTATGTTTACAGCAACACTGTCAACAATAGCCAAATTATGGAAGGAGCCTAAATGTCCATCGACTGGTGACTGGATAAAGATGTGATATAAATATACAATGGAATATTAGTGATCAAAACAAATGAAATCTTTCCATTTGCCATGGAACTAAAATGTATTATGCTAAGCGAAATAAGTCAGAGAAAAACATACATATGATTTCACTCACATGTGGAACTTAAGAACAAAACATGAACATAAGGGAAGGGAAGCAAAAATAAGATAAAAAGAGAAGAGAGAGGGAGGCAGACCATAGGAGACTCTTAAATACAGAAAACAAACTGAGGGTTGCTGGAGGGCCGTTGGGTGGGGGGGATGGGCTGAATGGGTGATGGGCATTAAGTAGGGTTGAGTACTGGGTGTTATATGTTAAGTGATGAATCACTAAATTCTACTCCTGAAATCATTTTTACACTATATGTTAACTAACTTGGATTTAAATAAAAAATGATCCTTCACCACAGGTAGCTTCAGAAGCACTAGTCCGTATTGCCTATGTATTACGATATGTTTGCTCTGATTTTCCCATCTTGTTTGACCAAGTCCACTGGACGCTTTATCGCAATAGGCAGCTTCCTTCATCTTCCTTATGTCTTAAAATAAACAACAGCCAAAATGAAACTGGAAGAGTTAACATTGACTAGACTCCTGCTCTTGCTACAAAATACCTTTGGAAGGAAACGAAGTTTTGTGCTTAATCACGTGTAAAAGTTAACTGAATCCAGTTTTCCAAACCCTTCGTTAAAGCTTCCCAGGATTCCGAGATTGGAGCTGGTTGCCGCGGGCTTCCCTGTAGGAGAGATTTCATTTTCAGCCTTCGCTCCTTGTTTTAGGATTATCACACGTTTCAAAAGTAATCAAACTTGGTCTAGACAGCAGATTTCTGTAGTTGCTAAGGAACTGGATTAGTGCTAATCTAAGGAATGTATTATTCATTTTTATTTCCGTTTGTTACTACAGTGCTTTAATTGCAGATAAATGTCTTTTATGGCTCTCCGGGGTGTAAAACGTTTCTCGGTTAGCTGGTGGGTTAGCCAGGGGAGACCGTGTTTGCGTGCACCCTCGAAGCGGATGGCATTCAGGCATGAAGTGACTCAAAAGAACTAGAAAGGCTTCTTGCAATATAAACAATAGGTGGCCTTGTCAGCCAGGCCACGGCCCAGCGCCCAGGGCCCCAGCAGCCTAAGACCCAGGACCTGGGGCGGGGTCGGCTCCCGCAGCCCACACTCCTGCTTGCCTCTTCGTGTCGCAGATGACGTCATCCTGCAAGCTGCTGCCACAGCCACCAGGCAATCGGGTCCTCAGGTAAAAGATCGGTTGTCAAACTAAGAAACTCATTTTCCACACAAGAGCCAGAGTGAGCGTGTTGAAAAGCAAATCTGATAGTATCACCCCAACCTCCGTGACCTCTCCAACCCCACCCTGTTTGAAGCGCTTGAGGGATTCCCGAGGCCTTTGAGATGAGGATTAAATCCTTTACAGAACTTGGAAGGCCCTACGGGGGCTGTCCCCTCTCCAAGTGCGCAGGACACTCACTGTGCTCAGCCTTTTTCTGTTCCTTTTGAAGGCAGTCTCGCCCATGCTTTGGCACTAGCAGCCCAGAGCTCACTGAGACTGCAGGAGTGCTTGCTTCCGGTCCCCCTCGGCCAGCCGAGAGGGGGCTCCCCTCAGCCGGTGCTTAGATAGACCCTCATCAAGCCCATAGCACTCCTTCCTGCATTTGTCACGGCTGTAGGTTAATGTGTATTTTGTTACGTGTTTGATTAAGGACTGGTTTTTCAACAGACTAGAGCTGAGGAAGGCACACACTCTACCTGATTTTCCTTCAGACTGTGTTTCCAGTTTCTAGAAGAGCCCCTAGCACACGGCTAGTACCCAAGACTGAGGATTGAAGGCAGAAACTCTTACGCATAAAATCCAAACTGCCTTCCAGGCTTTGGCTATTTGTGAAGAGCCCTCAAGAGCCATGATGTCATGAGCTGTGTCCTTGCCAAGGTTCTGTGACGCTCCAGTGAGGGACGAGCAGCTGCTCCTCCCTGCGCCAGTTGCCACGTCTTACAGAGTAATTCCTAAGAACTTAAAACAGTCTGTTCACCATGAAAAATAATAACACCCCCCTCCAAAAGCAACAACTGCGAGTGCTGGTGTCTCAATAATAGCAAGTGAAGTAATCTAATACTTTCCTCTGTCACAGGGGAGATATGCTATGGGCATATTCATGACTTTGAAGGTTCTTCCTAGCCAACATCTACGGAAATCTGACGATGGGTGAGACTGCGTGCTGGTGGTGCTCATGTGTGTTTTCTCATTGAATCTTCTCAACAGATCTCCTTTTATCCTCCTTTTAGAGGTGAAGAAACAGAGATTCAGAGATGACAAGTGATTCACCCAAGGTCACACAGCTAGTAATGGCGGAGAGTAGACTTGAAGCCACATGATCTAACTAATTCCAGAGCCTGCACTCTTGACCATTACTGTTACCACCTCTCCCAGAGAGGTCCAGGGCACATGCTCACCAGATATCAAGGGAGTGCTGTTCTCCTAGACTAAGTACCTCTTTTCATAGAGGAATAGTTGCCCCTTAGTCGGACTCTTTGGGTTTGAGTTAAGATTTAACTACTGAGAGAGCTAAATAGCCTTTCTTTATTTTCTTCCCTTTCCAAACATTTTCAATTGTGACTCATTTCTAAGATACAGATTGATCATCTGTCTCTCTCCCAGGTTGATGAATGTTCAATGGCTTCTCTCTGCTTGAAAGAATATGATGAACCACTTAGCCTGTCACACAAGGGCCCGTGAGCAGGCCCACGCTCCGTCCTCTCTCAGCACCCACTACATCCTTCAATTAGGACTCCTAAGCAGACCGCAAGCCAAAGACTTGCCTGCTTTCCTGCCTGAAATGGGATCCTGTCATCTTGAAATCCTACTCATCCACCCTAGCCAGGTCAACGTGAGGGACAAATCCTCTATAGAATGCCAACAAATATTACTATCATTTTAAAATAATTCTGAATTTTATTAAGTTCCATAATATTCAACTAAACCTGAGAGGAAGAATTAATTGAAAAAGACCTCAGCCTTTTGCCAACATGGGGTTGATATGGTTTTCAACAGTAGGTTCAAATTCAATTTCAAATTAAGAAAGCATATTTCACATCACCTCTAGTGAGTTCCTTTTTCCCTCGACAATTCTAAACCTAACAGAAGGCCTTTCTGGCAATTTTCTCAAAGTGTAACAAATTCGACTTTGTATATCATCTCTTCCTGTTTAATTATAAGGATTTGAATTTGCAGCCCCAATTAATCAGTAATTAGATAGTACTGAACCAAAAGAAATTAAACAAAGATAAAAACAAAAACACAACTCAGCACAAGACCATACCATATCGTCTGGTAACATTTCATGTAGCGTGATAAAATACTCCCAGAGAGATACAGGTTAAGTGAATCAGTAACAACGTATTCTTTGGATTTTTTTGTTGTTATTGTTGTCAGTAACCCCCGATGCCAGTGGGAAACTCAGAGGAAATCCAAAAACAAAAACGCTCTGATCATACTAATGTTTATCACTCTTTTCACTCTTGATCAGAAATCCAGTTTATGACACTCAATAATTGTTTTGAAATGTAGTGGTAGACTTTGGCAATGCGAAACAAATGCATATTTTATAATGATAGGTTCTCTGTTGATCTTCATATTTAAAAAATACACAGATCAGCTTTTGAGTTTTCGGCCGGACCTCTAAATCAGAATGTTCACCTTAGATGTGAAAAAAAATCCAAAAAGATACAAAGCAGATTGAGGAAGGAAAAATAAAGGTTCCTGAAACCAAGATGTAAGTGGGGGGAAAGGCTTGACTGTATAGCAAGCCCCAGAGGGGCAAGGGGACTTCTCCCTGTAGACATGCCATTTCCCTGTGCCAAGCTCATACCACTTATCCTCGTTCTCCGTCCTCTGGTTACTAAGAGAAAGAGAAGATTGACGGTTGGAAGAAGTCCCAGTCTTGAGAGGACAGAGCAGGCTGCTGGTGTGTGCCCCCTACTGGCATGGAATGATCCTGACAGTTGGGCTCTGGGGAGGGCAGACCGGCAGAGGTCTAGAGAGTAAATTGTAGAGCAAACCTTTCTCCTTCAAGGCCGCCCATTACTCCTTCCCCCTGTGACTACATAGGGAGAGGGAGCCACAAAACACTCAACATTACCTTCAGGCGCTTCGAGTTCTTTCTCTGGTGCTGTTTCAGGCAGCTCTGTTTCTGTAAGACATTGGCATCAGCTCGACTCCCAAGTATGAGGCTCCTGTAAATTATGGATATTGCAAATCTTTTAATTGTGTGCCACTTGAATGAGGATTTTTTCCCCGAAGTGTATGAGACGGTCTTAAAAACTCCTGCAAAGTGAATTTCACTGTTTCTAGAAGCATTTGATTGCCATTCTGAAAAAAAGTAATTTGTCTTTTGATAGAACAGTTTGCCAAGAAAGAGGGTAAGGTGCTTTGAGAAGAACTGTAGGAGGAAATTTGAAAGATTCTCATCTTTTGGCACCTAGGATTTAAAGAGTAAGCTTTGTTTAGTAATTTAGTGTCACCGTGAACATTGGAGGGCCAAATTGTAATAGTTTTTATGACTTTGTGGTGAAATTACTTAGGCAGCCCCCCAGCTTTGGGGACACTTTGATTTTTCTCCAATTTAGGAATCTCTTTTCCCAGTGTATTGTGAAGTGATGCTATAGAGTCTCAATCTCTCAGAGTTCATCGTTTTTATAAATTATACGGCACCCCTCGAATGAAAGCCGTGTTTGTCAGTGTGACATTCGTTGGTCAGTATGGTTTATTAATCCTCTGTTGTACTTCTTCAACTGTTTCCTAATTTGAAAATAGAAAATGTTCATCTCTCAGGAGGTGGTACAATGTATCTGACGTCTATGTACTACGTAAGTTTTTGCCTCTTGATATTAACTTCTTTATTGAAATAAGCTCCAATAAGCTGACTCCAGTTCATGATGGTCATTCTCTTATGAACCTTCACTCGGGGTTAACTGGCCAAAATTCATGAACCAGAGTAACCTCTCCATCCCAATGAATGATTACCAATGGCTCTTCACTGTAACAACCTGGTAACTACTCCTGTGACCCATCCTTCTTCTAGGGAGAGTATAGTAAAGCAGAGCACTGGAGTTTAAATACCTCTAGTTGCCTTTCTCCTCCACACTCTCCTATTTCATTAAATGGCTCTAGTGAATGCTCAAGTCAGCACACGGGAACCACCCTGGATTGTTCCCTTTTGCTCATTTCCCACACTCGGTGCATGACCAGTCCTGCCCAGATTACCTGCCACTGCCCCCACCCTGGTCTAAGCCACTATTTCCTCTGGTTTCAATTCCTAGCAATTTTCTCCTAACTGGCCTCCCTCCTAGTGTGCCTTCTCTAAAATCCTCTCTTCATATAGCAGCTCTGGTAATTATTTTTAATCATATTGTGTCACTAGGCCTGTTCAACACCTTCCAGTGACTTCCCATCCCACTTAGAATAAAATTGAAATAGCTCCCATGGCCACAGGACTCCACATAACCACCTCTGCACCCCTCTCCCCTTCTCACCCATAGTAGGTGGTTCTTCAAACATCCAGTGCTCATTCCTGCCACTTCACCTTTACACAGCTGTCCCTTCTGCTCGGAGGGCATTTCCCTACCTCCTTAGGACTGACCTCCCCCTTCACACTTCACCTCAGGTGTCATCTCCTCAGAGAAACCTTTCCTGACCCCCTTGAGTGCAGCCACCTTCCATCATGGTCATGTCAACCTGTTTATACCCTTCATAGCATTTGTTACTATCAGAAATTATTCTGGTCCCTTTTGTTTGTTTACTGATAATTGTGTTTTCCCCCACCGGCCTCTTCTGTTGTTCACCATGCATCACCAGTGCCTAGGTCTAACCTATAGTACACTCTCAATAAACACTTGTTAGATGAATATCCAATGAATGAATCCTTCTCTTCCTCATGCTATAGGATTTGGACTGGATTGCTTAACCTCTGGACCTCAACTTCCTGATCTGTACAGTAAAGCTAACAAAACTTTGG
The DNA here is from genome assembly GCF_003009895.1 of Hyaena hyaena. Classification (NCBI taxonomy): domain Eukaryota; kingdom Metazoa; phylum Chordata; class Mammalia; order Carnivora; family Hyaenidae; genus Hyaena; species Hyaena hyaena. The sequence continues at coordinate 1,049,299 of NW_024080992.1, read as the reverse complement.
ATTTTCATGAGGATAAGTTAAAGGAGCAAATGTGTATAGTAGCATGTGATACATGGTACGTGTGGGGTACATGGACCATGTAGGCACAGAGTAAGCACGGGTAACAGTGTCCCCCTCCCCACCCTGTTTGACAGGAAATCTTCAGAGGAACTGGACATGGACAAGGTGACAGCAGCAATGGTACTAACCAGCTTGTCCACCAGCCCTTTGGTTCGAAGCCCTCCTGTGCGGCCAAATGGTAAGCCTGGGGTATGGGGCATAGGGAAGGGTCCCTGACACCAAGAGCAGAGCCTCTCTTTGAGGGCCCTCATTCCTATCAAACACAATAAACAATTAACTGCCACCCATAGCAGAAAGCAAAGGGAAATATGTGTAGAAGAAATGGAGACCTCACAGCTATCAGCCTCCTCCTGATCTCCCCAGAGACCTCACAGCATTTCATCCATCCATCCATCCATCCATCCATCCAACCCACATTTACTGAGCTCCATCACCTGTCCAGAACACATCTTTCAGTGCCTGGGTTCCTTTTTCCCTATTTAAATAGAGATTGGTCTAATGAAGTATTTTCACCAGCATTATTTCTGTTCAATTGGACAAGTAGTTGGATCAAAGAACTCTGAATATGAAATATTTTGAAAAGGTTTTGTCCCAATGGAATAATATTAATCAAATAGAAGTATGTAGTCCGTTCACTTATTCAATATGTATTTACTAGATGCCATGCTAGATGGTTTAAATACATCATTGAAAACAGTATTCATACTCAATCATTCATATTTTACAATTCCTTTGGGGGGGAACAAGTATCCATCATATTAATGGCTGGCATTTATTAAGCACTTACTATGTGCCAAGCAAGTACTAAGCTTGCTTTTTATCATGTAATTCTCATAACAACTCTATGAGACATTATTATCACTATTTTACAGATGAGCAAACTGAAGCACATGAGAATTAGCTGATTGTAAATAGCAGAGCTGAAATTCTATTCTGTATCTTTCCAATTTCAGATCTGCTTAGTTGTGATATAATATTGACACATACAATTCAGTGTGATGATAATAGTGACACATATAATTCAGTGTGATAAATCAAGAGGGAAATGAATTTGGAAAGCATGACCTAAGGTCTATCAAGAGAAGCTATGTATTCCTGGCTAGGAGTCTGGACATTAATCTGAGGCTATAGGATAGCTGTGAAGTGATAGGCACTGGAAAGTTATGATTGGATTTACAGGCAAAAACAAAAAACGGAACTATATGAGCGTCTTGGGCTTTGGTGGTCACAACAGGGAGGAATAGGACATAAATGAGTCATGTGAAGAAGGTAAAGTCAATAGGACTGGGTGATGGACAGAGAGGAGGAAGGACAGGGAGCGGTGAGGGTGGCTTTCAGGCAGTCAGTGTGCTTCCAGAGGAGGCCCACTCCCCAAGACAGAACAGAGCAGAGAGATAAATATACGGGTAAATGTTTGGGGAAGACATGGGGTTTCTGAAGAATATGCTAAGTCTGGTTTGAAACATGTTTAGTAGTCAGAACTTGAGGATTTTTCAAGGGTCTATGTCTGGTGGAGGTTTGGGTGCAACCTGGGAGAGAGACATGAGCTTCCCGTGTGGAACTGTGAAGCCTTACCAAGAGATGAGATCGCCTCGAGGGAGTTGTGTAAAAAGAGTGTAAAGAGAGGATGGCTAAGGGGGATGGTAAGGCCCTTCATCCTGTGAGGGACCAGCAGAGGGAAAAGAGCTGATGGGAGCCTGATGAGTTACCACGAAGGTAGAGGGGAAGCAGGAGAGTGTGGTTTCATGCAAGCCAAGGGAAAAGCGTGTTTCAAGGAGAGACTCCGATGCTACATAAGGTCAACCATGAGAAGGACTAAATTTTGCATCAAGTAGAAGGTCACTGGCGGTTCTGGCAGGAGCATTCACAGTGGACAACCCCTGGCCAGAAGCCAAACTGAACTTCAGACTCCAGGTCGCTGAAATGTATGGCAGTGAGACCACTGAATGAAGCTTTCCAGCAAGGGAAGACCTTGTCTTAAAAGCCGGCCTAGTCAGTCAAGGGACTGAGCTACGGTTCACACATCATTTGGTTTTAAGCAGGGGGTGTCAAAATAAATATGGTGAACATCCAGTGAGTCCTCACCAGAACTTAATTTCAGTCCGACTGGGGTACAAGGTGCTCTTGGAATGAGCCTTACCACTCCTGTTGAATGACCTGCTCAGGGCTCGTTGGCAAGCAGGTGTCCTGACTTCCCTTTCTCGGCTTGGCCATACCACTGAAGAAAGATTACATGAAAGCAAAACTGAAGCCACCCCCAAAAGTAATCATAGGAAAAAGGAATTGCAGAATTTCATGGAATCCTCAGAGGAGAAAAAGCATTATTTTAATGCATTCATCATTTTTACCACTGCATTCTTTTTTAATTGAGAACATCTTTAATGTTCCTTTGTGTTAAAAGGTTAGATTCAAAATAAACTCTTCACTTCTTCAATGAAAACTTTTGTTAGCATAGTTATAATGAAAGTAATTCAGTGTTCATTATGATTTTTGAAATTACGACTCAACTAAGAATCCCAAATTGTCTATTATCTCTCATTAAGTCTACAACAGGAAGCAAATTCTTAAAAAGGAAGAGCAGTTTATGATAAGGAAGGAATTATTAAATTTTTTTAGAAATAAAGATTAAATCCAGAATTACTGTATATCAGTGTTGATCCTTTTCCGTGTTTGAGAAGGATCATTTTGTCAGCATGTGGGTCTGCAAAGAGAGTAAGAGTCCAGCAGTATATAAGTGTGAGTTTTTGGCAAACACTTCTTAGGAAGACACTGTTCTCTAAAACAAAAACAAAAAGCCACTCTGAATTGGTTCTGACTTTTTTTCTGAAAAATTTTTCTTTTTTTTTTTTTAAGTTTTATTTATTTCTGACAGAGAGAGACAGCATGAGCAGGGGAGGGCCAGAGAGAAAGGGCAGACACAGAATCAGAAGCAGACTCCAGGCTCTGAGCTGGCTGTCAGCACAGAGCCCGACATGAAGTTCGAACCCACGAACCGCAAGATCATGACCTGAGCCAAAGTCGGAAGCTCAACCGACTGAGCCACCCAGGCGCCCCTGAAAAAGTTATTTCTATATCACATCGTCCTTCTGTTTAAAAAGTGTTGCTAAAGGAAAGGTCATTCACAAGTAAACAAATTAACTTTTGGCATCGACATGAAGCAGGGTAACCACACTGTAATCATAGTTGGTTCTCAAAATAAATTCAGCTCCACACACAGAGCATGATTACACATCTAGCACCATGAACTTATTTTATTTTACAAGTGCTTACTGCAGTGTATTTATAAGCCTCAGAAGCCTGCCAAGCAGGAGTGTCACACCAGGTTATATTACTGAGGCCTTACATTAGGCCCCTCTTGAAGTCGTGTTACCCTGAATGGAGGTTTCTTATTTTCAGTAGACAATTCGGGTCCAGTCAGTGCATCAGTCTCTGTGTAGACTGCAGAGGTGAGATGCTAATTTGGTTTAGTTGTGGCTGACGAGGTGTGAGCCTGCATAAATGACCACTGGGTTCTGTCAGAGCCTTGCTTTAATGAGATGGGCAGCTTACATCTGGTATTTCAACTTCAAACTTCAGTCTTTTAAGTGAACTTTTTGTTTGACACGGTTGAGGAATATGCTGGAAATCTATAATTATGTGAAGGTGTTGAAGAAATTTTTTCCATGAATGTTAGTCTATCGTTTGTCCTCATTACTAATTACACAGATGTTAGCAGCATATTTTAATGAGGCATTTTGAGACTTTTCCCCACATGTACTTAGACTATAGTTTTAATATATTCAAAATGCACATAAATATGTAGGAGAAATTATCCTTTAAAAAGAAGGTAGAATTTATGCAAGTGCTAATTAAGATTGGGCATCTTCAAAGGTAAAGCAAATCTTCAGTGATTAAAAGTCGCCCCCCCCATACATCCTAACTGAGCAAAGATCTTTCTCTCTACGTTAGCAAACATTTCATAATGTTTCCCCACAAGTGGAAAGGTAAAATTCAACACCAATCTTACCAGTAATTATTACCAATCAATCTCTGATCTCAGTTTTGCTGGAAAGGAAAGAGGCTGCTCGCAGCACCAGGCCCACATGCATGAAGAAGAAGAAGGATCAGTTGGCAGACCAGGGCTTGGGCCTCCCACCCACCAGAGTGACACACTAGAAATGTGGCAAGTCACTTCACTTCCTGGCGCCTCAGGATCCCCATCTGCACAGTAGGCATAACAATGCTTACTCTGAGAGACAGATGCGAGGATGCATGAGATGGTGTGAATGAGCTCTGTGAGATGGAAAACATTCACCAAATGTAAGGCGCTCTCAGTTGCTATAATAAGCAGCTCTTACAATAAGGTAGATGGCTGTAGGTAACTCTCCAGAAATTATTCTCTTAGGCTCTTAAATCTTAGACTGACTTTTTCTAGAAATGTAATCCAAGGACCACAGATCTTTGAGAAATTCCTTTTAAAAGTGGGGGAGCGGAGGGGGGGCGGGCAGAGTCAATGATTTCTTTCTTTGAAATGCAGTCAATAAATACAGAGCTCCTCTAACTTAGTGAACGAGAACATCTTATTTTTTCTCATTTTCATATAATTTCCACTGTCATCCTGAGAAGCTAGCGCTGAACAAAACACACTGGAGAAAACTGTTAGAAAAGCCTGTTACGTGATTAAAATAGCGAAATGTTTATCAACTATAATACGATGCGATTTTTTTTTTTTTTTGAGGTTCAGAGTAAATGTTGCAGACGCAGCCGTTGCAAAGTATGGAGTGGGCTGCAGGCGCTTTCATGAGCATAGAATCAAGGTTCCCCATACCATTCCCTCCCCCCTACCCCCCCCGCTCCCCCCGCCCGGGAACTGCCCAGCTCACACTGGGAGCGGCACTGACGCTGTGTTTGTGTGCACGGACAGAGGGCCTCAGCGGATCCTGGAAGGAGGGAGGAGGCGTGCCATCCAGCAGCAGCAGCAGCGGCTACTGGAGCTGGAGCGCCCCCAGCGACCAGTCCAACCCGTCTACGCCGTCGCCGCCGCTGTCGGCCGACAGCTTCAAGCCCTTCCGCAGCCCCGCGCCGCAGCCGCAGCCGCAGCCGCAGCCGCAGTCGCAGCCCGACGACGGCATCGACGAGGCGGAGGCCAGCAACCTGCTCTTTGACGAGCCCATTCCCAGGAAGAGAAAGGTTGGTGTGTCGGCCACACCGTCTTGGGGTTGTAGTTGCACGAACGGCCGCCTTCGAAGGGAAGGGCCGGCGTGAGCCTGGGTTCTGCAGTCTTGCTTCCCACGCCCCTTGCGATCTGCGGAAACGCCCCCTGCCCCCCTCTGACGTTCTCTGACGTTTCAAAATAATTTAAGGGTCACGATTAAAAACAGAAATAACCAAATCATTGATATGTTTCTTCCAAGTAGGCATGCCCCCAGACCCCATCCTGTGGACGTTTCAAAGTAAATTAAGGGTCATGATTAAAAACAAAAATGACCAAATCATTGATACGTTTCTTCCAAGTACACCGCTCCCCGACCCCAACCTGTGGTGTAAGAATTAACAACAGGCATCAACCAGATTGCACTTTAGGCTTGGTTTGGTGATTAACTCACTCTGTTCGTGGGACTTCATCTTCTTCGTCTGTAAAGTGAATACTGTATTTTTCTTGTTTCTGCTTCCGTAAGCCCTGAAGGGTTGTTGGGAAGAATATTTTGCGTCTAATTGTATAAAACCGCCTTGAAACATACGTGCAAGCTGACATATAAACCTATGTATGTACTTACATACTACAAATTATATACGTGCCAAAATAAAAGTGAAAAGTGAGACCTAATTAATTGATTTAATAAATTAATTCATTACAGTTTCATTTAGCCCTCACAGCAGTTCTGCTGGTTAGTATTCTTTGACCATTTTGATAGGAGGTTGATTTGATAGGCGTTTGGTTTGATTTGATGATCAAATCATTGATCAGTGATTTGATAGGAGGAGGTTGACAAGCATGAGGTTATGCAGGAGGTTGACAAGCATGAGGTTATGCACCAACTCCCTGCTATCCTGCAGGTGAGAAAGGGCCAGAGCTGCCTTTCAAATACAGGGCTGCCTGGACCTAAAGCTCATATTCTTTTCATTTTCTTCACATACGTTGAAATTATTATGTGTACTCACAATTTTCGAAAAGCATTTCTATTTCATAGAATCGAGAAATGCTACTGCCACATCTAGAAAACTCTTTAATATTTGTTAATCTCCGTATAAATATGAAGTTGTTATTTGATCTGTTGGTATTTTGATTTGTTATTGGTAGCTTCCTTATTAATGACTATTCACAAACAAAAATCCAAAGCAAAGAAAGCCGTGAGGACTGCAATGCAACCTGTTTTTTCCCCACTTCATTCCAAAGAGCAAAACAAAGAGATGGCATCGGTCCAACTGTCCCTCCCTGCTTCTCTGTTGGCATCATTCAGCATGTGTAACAGTAGAGGTTGTACAGCTCGCTCTCCACCCAGAGAACAGGGCATTTGTGTGGTCTCCTGTCCATCCCAGAGGCAGTGACATGGACAGTTGCTGTTTTACACACCAGTCTCCTAGGTGGGGGGTGAGGCTGGAGTGGTCCCAGCATCCTGTGGGGCCCCAGGGACTGAGTCTTCACTTGACTAGTCAGGGATACAGGCGGGCACTTGGATCCTGCAGGCAAGACAGCCATGTGGACCCGAGCTCTTGTCCTCGCGCTTCAAGCTGCACAGACTTTTCTGTCTGGGGTCACCTGAGTGTGTGGTGCTGGCTGTCATCAAGCACGTCTTGGCACGGTGGCAAGGACTCCCAGCCCAGGGAACCCCCACCTTGCCAAGCACGGCTGAAAGCCTGCCCCAGCCTTTTGTTTCTAATGGAGCCACACAAGCCAAAACTCACACTCTTGCATTACGTTAAGTTGCACGGGTCAGACTTGTACTTAAGGTCTGTCGGCTTCGACTAAATTAGGGGATAGTCAAGTCACAAAGTAAAAAAAAAGCTTCATTACAAAGTAGCTTCATTTGAAGACAGACCCACTCTGCAGGGTGCTGGATAGTTGGAGTAAATGCATGACTAAGAACCATGTTCTTCCTTCTTTCTTTATGATTTTTCCCTCTATTCAGACCTGGATTTCCCCAGGGTGGTACTCCCCTGCTTGCTGACGCTCATCGTCACTAAGTTTTAAATCAGGGATCTTACAGAGACCAAGTCGTTGCCTTTTTATAACTTAAAATCACTTTGAATAGTGAGAGTAATGAGGATGTGGGATGGTTGCTGTTTATTTTTTATTTATTAAGTGAACCAGTATTTCTTGCGTGTCCATCAGGCACAATGCACCACGTCCTGAAATTAAGACGCAGCCACCGATGGTAAGGTGGGAAGTTGGGTGGGTGGACACTGATGTGTAAAGAGGCAATAATGACAAGGGGTGAAAAATGCTGTGGTAGAAACACGGCAACTGTGATGCAGTTATTGTAGAGTTTTTAAAATCTTTTTTTTTATTTTATTTTTTTTACTTTTTAATGTTTTATTTTATTTCTGAGAGAGAGAGACGGTGTGAGCAGGGGAGTGTCAGAGAGAGAGAGACACAGAATCCGAAGCAGGCTCCAGGCTCTGAGCTAGCTATCAGCACAGAGCCCGACATGGGGCTCGAACCCACGAACCGTGGGATCGTGACCTGAGCCGAAGTCGGACGCTTAACCAACTGAGCCACCCAGGTGCCCCGAGTTTTTAAAATCTTTTAAAGATTTCTAAGAGTTAATTTGTAGAGTTTTTAAAATCTTTTAAAGATTTCTAAGAGTTAATTTGCATAGTCCATTAGACAATATGTTCTAGTCGGTGAGATGCCTCATATCCATTTGAGACCATGGGCAGTTGTGATGGTCAGATGTTCTGTGGGGACTGAGAACCTTCTAGATCACTATTTTTCCAAACTGCAGGTCTCAATCCACTAGTGGGTTATGAGTCAATTTAATGAGCTGTGAATAGCACTTCTTTAATGTAAAGGAGAGAATAGGATGCATTGTACTCAATCAGGGTAAGCGTTGTTTCTTGATGTTTTGTTTCAATTACACCCCTACCTGGGTAATGTACAAAAATGTATCTCTTACTGTGGTTCATGGTTTAAGAAGTTTGGAGGCCTCTGTTCTATGTTATAAAGAGATAACATGGTAGGTGATAAACAAAGTAGCACTGAACAGAAATCAAAAGATCCACATCCTAAACTCATCTTTACCACCCTGAGAACTTAAGGGTGTCTCCCTTTTGATTATCAGCCTCTTCATCTATAAACCAGGCAAACAGGTATTATCAGACCTCTCTCAGGATAATCATGAAGATTAAATATGACCATAAGTAGGATGGATGTACAAGCCCTAAAACCCCACGTACGGGAATGTAGCATCATAGTCACGGACATTTTAGACCCTCAACAAAGGGGGAAGAACATTCCCTAGATGGAATTATGAAGCAGTGATCCTGATCTTTCTCCTCCTTATGGGAACTGTCTCAACTCTTCTCCTACCTCCCCCACACATGGACATCTCACTCTCACCTCCTGTGGTGATCCATGTTCCTCTTACGGAAAGAGGAAGAGAGTATGGGATGTGTTGCCTAGACAAGGCATTATCTTTTGGAGAAACATTTGCTGATAACAACCGTATTTGCGTGTTTAGTTACAGTACAACATGCTTTTAAATGCAGCATTTCATTTAGTCATCACAAAATTCCTTGGCATAGTCATATCCCCATTTTGCAGAAGAAGCTCTATTAAAGTTATATGAATTTCCCAAAGTCCTGTAGCTTGTAATGTGGCAGAGGTAAGATCAGCCTAGCTGAAATAGCAAAGATGAAATTCTGCGAGCAAATTCAAGGAATCCACATTTCCCTCTGCCCACAGAGGAGAATAACATGGAAAGAAAATAATCAGATGCAGTTACAGCCAATATTATTTGGCAGGGTGGGACTGGGGTGCAGAGGGTCCAGAAAGAAATCCAAGGGTAGCGAACAGAACTCAGGCTGTCTGCCGCAGCCCACTACTTCCTGAATGAAGTACCCATTGCTCTTAAGAGGACCGTTAGCCAAGGAAGTGGAAATGGAAGAAACAGAAATGAAAGACTTCTTTCTCCTGGCTCTGGAGATCAGCCAGCCAACTACCTCAAGCCCAATGCTAGCAGAATTTTTTCTCTGGGATTTCAGACAAACAGAGAGTTCTGCCATGCTCAGAGAAAAGCCAGGACCCAGACTATAGGGGACATGCAGTTCCGGTCACGACCACAAGGTGATGCAGTGACCCTAACTACCGATGACACTCTGGGAGCCTTCGGAGAAAACAATTTCTCCAGTCAACCGGCAATCCCAGAAGACCTCTAGAAAATCAGAAAGTGCTGATAACTACTTATGAATATGCTTTTTTCCATGTCAGGTCTCTAATTCTGTCAGAATCTAAGTTTGTCCATCCCTGAACAGGATAAAACAGTTCAGGCTCTGGAATTAGCACCCCAGCTCAATACTTATGTATTGAGCAAATCGTTTGACTTCTCTAAGCCACGGTTTCCTCGTTTGTAAAATACGGATAATGATAACACCCCATTGAGGAGGTCGTTCTGAATGCTGGCTGCTAGTACTTTGCTTTCCTTTCTACCCATTTGACAACTGACTGAGAAGAAATTTGAGAAGCATGGATGTGGAGAGAAGGGGGTGCTCACCTCCATTCTCCATCCTGTCCCCACATGGACTGTATCAGTATTGCTACAGCTCAAGACACTGGATCCCTCAGCCACTTCAGCCACCTTGGACTTATTTAGGGCTAATGGGAGAGGCGAGCCTACGCTCAGGTGAGGGGTGAGAGCAAAAACGACAGGGGCAGAAATCAGGGGCCTTACAAGGAAAGCTGACTCGGGACTCCATACATCAGCAGCAACTCAAAGACGATCACTGCATTCCAGGCTTCATTATTTTCGTTGATTTTACAAGTGTGTTGACCACAAACCATCTTACCCGGGGACTAGGGAGAATCCCACGTCAGAGTAAAAAGTGCTGAGTGATCATAAGGTGCTCCAGCAATAGTTGTGCCTAGTAAACAATGAATTAATCACTTGCTCCACTCTGCATTTTCAGTCTTTCAGAACCAAAAAAGCAGTGAGTCACTTTAAATTGTGAATGACTGCTCTGAAAAGAAAACAAACCCGTAAAGCCCTCACGCATAAGCTGTTGCCAGTCTCTGCGCTGACTTAATTCCTAGCCCACTAATTCTGAGCAGAGAGTGCCTTCTGCAAGAAGAACCGCTGCTCCAGAAATAGACCCATCTGCTAGAACTGCTGAGGAGGGCGGTGCTAAGAAAAGCAGCCTGGGGTCACACTGTACGGATTTCATGGTAATGACACAACATCACCAGGCAGATCAGGGGAGCCTGTTGGCCACAGGGAAGATCAGGACACAGAAGAGTGCGATCTAGGCACTTTAGTGACTGGACCTCAGAATAATCTACCAAGCAGTACAGAAGATCCAGAATATTGGACCTCGAAGGACTTCAGAAATCACCTAGCCCAACCTTTCCAAGTCACAGGACCACGGGAGCACATCCAGAAAAGGTACAAATTCTCCCACAGATGAGATGCACTTTTAGAAGGCACTGATTGAGAAAACAGATAATGATTTTTATTAACTCGTGAATGCTTTGGTCCTTGTTCTAGAAATCATTTGAAATCAACTATATTTCGGTATAATCGCCACTCCATAAAATGAATGCATTTTAAGTATATAGTGCAGTGAGTTTTGACTAATTTCTCCACCTGGGTAACCCCCGCTGTAATCAGGGCCAGCACTGCTCAGCACCCCTCATGCCCTCTGAACTCAGATGCCCCTCACAACACCTGCAGAAACAGACAGCCAGCTAGTTACCTGACTTCTGTCAATGTAAGTCCATTCGCACATTGCAGACTTTCCAGTAAATGGAATCCTACAGTGTGTGCTTTTTAGTGTACAAAATCCCACATGTTGGCAACAAGAACTCTCATTCATCTCTGGTGGGGAATGTAAACTGGTGCAACCACTTTGTAAAACAGTTCGGCAGTTTCTTATAAAGTTAAGTAGACGCTTACCATATGACCCAGCAATTCCACTCCTCGATATTTACCTAAGAGATAAGAAAACATTATATCCACAAAAGGACTTGCAGACTTGTGGTCCATAGCAGTTTCATTACCATCACAGCATCTGTAAGCAGTGCCTACAGATGGGAGATGTTTGATCCACGTTTGGCATACATTTGAATTCACTTTATATTAACCTCACACACCTCAGATTGCTCGTTCAGTCCTCCTGTCTTACAAATAAAGAAATAAAGCCCTGAAGTTGAGGTGACACGTATAAGGCTATTTTCCTAATAAAGGAAAGAATGAAACCCCTACCAGCTTCTAGGCAGTTAGTGAGTTTTTAAACATGTCTATTCACTTGTCAGTCTTTTGGAAGCTACTGAGGGTCTGAGCGGACCTCTTAGTCCTCAAAGAGCCATTGGAGCCTCTGCCGAGCAGTGTGCGTGCCTCCCACGTGAGGCAGATGAGGGACGTACGTATAACACAGCACACTCGGGTATGCAGAATAATCGGATGCTCGCCTTCCCTCAAGCACTCCGGTTCTCTCTGAGGAGGTTTAGATGTGTGAACATCCACCCCCAACACACACACACAGCATGTACACACACGTGCGCACACACATACACCTCGATCACCATATGAAACATACCCAAGGATCTTCACAGTTGCCTCAGAAAAAGCAACTTGGTATTACCTCCAGGCTGCTACGTGGTAAAGTGGACAGTAAAGTGATGTTTATGTATCTTCTGGAACATAGCTTTAATTGGACTTCTCCCGAGGCGTGTAATACAACACTTCAAAACTCAGCCAGGTTTCCATTCTTGGAACTGAAGGAGACCTTCAGCAGTCATCTCGTCACTCTTGTGGTCCAGTCTGGGTTTTTTGTTTTGTGTTTCATGTTTTTTCAGGAAAAGAGACGCCATTCCATGTATTCCAGATACAAAATGATTCAAAACCGGGGTTGAGCCTTGCCATGGGAAGGGCAAGCAGAGAAAAGATGGGGGAAGCTTTGGTCAAAGATCTCAGCCCATAGCCCCCAAGTGGCTGGTATCCGAGACAGTGTGGAAACGGCCGCAAATAGTGAAGCATCTCCAGGACGCTGTCACCAGCCATCGTAGCCCACTGCGCCAGAGTCGGTGATTCTGAAGAGCTTGCCTGGGAGCTGCTGGGGGGCTCGTGCCGGGCATGTGTGAGGGCCCGGGAGTCTGCTTGTAACCGCCGGGAGCTTCACTCCTCTGGGGTTGTGGTGGGTGTGAAATTAGGCAGATGTATGGGAGACCCTGGCACAGTGTGGTTCCCAACCAGGGTGGCCTCGTCTCCCTCGGACATCCAGCTCTGTGAATGTCTTTCTGTTAGAGCTGCGAGGGGCAGCCGGGGCTGAAGCACAGATGGGCACGTCCAGACTTGGCGGCTGTGACTCCCCCAGCAACTTTGCTTTGTTTGGCCTCCTCGGGAGAGCTAGGACCCACGTGGCAACCTGGGCGATGTTTACTCAGCTATTTTTTCCTGTTCTCCTCCTCCCGTGGCTTGTTTTTTCTTTCAGTGTAACAGCGAGTAGTCTGTTTGTAGACAAAGGATCTGTTTCCATTGGATGTCGTTAGGGGACTCTGAAAACTACTTCACCACTATTTAAGGGGACTCGTGGTTTGACAGAAGAACATTCTTCACCTATGTAGAGAGAAGCCACTTGATGCATTCGAGTTAAGATAATCCTTTTAATATACTTTTATTCTCCCAAATTATTTAAGCAAGTGTGATAGGGTGACTTCCATTTTTAAATAAATAACTTTTTTGGGGCGCTTGGGTGGCTCAGTCGGTTAAGCGGCCTACTTCAGCTCAGGTCATGATCTCATGATTCGAGCCCAGCGTCAGGCTCTGTGCTGACAGCTCAGAGCCTGGAGCCTGCTTCGGATTCTGTGTCTCTCCCTCTCTCTCTCTCTCTCTGCCCCTCCCCCATTCACACTCCTGCTCTCTCTCAAATATAAACATTAAAATTTTTTAAGGTTTAAAATAAATAACTCTTTAAGATTAAAGTAGGATAATTTTTACATTTGCAGATTAATGCAAAAATAAGACACCCCTCTCCAATATTTCCACCATGCAATAATACATTTTTATTTGCATGACATATCCTCTCCCCAAAAAAGATAATGTTCACACACTTTTTATAACCTGCTTTTCCCCTGTATCAGTCAGTGTTCTGGCGGAAACAGGTGGTGTGTGTTAAGTGGAGTAACTGAGAAGTGTTTAATGAGGAAGCTATGGACAAAGGTGTAGACAGGGTTAGGGGACATCCCAAAAGCTAACAACATTACCACCCCTAAGCCTGAATAGGCAAATAACCAGAGGGGTTTCCAGAACCCAGGGGGTGGCCAAAACTCTGAAAATACCAACAGACATGTTAGTTTTTGGAGAAGAAATGGAGCCATTGCCCACCTGTGGCCAGGCAGACAGGAAGCTGTGGGTATCCGTACCCTGTTGCCTTTCAGTCTCTTCTCTCCCCTCCCCTCCTCCTGTCAGTCCTCACATTGGCCAAAGTCAACCAGGTGGATCAAGAAGATGTGGTTTATCTATACGATGGAATACTACATGGCAATGAGAAAGCATGAAACCTGGCCATGTGTTGCAACATGGATGGACCTTGAGGGTGTTATGCTGAGCGAAATAAGTCAGGCAGAGAAGGACAGATGCCATATGTTTGCACGTATAGGAGGATTAGGAGGAACTTAACGGAGGACCATGGGGGAGAAGAAGGGAAAAATAGTGGGGGAGGGGGAGAGAGGCAAACCATGAGAGACTCTTGAATGCCCAGAACAAACTGAGGGCAGATGGGGGGGGGGGAGGGAGAGGGGGGTGATGGGCATGGAGGAGGGCACTTGTGGGGATGAGCACTGGGTGTTATATGGAAACCAACTTGACAATAAATATTTAAAAAAAAAAGAAAGAAAGAAAGAAAGTTCGGCCGCCAGGCACTGAGCAGGGTGGAGGAGGGAGTGGTCCGGGCCTGTGGAGACAAAGAATAAGTATCCACATTTCCCTTATTACACTGGGAGCTTGTTTTTTACATCAAAGAAGTTTTTCTTACAACTTCATTTTTAAGGTTCCTTAATATTCACTTGTATGGAATTAATTAAACCAATCATCTGATAATCCCCTCAGCAACCTTGAGATTATTTCTGATTTCCCGCTAGTCTAAAAATCAGTGCCTTGAGCATTTTCATACACATCTCTGCAGACATTTCTTAGGATAGAGCCCCTAAGAGTTGAACTGGGCCAAAATGATCGACATTTTCAAAGCTTCATCTGTTTTCCTCTTAAATTTAGAGATAGCGCATGCCTGTGCATGGGTGAAGGATGAGGGCAGAGTTCTGGCAGGGATACAATGGGAGAATGAATAAAAGATATTATTCAAAGGAAATGCCCAAAAGAAGAGGTAGAGGAAAAAGCAGAACTTTCCCTGTGTGAAAGAGTTTGAGGTGCCCCCTCCCCAAACACAGGTAAAGGTCTCCTCCCCACTATATGTAATTATGTTTCTGAGTTTGCATTTGTAACCACCTTGCAAATCAGCAGAAACTTTCTTTATGCTTCTGGAGTGTAATACTGCATAAAGTCTTCCCAATTGCTTATGCTGACCCAAATCATCATAAATTAGACAGTCATTTTTCCTGTTTCCTTCTGGTGGACCTAGACCTTCCTCGAGTATCTAGCAATGTAAGGCTGGAAGAAAAAAGTACTGAGTATAGAGAAAACCATCTATAATTCAGTGAGCACCATGCCTGCCATGGGCCTATACTAAGAAGTTCATTTACAACCAGGTAGGATCATCGAGTGGTAATCACACTGGGAAATCTTCTGGAATTCCACAGAATAATATTCTTTTTAACATTGTGTTCAAACATTCTTTGAACATAGATTATTTACTACGTAACTTCCAAAATGCTTCAGTAAATTAAGATGCCTCAAATATGGCTCTTGCCGTGGGCCCCAAAATGCAACTTTCCCAAGATTCAGCACAGCAAAAGTAATTTGCTGATTAACATTATTAATGCTAATAAGTTATGCTAGACACAGCAGTAGCGTGCTGGGCAAGAAGGCATGGCTCCTACTCTCAGAGAGCTTACCATGATAAACACCATTTGGCCCATCCTGTGTCTCTTAGAAGCCCAGCAAAAGAAAAAAGCCAGGAGGAAGCAAAATTGATCATTTTTCATATCCATTATCTCATTTTCTTTGGGCACCAGATTTCTGTGGAACCCTTCGAGAGAGCGTATTTGAGGAGGTGATACTCAAAACAATTGGAATTGGTTGTTATCCTAATTCCAAGGAATTTAGAGAGGCTATTTATTGGTCAGCTTCATTGTTAGTTTTGGATTTGATAGCTCTCAAATCAGCTGTTTCCTCCTACCTAAGGAAAGGAGTTATACCAATGATATTTATTTTTCTACAGTTTGTACTAAGTTTTACTACGTACCAATTTAAAAAAAAAACAAGTGTTTGGGGTGCATGGTGGCTCAGTTGGTTGAGCATCCAACTCTTGATTTCGGCTCAGTTCACAATCCTGGGGTCATGGGATTGAGCCCCATGTTGAGCTCTGTGCTGGGCATGGAGCCTGCTTTGGATTCTCTCTCTCTCCGTCTGCCCCTCTTCCCTGTTCACGCTCCCTCTCTCTCTAAAAGGAAAAAAAATGTGCTTGACATCTTACTGCAAGGACTAGGAACAGCAATCTTATAAATAATACTTGTCATGGCACAAAAATACCAGTAAGATAGTCATTTCCTAAAACAATCAGCAATTTGAACCCTTAAAAAAAATCCTAAGATGTAGAAGGAATTTGGCTCTGTAAGTTGTGTAATACTGTTATATTAATTATGATATTTAACTGACTGGCCAATTGGTAGGAACCATCAAATGACACTGGATAAGTTTCCTAACTCTTTGGATTCTTGCTTCCCCCTCCCCCCCCATGATTATGAAAATAGTATCACGTGCCTTGCCTGGCCCTTTCCCGGTCTCTAAAGCAACCATTTCAGCCTCCTCTGCTCTTACGCAGCCTCCCCACTTACCCCCTAGATTTGACCTCACTTCCTACCTCACTGAAATATTAGAAGCATTAAGGCAGGAATGCCTTTTTTTTTTTTTAATCGGCAAACTAATTGAATCTACATCCATCACTTGGTCTTTCTTTTCAGGGCAACCCTTCCACTGGGCGGGAGTGCTAATGCCGAAGCCTCTTTCTTCTGCAGGACCTCACCCTGTGGTTATTCCCTGTATCTCGACTACACTGTCCATCTCTTCTTCCTTTGCAGCTGAGCCCATCAGCATAAAGACTCAATTTAGCATGACTGATCTTTTTTTTTTAATTTTTTTTAATGTTTTATTTATTTCTAGGAGAGAGAGAGAGAGACAGCGTGAGCAGGAGAGGGTCAGAGAGAGAGGGAGTCACAGACTCTGAAACAGGCTCCAGGCTCCGAGCTGGCAGTCAGCACAGAGCCCGACGCGGGGCTCGAACCCACGAACCGCGAGATCATGACCTGAGCTAAAGTCAGACGCTTAACCGACTAAGCCACCCAGGCGCCCCCAGCATGACTGATCTTTACAAGCTCTCCATTTACTGCTCACATATCAGCCACCCTTCTTGAAAAGGGTGCCACTTATTCTCTCCACTTTATTATTTTTAAATTTATTCTTATTTTAGAGAAAGCATGAGAGGGGGAGAGAGAGAGAGAGAGAGAGGGAGAGAGAGAGAATATTAAACAGGCTCCACACTCAGTGTGAAGCCCAATGCAGGGCTTGATCCCACAACCCTGGCATCAAGACCTGAGCTGAAATTAAAAGTTGGACGTTCAATCTACTGAGCCACCCAGGTGCCCCTCTCTCCACTTCTTTAAATCCCACTTATTCTCCAACCATGGCAGTGTGACTTCCATCCTGCTACTCTGTGAAACCTGCTCTTGTCTGGGCCACTGACAGCCACCGTGTATCGAACCCATAGGACTCTTCCCAGTCCTTGTTCAGCACAGTTGGCCACATCTTCCTTCTTGAACAGTCTTCTAACTGTGCAGTAATACCATACTGTCTTGATTCTCTCTCAGAGTCTCTCTCTCTCTCACTGCTCCTGCTCTATCTCCAGTAATACTGGATGCTGCAGAGTCCTGGGCCTTCCAATTATCTCTACCTTCATTGTTGCCCAGATGATCTCATCCAGACCTAATTTTTAAGTGATCCTTTGGCTCCTGACTCCAAATCTCCATCTCTAGCCTTGACTTTCCCTAAATTCCAAGCTCATATGTCCAGTGTCCTACTTGCCACCTTCTCTTGATCTATAGTAGGTATCTCTAAATTAACATATTCAAATCAGAACAACAATTTGCCTAGCTATGGAAGTCACTCGTCTTTAATACCATCCCATTCAGGGGTACCTGGGTGGCTTAGTCAGTTAAGCGTCCACTCTTGATTTGGGATCAGGCTATGATCTCACAGTTTGTGAGTTTGAGCCCCACATCGATGTCAGTGCACATTGGTGTTAGTGCAAAGCCTGCTTGGAATTCTCTCTCTCCCTCAGTCTGCCCCTCCCCTGCTCACTCGCGCACTCTCTCTCTCAAAATAAATAAATATGTTAAATAAACAAATAAACTTTTAAAAGTAACAACAAAGTCTCCTAAGTATATGTTTGCTTCTCAGCTTCGTTCACGCCCCTCCTCAGCTCCCATTCCAGCTCCTTGTAGCTTCAGCTCCTGTGCAGCTCAGCCCTGCCCACTACCACGGCCAGCATCCCCATTCACCTCTATGTGAAGACTGGGTGCTGAGACAGGAATGGCTAGGGTGCTGTGCCATGAATGCCAGCCACTTGGGCGGAGCCTCTGGAACACAGGGCGCCTGGGCTCACAAGGCCCACAGGGCGCCTGGGCTCCTCCTGCTGTTGCTAATCTGCTCTAGCAGACGGGAGCTGTGTGCCGCTGTGGTTTGCCCTCCACTTGCTATGCTGAAAGTGACCATTCCCCAACACACAAGAATACTCCTCAGTTCTGGAAGTTTCCAAGGGTCTTTTCAATTGAGAAACAGAAAAAGTCTTCCGTGAGGGTGGCTGTCTGGATCAGGATACTAATCCCATCAGTAATACCTGAATAGGTCATCTTCTAAATGTGTAAATGACTGCTCCACGGAATAGGGCGTATCCTGGTGGGCCCCACAAGGACTTGATGGCAGAAGTCTAACCAGACTCCTAACAAGGCTACATCAGTTTCATCAGTTCAGGGCAGGTATCACCACTACTGTGTTTACTGGTAAGGGTAGGCTTCCTGTTGTAACGGCCTATTTCCAAATCTCAGTGGCTTAACACCACTTAACATTTTGTGTGTCACAGTCCAGTCAGGTCAGTGGGAGTGGTGAAGGCAGTATCGCTGCTCCACACAGTCCTCTAGGGACCCAGGCTCCTTCCTCCTAATGCAGGGGTTCTTAAGTTAGAGTCTACAGGTGCCGCGAGGGTGGGCACAATTCAGGGGGTCTGTGAACTTGGAATGGGGAAAAGTGTTTCTTTATTGTCATTAACCTCTTGTGCTCGCTTCGGCAGCACATATACTAAAAAAAAAAATATTGTCATTAACCTCTTAACGGTAACTTAGCATTTCCTGCAATTATGATTGATGGCATCAAACCACAGTATTAGTGCCGTCTGTGACTTTACTACCAATAAAAATCATAGATATTTTCATATCACATTATAACTTTAGGAGCTATCATGAAATATCATTTAGGCTTACCACTACTTTGAAATTATGGTTGTTCTAAGACTCACTTCAAGATTTGTTATTTTTTATGTTAAGAGCATATACAGTACCATATCACAAAATATTTTTAATATTTTGGTAACTATATTTCAATAACACTTGCTTTTCTTTGTAATTCTGTGTGTTTTGAGTGTTTTTTTAAAAAAACGCTACTTTGATAAGGGGTCCGTAGGTTTAATGAGATTGACAAAAGGGTTCATAGCAAAGAGGAGAAGTCTAAGAACCCCTGATCGAGTGGTTGTGCCGTCCCTCAGTCCTCAAGTGTCCCCTGCATCTGGTCCGCTGCCTGTGCTGGGAGGCACTGGGAAGTAGTTTAGGGACAAGTCTTAGGAGGAATATACATCACTTCCGCCCACATCCCATTAGTCCTGATCCGGTCACATGACCCCACCTGACTGCAGGGGAGGCTGGGAAATGAGGTCTAGCTGTGTGCCCAGGAGGAAAAGGAAACGGGGCTTGATGAGCACACAGAAGTGACAGTCACCACGGTCATGGGAACAATCAGCAAAGCAGCAGCATCTTAATGACAAGGACCCTCTCAGGAGAAAACTAATTTCCTGTCAAATTCATTTCAGGAAGTATAATCATAATAACACCATAACAACATTGGTTGAATAGTTATTCCTGTTGATGTTGTGCTAAATGATTCACTTTCATGACCTCATTTAATCCCATAAGAACCGTAGGAGACAGGTACTATTGCTGTTCCAACTTGATAAATAAGGAAACTAAGGACTTGAGAAAGTTGACCCAAAATCAGTGCTCTCAGTCACCGTGCTGAACTATTTTGAGAAAATGCTGAGACCCTTTTAAAAAAAAAGGTGGCATTGTGTCCTGGTGAAAGGGGCAGTTCCTGGCGTTGAACTCCCTGGATTCCCAGCTTTGCTAGTAGCTGGTTTATTGACTGGACACAATGTACTGAAGCTCTCTGTGAATCTATAAAATAGTGGTTATAAGGTTATCCATCTCTTAGGATTAAATGAGATACTCTTTTTAGTAGCACTTGGCCATGGTAAGTGCTCAATTGATGTTAGATACAGTCATTAACACCACTGTGACCACCTTAATGAAACTGCACTAAATATTCAGGGGAGCTGGGCATCTGTGAAGGATGCAGGAAAATGTCTGAGATCACCAGGATTTTCCCCAGTTTGGGGGGCGGGGGGGGGGTGGATTCCTGGAATGGTGTGCTGAGTTAGAGTAAAGGTGGTGGGAAGTTGTTACTTTTCTAATGAACGGGGGGGAATGTATTGGGGATGACAGAAAGAAAATATTGATGGGTTAGTTTTCATTTTAATCTTACTCTCTCCTGTTTATAGAATTCTATGAAGGTGATGTTCAAATGCCTCTGGAAAAACTGTGGGAAAGTGCTGAGCACAGCAGCAGGTATCCAGAAACACATACGGACCATTCATCTTGGGTAAGGCAACCCTCCCTTCAGAGCTTGAGGCCGTCTCCAGGAGTTCAGTGTAAGGCCCCCTGCATGCAAATTGTATACCACACTATGCCTTAAAAGTTCTCAGTACAGGAATAGAGACTGGGCTTGCTTGGTCTTCTAATCACTGTGGAGAGGGCTACTCAGATAACACAGGCCAACGTGGCACGGTGGAAAGCACGTGGATTTGAACCTGCAGAGCCCTCTCTAATTTACTTACTAAGTGATATTAGGCAAGTCACTGCTCGGAGCCTCAGTTCCATCTGAAAATGAGGCTAATAGTAATATCAGCCCAGCAAGGTCATGGGTAAGTGTCCGAAAATAAAATGTACCCAAGAGTTATTTATAAAGTATAAACCACTAGGGTAAGGTAGGTTCCTTGGGCCCCCTGAAACTGTCAAATTAAATGTGCACTTTTTTCCCAGTGGAGAGGACTGGTGACTTTGAGCCTCAAAAGCATATATATGTATCTGTATGTATCCTAAAAAGGGTTGAGAACCACTGTGTCAGTCAGCACTGTGGTTTCTATTCTCATGATGCCTGATGGCTTTGGCTCCTTCATTTTCAAATAAGCCCTTTATTTGTGCAATCTATGCATTTCTTTGTGTTATAGAAAAACCTTTCTAAGGAAAGAGAACACAAAGTTTCCAACAGCAGTGATTAGGAGCCACACCAGAGGGACAGTGGGCATTCAGCAGTCTGATCCTTTACTCTCTGGGTCTTTCCTGCTCAAGGACCTCAGACTTAGAAGGGACCTTGGGAGGCTGTAAGTCATATCAGTGTGCACAACGCAAATCAAAACGCATGACCAAGTCCCCAAGTGCTTGGACAAAGACGTCCTTTCAACAAGATGAGTGCTGAGAAATAAACACTACAGTCACTCTGCCCAACAAGGGATAAATTTAGGGAATGCATCATCCATTTAAAAAAGTGGTATAAAAAGAAAACAAAAGTGGGTTCGGAGGTGATTGTGCTGATCTGTGCAGGCGGGCTCCTGCAATGACCGTGGTGAGAGGCAGGGAGCTGGCACACGCCCCCAGTGCTGCTGTCTGGGGACACAGCCACGCCCTTCCAGGGCACAGCGCACAGAAGGTCACCAAGCACCGCGTGTGTAGCGCAGCAAGGCCAGGCTTCTGCTCCCCATCACCAGAGGGGCTGGCTTCGCCCTCCAAGAAATACCGCACCGAAACATTGCAGGGCAGAAGGCCCTCGTTCCTGTTGCTGAAGCCCCTGGGAAGGAAATTCTGCAGTGTCTCCCCTCAAACCTCATTGTCAGGACAAGTCCTGATGTAAATAGCTCAGAGTTATTTAAAGGTTTAGGAAGAAACTTCCCAAAGCTATAATCAGGAGCTAGGGTATTTGTTTTAAAGTCCATCTGCCCAGAAAATTGAATCCAATTCAATTCATGTACCTCGCAGCAGCACACGCCATGTATATGTATTTATAGACTGTGAGTGGCATCTCACGATTTCTCGTTGAGCTCCCAGGGCTGCTCTCATGGTGGGTAAAATTCAGAATGCAGCCACTGTACTTGCTTCCCTAGGATTCCGTTTTTACTCTGTGCTTTTAAAATTGCCTTGGTGAGGGGCTCCTGGGTGGCTTAGTCGGTTAAGCGTCCGACTTTCGCTTGGGTCATGATCTTGCGGTTCGTGGGTTCGAGCCCCACGTCGGGCTCTGTGCTGACTGCCAGCTCAGAGCCTGGAGCCTATTTCGGAGTCTGTGTCTCCCTCTCTTTCTTTCCCTTTCTTTCTCTTTCTTTCTCTCTCTCTCTCCTAGAAATAAATAAAAATATTAAAAATAATAATAATAAAAAAATAAATAAAATTGCCTTGGTGAATGAGGATTCACCACCCCACCAGCTGCTGCACAGGAAAGGGCCCGGGTTAGCAGGACTCCAAGGCCTGAGCCCGACCTCCCGCCTGGCCTGGGGGAGGGAAATCACCTTTGCCTTAATCCAGGAGCTCAGTTAGGATGTAGGATGATAGAATAGTTCTAATGAGTGTTGGCTGGCAGGGAGGGAGGGGAGTGTACCACAGCCCCCCCAAAACACAGATTGCATCCGGTATTGCCACAGTGCACACGAGGAGTTGAAGAAGTATGGTGTTTTTCTCTTAAACCGCACTCCGCTCTTGCACACCAGGGGCTGATCTTGATTTATCCCCACGTGGGGGACACAATTTCCCCCAGGCCCATGTGTCTATTAGTAGCGCTCAGCAGCCAGTAGCAACTTGGCCTGCCCTTTACTGGGAAGGAAGTGGGGACAGGAATAGAACAGGCACACATTCTTGGGCCCACTCTCTGGGGTCTTTAATGGTATGCTTGTCAGAAAGCCAAGTCCTGCCAGGCCTGGTAGAACACAGATTCCTCCCCGGACGCCTCAGCCTGAGAGCTCAGGGGAAATGGGGCAAGGCTGAGGGAAGCCGCTGATTTGACCAAGCAGAGAGGCCAAGGCGAGGGGCAGCTTTTTATTTTCGGCTCTGTATAGGGCTTGTAAGTTGTAAGGGGGAAAAAGTTGATTCCAAGTCAGTGATCTACTGCTGGTAGATATGTTCTAGAAATTTGGGGATACCTCTTAGAAGGGAGGTAAACAGAGGCCGTCCTAGGGGCGCCTGGGTGGCTTAGTCGGTTGAGCGTCCGACTTTCGCTTAGGTCATGATCTCGCGGTTCGTGGGTTCGAGCCCCGCGTCGGGCTCTGTGCTGACTGCCAGCTCGGAGCCTGGAGCCTGTTTCAGAGTCTGTGACTCCCTCTCTCTCAGACCCTCCCCTGCTCATGCTGTCTCTCTCTCTCTCTCCTAGAAATAAATAAAACATTTAAAAAAAAAAAAAAAAAAAAAAAACAGAGGCCGTCCTATAAAACCAGGTTGCTGGGTGTACACCACTTCTTTAGAAATTGACAAATCGAATAAGTCTTGTCTAAGGTTATGGACAGTTATTTTATTTTACTCATAACTTTCTGTGGAAGAGTACAGTTTCCCGTGTCTCGGGGAGAACTCTGAAAGCACCAAGAAGATACTTTTCTGGCTGATCGTAAAAATTGAAGCCTTTTAACATCAGCGTTACTTTAATTTAATAAGCACTTAGTACTTACACTTCTGCACCCTGTATATTTATTTGCTTAAACCTCTCAGTAAGAGGCACTGTGATTATCCCCATCTTATCAGTATCCATGAAGTCTGCCTGAATCCCAGGCACAGCTAGAGGGTGTTGGGATTTGAACCTAGGAAACTTGATGCCAGGATTCGTCCTCATGATCTCTGTGCTACAACATCAGCTTCATCCCTTCAACACTGAGTAGGCACCTACTCTATGACAGATACGTCGCTATGCGTGGAGAACGAAATCACGGTGTTAGGGAGGTGACGAGGGTTTAAAAAGATTAGAGAAATGTGTCAAATAATGAAATAAAGTGAATTCAACAGAATGAATACACTTCAAAGGGAGCATCGAGGATCTAGCAGTTAGGAGTTAAGTCCTGATGCCTAACCTTCAACAAACCCAATTTGACTTCTGGTCACTTCCATCACCACCCGGTCTCCAGACACTGCAAAGCGAGAACAGCCTCCTCTCTGGCCTCCTGCCCTTGCCCTCTGTCCACTATTCTCCATATGTTAGCCTAAGTGATCCTTTTTTAAAATGTTTATTTATTATTGGGGGTGGGGAGAAGTGAGCAGAGGAGGGGCAGAGAGAGAGAGGGAGACAGAGGATCCAAAGCGGGCTCTCTAGCGGACAGCCCTACGTGGACCTCACCAAGTGGCCTCAAACTCAAACTCACCAACCGTGAGATCATGACCTGAGGTGAAATCGGATGCTTAAGGGACTGAGCCACCCAGGTGCCTCAGCTAGAGTGAGCTTTTTAAAAAGTGACTTAGGTTTCTCACAGCCTCCTCTCCTCCTGCCATCCCAGACTTCCGCCACAGCGAGAATAAAATGCAGAGCCATTCCATGGGCTACACAGCCCTATGCGAACTTGGCCCTGCCTTTGTTCACTGTCCCCGGTGCCCAGAGCACCAGCCACTGGGCTGGCCTCCCTGCCCTTTGTGGAGACCTGTGAACCTGCCCACCCCGGGGCCGCGTGCTGCTCTTCACTGCGTGATCTTCCCACTCCTTCTGGCGAGGCTTTCTCCCTCACGTCACGCAGGTCCCTGCTCAAATGTCACCCTTCAGAGGGACTTCCTTCAAACACTCTCTTTAAAATAATGCCTTCCCCATATCAGTTACCCTGCCACAGGGCACTAAATCTGCTTAATTTTTCTTTCTGGGATTTATCACTACCTGATATAGTCAATTTGCATTTCCCTCTGGGGTTCGTGTCTGCCTCTCCCACTAGAATGTAAGTTCCAACGGGTCATAGCCTGTGCTTTGTTCACCTTGATATCAGGAGACCCTAGAAAAGTGCCTGGACATAATAGATTCTCAATAAATTGTTGTTGAATAATTTGATTGATTGATTGATTGAATTGTTTTAAGAGGTCAAGAAGGCCTCCCTGGAAGTGGAGTCAGAGTTTGCCAGGCAGACAAGACAGAGGGAACAGCATGTGCAAGATGTCAAGGCAAGAAAGCAAACGGGGTTTGTGTAATCTTGTCTCCTTCACTCTAGACGCGTTGGGGACTCCGACTACAGTGATGGAGAAGAGGACTTCTACTACACTGAGATCAAGCTCAACACAGACTCCGTGGCAGATGGACTGAGCAGCCTGGCCCCCGTCTCACCTTCTCAGCCCCTGGCTTCGCCGCCTACTTTCCCCATCCCAGATTCAAGCCGAACGGAAGCTCCTTGTGCCAAAACTGAGACGAAACTGATGACACCCTTGAGCCGCTCAGCTCCCACCACCCTCTACCTCGTGCACGCCGACCATGCTTACCAGGTGACTTGCAAAGGACTGTGAGAGTAATCACTTTGACCCCTGACCAAAAGCAGTAGTGTTCTGACCTGTGAGGAAAGAGTAACCCGGTAGAAAAACAGCATCACACACGGAGCCCGGTAGCTGAGTTTGTTCTGTCGTCTCCTTCGAAAGCCCAGATCTCACCCAAATGGGCCCCTGTGAATTCTCGGATTCCCCGATACTGACTGAAGAGCCAGTCCCTTAGAGGTTGTTCATAAGGATAGCATCCTTAATATTGTAAAGCCCTCCGAAGGGTGGCTGGCACACGATCTGTTACACAAAAATAAATAGACAAATGTAAAGGTGAGCACTGAAAAGCTTTGTCACAATGGCAGAATTGTCCTGCTCCCCGGATCTGGGATTTCATGCCCTGCCTTCTGAATTGGTAATGAACTCTCACAGATCAGGGCAGTGATTATCGGTGTTCCCAAATCAACAGTGTCAGCATCACCTGGGTACTTGTTGGAAATGTAAATCCTTGGGGCATCCGGGTGGCTCAGTGGGTTAAGTGTCCAACTTCAGCTCAGGTCCTGATCTCGTGGTTCATGGTTCGAACCCTGTGTCGGGCTCTGTGCTGACAGCTCCGAGCCTGGAGCCTGCTTCAGATTCTGTGAATCTGCCCCTCCCCTGCTCATGCTCTGTCTCTCCAAAATAAATAAACGTTAAAAAAATAAAATAAGAAACATTGATTTGTTTTAATGACATTTCCGAATATTCAGCTTTTTAAGAAAACATCTTTTCCATAATTCTCAACTGCTTTATGCAACATTTTTAAAAAATCTCCCATCTGTACTTGTTAATTGTGTTCTCCTACCCTTGTTTTATAAGCAGTTTCCATATAACTGAAGAGTATTCGATTAAATCGAAGCACCAAATTGTTTTAGTTGTTCTCTTATTGTTAGGCATCTACTTTTTGGTCTCTCCACTTTCTCCACTATCATTAGTAACTGGACTGTGAAACGTCTGTGCCAGTACTTTTCTTTCTCCCTTCTGAATTTCCAGAAGACTCATTATTGAGTCAGAGGATCTAAGGCGAACAGCTTATGGCTCTTGCTATGTGTTGCCAAAACATTTTCCAGTGGTGCCAGTTACCAAACCACGGCCACTGCCTGTATTTATAATTAGAAAAACTAAAGCTGCAGAGGAAGATGTCAGACACTTATGTAGTAGACTTACACTCAAGAGCAATGGAATAGAGCTAATTATTAAAGGAGTTGAGGCAATAAATTTCACTCCTGACTCTTGTTATGTTGGTCAAAGAGAATAATTAATTTCTTTGTTCTTGTCTGTCAGTGCTCCATTTAGAAACACGGGCTCGAGATCATGGGCTTGAATCAACTAAAACCATTTTGCTCATCTGTATGACAGTAGGAACATGCAGTCAGTGATCTGAAAGGTCCTTCCCAAACCACTGATTCACAGTATTGGTGTTTTACTGTTTACAGACATTAGAAGTGTTCAGCGTAGAAAGTATTGAAAACACAAGCAAATAAAATTCATCCCCTAATCTCAACAACAAGAAAGGCCCTTGGTTAATACGTTTATACGTCCTTCAGTGTGTTCCTTGTGTTCTGTGTGTATATGTATACTCGTTTTTTTAAAAAAGGAATTTATTGTAGCACTGTTTCTATTGTGCTTTGTTTTTGCCATTTAATACAGAATGAGCATTTTCTCATGCCAGTGAGTATTCTTCAGTAACACCAGGCTCTGCGGGTATATTGCGATTTACTTACCCCCTTCCTTATTATTGGACGTTTACATTTCCAGTTTTTTGCATAATACATAGTTCTGCAGTAAACATACTCATAAAAATTTAAAAATTACCCTCCCGAAATGTTGCACCAATTTACGCACACAGCATCACTGTATAAAACTGTTTCCCAACTGGATAGCAAGCCATGGGGTTTTTCACAAAAATAGGTATATGTCCTAAAATAGGTATATGTGTGTATAATAAGGTCTCTTTTCAGAAATCATCAGAAACCTACTTTTTATTTCTTAGATTGCTAAAGACACATAAAAAGTTGATTTCTAACTATTCTCTTTGACTATGTCTAATCTCTTGTTGGATATTTAGTCTAAGTTATTAACACAGCTGAAATCATTTTTGAGGCCCTACCTAGGCAATGATGGCTTAAGACTCTGAGGGAAAATGTTCTTTCAACACAATGCTCTGTTTTCTGTGTAACAGGCCACGCCCCCCGTGACCATTCCAGGGTCGGCCAAGTTCACCCCCAACGGCAGCAGCTTCAGCATTTCTTGGCAGTCTCCTCCAGTTACCTTCACAGGCATTCCAGTAAGTAGAAAAACAAAAAGCCAGAGACCTGGTCAAAGATGAACATAAATTTGGAGAACAGATTGTCAAAACACGCTAGAAAAAGGCAAAACTCAGAATGCCAGAGGTACTCTCTTTTTTTTTTTTATTTTCTATCATTTATTTATTTTTTATAATTTACATCCAAGTTAGTTAGCACGTGTTGCAACATGATTTCAGGAGTAGATTCCTTAATGCCCCTCCCCCATTTAGCCCATCCCCCCTCCCACAACCCCTCCAGTAACCCTCTGTTTGTTCTCCATATTTAAGAGTCTCTTATGTTTTTGTCCCCCTCCCCGTTTTTATATTGTTTTTGCTTCCCTTCCCTTATGTTCATCTGTTTTGTATCTTAACATCCTCATAGGAGTGAAGTCATATGATATTTGTCTTTCTCTGACTAATTTTGCTTAGCATAATACCCTCTAGTTCCATCCATGTAGTTGCAAATGGCAAGATTTCATTCCTTTTGATCGCCGAGTAATAACTCCATTGTGTATGTATGTGTGTATATACACACACATGTACACATCTTTTTTATCCATTCATCCATTGATGGACATTTGTGCTCTTTCCATATTTTGGCTGTTGTCGATAGTGCTGCCGTAAACATTGGGGTGCAATGCTGTGTCCCTTCGAAACAGCACACCTTTATCCCTTGGATAAATACCTAGTAGTGCAATTGCTGGGTGTAGGGGAGTTCTATTTTTAATTTTTTGAGGTACCTTCTTAGTGTTTTCCAGAGTGTCTGCACCAGTTTGCATTCCCAAGAAGTAGTCTATTTCTTAACTGAGATTTGTAAACTCCTCAGCAATGTATTTCACCTCCCAGACCAGCCCAACTTCTCTGTGAAAAAGGTGTGATGACTGACATTTTAGAAAACTAGGAGAGACTCGCAGCTGTTGATCAGCAACTGTTAGAAATATATCAAGACTTTTTGTGTTGGTGGTGTAGTTGTCTGTTTCTGAAAGGCTCTGCAGTATCAATAGCTGAACTCAGAGGCTGAATATAATGAAAGAAAAAGACCCTGTAGTTAATAATATTTATCATTATGAGTCACTTTAAAAAAAACTTATGACTTTGAAATTATTGTTTGTGGGTATGCCATTTTTAAAATTTTGAAAATAACATAAATTGAAATAATTTTTTTCTTCCAAAGATTGAATAACCCATGCTGATGTATACTCTGAAAATACGCAAGTGCTGAATTATGCAGTCAGAGTTTAGTAGTATATAAGAATTGATCTGACATATGAGATGACGGCTGCCTGATAAACTATGAGCTAACTTGATTCCTAACCATTCGTTTAAAAATATATCGGGTCTTTTATAGTTTATCACAGTCTGTCCACAGACCTACACACCATTGATGCCCTCAGTGGTTTAAAACTCCTCATAAGGCTCACAAAGTGGCTTATGATAACAGATATTAACCTTATTCTCACCTCTCCACCCCTCTCTCCAAGGACCTCACAAAAGCTTCTTATTGTCAACCACTGGCAGCTCCCAGAGGTTTCCAGAAAATTCTAAGGCCTCCTACCGGGCTGATAAAAATGAAAGCGGCTCAGTCAGTTATGCCGTGCTCTGTCAATGAATATTTATTAAATTCTCTAGGAGAATAATCAACAATAAAAAGCATCCTGTTGGCAGCAATTTGGGCATTTGTGGATTCCATAAAATACTCCTGAAATTTGATTTTTTAAATAATAATCGAGGATCTGGAGTAACTATGAAAGTCGCCTGTCTCACCTAATAGTAGTAAGCGTTTGCCACTCTGAAAGAGCAAGAAAGCAACGAAGGATCTTGCTGTAGACATGAGAAGAAAACGTGTATGTATCAGTCTTGCTCTTGTTAAGAACAGTGATCTACTGAAGAGGGTGTCAGAGGTTAGCAATCAGTCCTTTGGGGGACTTTTTTTTTTTTTTTTTTTTTGGTAGACATAAAAAGACCCAGAGTGGTTCTCGATATCACAATTGAGACAACCCTTCTAACCTAGAAAGGCAGCCATAAGTACAGAATAATAGAAACCCACTGTTCTGAATCCTGTAAATTCCTGTCTTTGATTTGAGAACAATTTTCAAGAGTACACACCATACTGCCCACCTGGTGTACAAACAAGTGTCGCATGTGGGTGAAACGGCCCACATGCTCTGTGACCAAAACAACCGGAATTTCTTTGCCTTTGCTCTGTTAATTAAATCATCTCCTTCTGAAATAGTAGAGAAATCAGTCTGAGTGGGTTTTTACTAGCTAATGCCCTCCAGAGTTCCTAAATGTCTTACACAGTAAGATACCAGCCAGGATACCTTCTACTGTTTGTCCTCCAGCAGTGAAATCTTCTCTGCTGTGAACACGGTGTATATCTCTACCCTCATCTCGATGCCCTAGATTTTTCAGAGTCCCTAATTTCATTGGTGACCAAGGACATTCTAGACAAGAAATTTGAAGGGAAGCATATAGGGTGGCTAGGTTAACTAGGTATCCCACTCAAATCCTAATTTAGATTCTAATTTATTCTTTCACCGGAGAAGTCTCAATCTATCTGGTTGAGTAATGTTTCAGCCAACCCTTTAGACTTGTCTTAGCAGCCATTCCTATTTAAAAATAAAGATATGGGTGGGGCGCCTGGGTGACTCAGTCTGTTGGACGGTTGGGCGTCTGACTTTGGCTCAGGTCATGATCTCGAGGTTTGTGGGTTTAAGCCTCGCAGAGGGCTCTGTGTTGACAGCTCAGAGCCTGGAGCCTGCTTCAGATTCTGTCTCCCTCTCTCGCTGTCCATCCCCCGCTTGCACTCTGTCTCTCTCTCTCTCTCAAAAATGAATAAACATTAAAAAAAACTTAAAGATACAGGAAGGGGATGGTATTTTCCGAGGCTTTGTTTTACCCTTGAAAGAAGGCTCACTATTCAAAATGTTCTTTATGTGGCTAAATTATCTATCAATACTTTAAAAAAAAAAAAAGTGGGTGCAGGGCGCCTCGGTGGCTCAGTCGGCTGAGCCTCTGACTCGATTTCGGCTTGGGTCGCCGTCTCATAGTTAGTGGGTTTGAGCCCCACATCAGGCTCTGCGCTGACAATGCAGAGCCTGCTTGGGATTCTCTGTCTCCCTCCCTCTCTGTCCCTCCACTATTCTGTCTCTCTCCCTCAAAAATAAATAATACGTTTTTTAAACACACACAAAAAAACATTTTAAAAAGTGGGTGCATACTGTTTGCCTCCTTCGACTGAAGGCTGGATCTTAAAACTGCACACCACACAGACACTGTACTGGCACACGCCCACTGGCTAGGCGCCGGCACCTGTCCCCGGATCCTCCAGGTACGTTAGCCCGTCCCTAGAAGACTGGGAGCCAGGATGAACCAAAGAGCACGTGAACTCCTACCTTCTAAATTAATGTAGTAAGGGCTTCAGACAGGAGCTCTAAACATTTTAAATCATAATGAATTAGTATTAGTGATGGCCTCAACCATATCCAAACTGAAGAACACAGCAGCCTCCGTTTTATGAAATGCTCTTTAAAGAACACATTTCTCTTTGTACTCCGAAACAAATGCCCTAAGGTTGTCAACCCCATTTAAGGTTTGATTTTTTCCCCACATCTTAGAGATCTGGTATTGGGGGGGTGGGGGCGCTGCTTTTATATGCTTCGTAGAGCATGGAAATAATCTCCTTCTGACAAATCCCAAGGTTTGCAGGATTTTATTTATTCATTTGCCTACGCTAGATTTCCTGAACATCGGGCTTTAATAAGTTCCCTGGGTAAGACCTCTTCCCAGAGGTGTGTCGTGGAGGAGGCTGTTCTGCGCATTTACAAATGGAACTGAGGGTTCAGTCTTTTCTAGCCGAAGGCTGTAGACACGCGGGTAGGGAGAAGACCCTCATTAATTACAGCATTCTTGGAGCTGTTTTTCCCAAATGACCCCATCCTATCTTCTAATTATCTACATTCTTTTCTCTGTCTTTTCATGGCAGAAAACTGAGAGGTTTTGGCACCTGTATGAGTCTGCTTGTACTGTCTTAACAGACCACCACAGACTGGATCACTTTAAACCACCAAAGTGTATTTTTTCACAGCTCTGGAGGCTAGAAGTCCCAGATCAAGGGGCTGGCTACTTCAGTGCCCCGTGAGAGCTCTTTGTGGCTTATAGAGGGCCACCTTCTCACTGTGTCCTTACCAGGCCTTTTCTGTCGGTGGAGGCAGGGGGTGGGGCAGACAGAGAGCCCTCTGGTAGCTCTTCTTATAAAGACACTAATCCTATCGGGTCAGGGTCCCAGCCTTTTGACCTTATTTACCCTTAATTAATTCCTTAAAGGCTCCTATCCAAATATAACCACACTAAGGATTAGAGCTTCCACATATGATGGGGGTGGGGGGCACGCAGGGCACAAGCATGCAGTCTGTAACAAGCCCAGGCAAGCGAGAGCTAATAAGCCTGATCTCCAACGGCCATTCCTGGCGGCTTCAGGCTGGAAGGAGGGTCCTAGAAGGTAAAATAGCAGTGCTTAATTGTTAGACATTGAGCTGGATTTTTTTTTTTAACACCTTGATGGAGGAATCAGAATAGTGTGTTATAAGAGGTTACAACCAAGACAACAGTGTGGGGTTTTTTTTCCATCTGAGAGAGAGAAAATCACAAAGACAAGAAATTTCCCCCACGTGTTTACAGAGGGACACAGCATTCTTATGACTGCTCTGGTATGAGGCTCAGATGCAAAGCCTGACCCTGGCATTTACAAACTGTGACCTCCAGCCAATCACATGACCTTTCTTAGGCAATGTTCTCAACTGTAACCTACCTCATAGAGTTGTGTTGTTGAGCACAGTGCCTGGCACTGGCTAACAGTGTGGAGCACTCACTGTCATTGCTGCCTGTGACGTGTCTCATTGCTGTGAAACAGAAGCCAGAGGAAGTGAATTCCCCCTCCTTGGGATTGACCTATATAACACATACGCACTGAACATGTGAGAGAAATTAGCCATGATTTCTGCAGACCGAAGTTCTTTAAACTCTTCTGAAATCACACCTAATCAGCAGAAAGATTAAGGCATATAGAGTCGTCCATGCTTCCCAAGCTGTGTGTGAAACCACATTACTGTGTGAGATGTGTCATTCACAGCAAGGTGGCCTGGCTGGGAGTCCTCAGCTCGTGTGACGCACAGAAGGACCAAACACCCCTGCCCCGATTTAGACCCACAAAGTGCTGTCCCCACGACCTCCACCGAAGCCCATGGGAGGAGCTCAGTCCTTAAGGACCAAAGAAAAACTGTTCTCGGGGGGAAAAAAAATGGAGATTATAATATTTTTGAAAAAAATTTATTTACTCACTTCGTCACTTATTCTTATTTAGAAAAATACCATAGAGTTCTCTCCAAGTATATCATATACTTTATAACATGCCCCAAAATAGAACTTAGAAATGATTGGGGAGCCTGGGTGGCTCAGTCGGTTAAGTGTCTGACTTTGGCTCAGGTCGTGATCTCACGGTTTGTGGGTTTGAGCCCCACGTCGGGCTCTGTGCTGAACACTTGCTCAGAGCTTAGAGCTGCTTCAGATTCTGTATCTCCTTCTCTCTCTGCCCCTCCTCCACTCGTGCTCTGTCTTACTCTGTCTCTCAAAAGTAAATAAATGTAAAAAAATTTTTTTTAAAAAAAGGAATGATTAAGATATAAAAGTGATAAAGATTTGACAAGTGGAGACCACTGGGAGAGAAAACCAAAATAATGCTGTGCGGGGCTTTATCTCTGTGCATACCACACTTGCATCGGCTACACGGCAAGATGGCAGAATGGAAAGAGCAGTGGACATAACTCGCTCCGTCGTCTGCCGGTAGGAGATAGCCTGTGGTCCGGCGCTGGCCCCAGCCCCACGAACTGTGTGGCAGCTTACTTCAGGACTCCACTTCCTCACTGAGAAAGTGGAAACGATAGTGATACTACTTATCCTGGGGTCACTGTGGAGATGAAAGTGGATAGCACTCAAGGGCCCTTAGTTTAACAAGCGCTCGGTAAATTACTACCACTGCTCCTTATAACTCTGGGATGCTGCACAGGCCACCTCCCTGCTCCAAGTCTAAAGTATCTTATCTACAAAATTCAGATAACAGCGTTCCCTTGCAGGGGTTTTGTGAGAATTAAAAGAAATCATAAATCACCCAGTAGCCTGCCTTTCGCATTGGCGAGCGCTCAATACGGGTTAGCTCCCTGCACCAGCCACCACGTCTTCCCCACCCACAGCCCCCCCCCAAAAAAATAAAAAGCTAAACCATGATTGTCTTGCTATCAAAAGTGTCAAGGAAAGCCCACAAGGTAGACCATATTGATCCTCACACAGGACGCATCCACGCGCCAATGTGTGACGTGGGTCCTGCCGTCGCCTGTGTCGTCGCGGCTGGACGGGACGATACACGCATGCCCAGAACTCCCGAGTTAAGAAAGCCGTTCACTAGAGAGGGGTTAGTCCTGCAGTCGGTCTGTATTCCTCAAACTTGGAATCTTCAAACGCCTGGACCTCCCTCCCTCCTCAAACAACCACGGCGCCAGTCTTCCCGTGTCTGTAAGTGGCCCACCGTCCCTGTGGCGGCTCAGGCCCGCACCTAGGACTCACCCTTGACTCCTCCTGATGCATCCCTGATTCTTCTAAAGATTTGTGCTCCTTTTTTCCCCGTCCTTCATCGAGTCCCAGACTCTGTCTGATCCTGCCATGAATCCAGCCACTTCTCAGCACCACTGCCACACCCTCATCCAAATTGCCAGTACCTCTTTCCCCTCAAATACTGTGAAAGCCTCTTAAATAGACTGCAGGGCTCCCCTCCAGACCATCTCCAGTTCACTCGCAAGGGAGCCCAAGGGATCTTTTTAAAGTATTAATCAGATGTCTCTCTTAAAATTCTCCGGTGGCTTCTCTGGTACTTGGAATGATGTTCAACTCAGGGATGCCTACGTGGCAAAGTCGGTGAGGCGTCCGACTTCAGCTCAGGTCCTGATATGGTTCCTGAGTTGGAGCCCTGTGTTGGACTCTGCGCTGACAGTGCAGAGCCTGCCTGGGATTCTCTCTCTCTCTCTCTCTCTCTCTCTGTCTCTCTCTCTCTCTCAAAACCAGATAATAAAAAGAAAAAAAGAAAAAAATGACAGTCACCTCAGATTCGTCCATCCCAGCCAGGAAGCATGCCCTGAATCTACCACCTCGTGCCCTCTCACCCCCAACTTCCACACCATGTGTCTTCTGGCACCACCGACATTCTGCAGTTGGAGGCCTGTGCCACTGTCCCCCTTTTCTCCAGAGTGCCCTGGGGGGGAAAGGCAACCCCTCAGGGGCCTCCCTCACCACCCAAAATAAATAAATGTCCTCTCCCTTGATGACGCTTTGCCTATTGGCCTATTTTATTTTCTTCAGGCACTCATCACTAAAATGATCTTATCTGTCCGTATTTCTTGTTTGTCCCCCGCTAGAATGTACGCTCTGTGAGGGCAGAAACTCGGTATTGTTCACAGCTATGTACCCAGGAT
The DNA here is from genome assembly GCF_003009895.1 of Hyaena hyaena. Classification (NCBI taxonomy): domain Eukaryota; kingdom Metazoa; phylum Chordata; class Mammalia; order Carnivora; family Hyaenidae; genus Hyaena; species Hyaena hyaena. The sequence continues at coordinate 1,014,237 of NW_024080992.1, read as the reverse complement.
CCAGAACGGTGCCTGGTGCATAGTAAGTACTTCATAAATACCTGATGAATGAAGAGCACCTCTCATCTCACCTCACCCCACACAACAGGGGTATGGCAAATCTGCACAATTTAGAACCTTCCATGTTATTCCCCAGCTGATGTCGCGTCAACTAAACTTCTCCTAGTTCTCACTAATAAGGCGGTATTCTTCAGATCCTGTGAATTCTACAGTAATTTTTAATTTTTTTACTTGTCTTGACCATTTAAAAGAATGCATATGAGCACATTCTAGATCATTGTGGTGGCTATGAACATCTGAAGCCTTCACTCCCTCTGGTCTGCTGTTACTCACTCTGGTCAGGGATGGGATGTGGGGTAGGATGTGGGGGGAGACTCAGCATCTGGGAAGCCCTCCATATCTGTCTACATCAAATGCATATGCTGAACCTCAACGCTTTTGTTTAAAAAGAAATATATGTGTGTTAACTCACTTCTGGCTCTCACTCCTACTCAGCCTTAGCAAAATTGTAAAGACCAGTGGTATAGAATAATTCAGAATCATGGCAATAATGGTTTAAAATGTTAGGTTTTTACTCACCTGTTTATTTTGTAAATTAATGTCTAGAAAAAGAACACTGATGTATATTCCTTTGAATTGAAAGGAAATAAAAAGTGCTCATATCTGTACTAGAGAAGTTCAATCCTATAAGGATGCTTTAGGGATGTTCCCATGCCTGTCAGTCGGTCATGGTACTTCTGTGGCCATGTTGACTTCTAGAGTTTCTAAATTAGAGTTTCTAAGTTTCTAAATTAAATTAAACGTCTGCACTTCTGTATATGGCAATGTCATGTATTTACTTGAAATACCATTTAGCTTTTCTTTAAAAAAAATTCATTTTTTGTAGCTGTTGAGAATCCCAAATGCTGGGAAGATCTTTAGCATTATGAGAGCAGGTGATGCAGAGGGATGGGTAAGAAATGCAAGAGAAATCCAGAACAAGAGGCTCTCCTGCTACTGTGACTGAGAGGCAGAGGTGTGATGGGGTTAAACACTAGTTCTGGAACTTAGGACTGATGGATGTGGGGGGGAGGGGGGAGATGGGCATGGAGGAGGGCACTTGTGGGGATGAGCACTGGGTGTTATATGGAAACCAATTTGACAATAAACTATTTGTGAAAAAAAAAAAAACAACCACAAGTTCTGGCATCAGGTAGAGCTCAGCACAGCGCTGGCCCTGCCATTACAAGTTCCATGACCTTGGCCAAGTTATTTAACCTCCCTATGCCTCGGTTTCCTCATCTGTAAAGTGGGAACAAGCATAGTACCCACCCCGTGGGGCAGTTGTGAAAATGAAAGATATGGTCAGGGAACCTGGCACCTGGCGAGTGCTCAGGAAGTATTTCATGGGTGACTTCTGTTCTCGACTTGGTTGGGCTCTTTGCTTCTAGCCTTTCTTCCTGTTTGGATCCCACAGTCTGCTGTGTGGGTGTCTCATGCAAGAAGTCCTTTATGTAGGGGCTGTGAATGATCTCATAAACCAAACGGGAGGCCGAGGTCCCCGTTGTGCTATTCCCATTGACTAGCCTGATAATTTGCAATAACTCTCTTCACCTCTCTAGTGACTTGTCTGTTTTCAAAGGTAGATTGTGAGGCTTAAAATAGGTGAGACTATACTTTAAGGTTTGGAATGTTATTCAAGTGAAAATATGTTACTATGGGCAGCTTGGAATGCACGCATGAAGTGGTGAAGATTTTTGAAGTATTCGTTGTTGCCAAGGTTTTCCTGTTTGGGGAGGCATTTAAATTCACCTTTAACGTGTGTCTCTGTGAAGAAAGCACTTCATCTCCGTGGCTGATAGTCAGATACCACTGCCCGTGGACAGTGAGGAGAACCTGCCCATCAACTTTGTTTTCCTTGTACTTACCAGGTGTCGCCAACGCATAATCATCCGGTGGGCACAGGAGAGCAGAGACAGCACACTCACACGGTCTTGTCCTCCCCACCCAGAGGGACAGCCAGCCTGAGGTATGACTGCTCGAAGCTCCACACTCCTCATCTCAAGGGAATTCGCTGAGAAACAGAAGAACAGCAGGGAAGAGAGAAGCCAGAGATATGATATTCCATAAAATTTCCCTGGAATGGACAAAACACCCTCTCCTTTGTGCCTTTGGCTTTCCCCACCCAGCAGTTATTCATGAAGATTTGTTGTTTCGGGGGAAGGGGTGGTAATGGTTGCCGTAAGTTTTCTCGCAGAAGAGGTAACGGTAATTACTGGGTCTATTAAAGCCAGTTAATAGTCGCATTAACCTCTGTGTTAAGAGAACTATGAGGTATAGTTTTTAATACACAGATCAAGGAGAAACTCCTCAAGAGTTCTTTAACCAGAATGCTAGAAATCTGAAAAGCAAGAGAGCACCTGAAAGTACATATTTAAAACATAAAAGAAGAAGACTTTTATATTTACTTGCTTCATTCAATTTTATGAAGATGGCCAGTGGACATGGCCACAAATGGACAAGTAGAAGCTTAAGAGTTATAGTAGCAAATTGTGGGCGCCTGGGGGACTCAGTCAGTTAAGCGTCCGACTCTTGATTTCAGGTCAGGTCATGATCCCAGACTCGTGGGACTGAGCCCCACATTGGGCTCCTCCAAGCTGAGCGTGGAGCCTGCTTGAGATTCTCTCTCTCTCCCTCTGGCCCTCTACCCTGCCTGCACATACTCTCTCTCTCTCTCTCCCTCTCTCTCTCTCTCAAGTTAACAAAATACTGTTTTAAGAGTTGTAGGGGCGCCTGGGTGGCTTAGTCGGTTAAGCGACCGACTTTCGCTTAGGTCATGATCTCACGGTTCGTGGGTTCGAGCCCCGCGTCGGGCTCTGTGCTGACTGCCAGCTCAGAGCCTGGATCCTGTTTCAGAGTCTGTTTCTCCCTCTCTCTCTGACCCTCCTCTGCTCACGCTGTCTCTCTCTCTCCTAGAAATAAATAAAAAAAAAAAATTAAAAAAAAAAAGAGTTGTAGTAGCGAATTGTAATAGCTAAGTGCTGTGGTGTGAAGACATCCAACACGTTAAAGTCCAAACCTAGTAAGAACCTCTGCTCTGTTTCTTCACGTTGTTTCTTGCCCTTCCAAGCGATTCAAGGCCTCCATAGAAGGCCCGTTGAACCTGTGGCCCGGAGTAAACGTTCGCCTCTGTCTTACAGGAAGCCCAGGGGAGAAGGCAGAAAGTGCCGGAAGGTGTACGGCATGGAGAACCGTGACATGTGGTGCACCGCGTGCCGCTGGAAGAAGGCCTGCCAGAGGTTCACTGACTGAGGGGCCGCCGGCGCCCGGGTCGCTGCTGCCCTCGCCTTCCGCTGCAGGTCTGGGAAAGCGCTTTCGCTTCTGAACAAAATCCACTTGAAGCCCAGGAAAAGCACTTCCAGGAAACGTGGTGGAGTTACAGCAAAAAACTAAGGTCACCGCCGTCCACTGCTCTTGCTGAGAATCCAGCCTAGAGCGGCTGTAACTGTTTTTTTTCCTTGAAAAGAAAAGTCAGCTTTTTTTTTGCTGTATGGCTGTGACTGCAAACTGTGGACCTCTGTAGCAATTGAACCAACAAAGCCCATTTTACCTAGAAAGGAGGCATATTTTGATAAGCTTTCTGAATAATGCCATTTCTGAGATTTTTTGACATATTAAAAAAAAAAAAAAAGCTACGCGTCATCCAGTAGCATTTGTACAGAGAACGACACTTGCTTTCGCTGTGAATAGTATTTTCCCTGTTTTCCATTTGACTTCTTGGAGCAGTGCGCATCGTGACGCGTTGCCGGAAGGCGCAGCGCTCCGAGCGTCTCTTCTGTGTCTTGTTTGTTTGTTTGTTGCGTTGGGGAGGATGGCCCCAGACCGAAGCATGGCAGAGCCATTAGCTTGGAGGCCTCGGATGGCGTCAACCCGAAAGGAGATCACCAGCAGACCTCAGCCCCAAGCTGAGTTCAGGACATCCCGCTATAACGTTGGGAACATCTAGGAGTCTTCCTCAGATTGCTAAGAAGCCCTTCCTCCGAGAGGCGGCTCAGCTCATTCTCTACCTGTCACAGCTCCATCAAGGACTGGCACGGCAGCCACCTGGGTCAGCCTCGAGGCTTCTGATCAGGGATGCGATGCGAACCGCAGCGCCCATCCGTTTGTCACTGCTTCTCTGACAGCGCCGTTGCCAGGTTAGTGGGTCGTCGGGCTGTCCCTCAAATCCCCACCACTGACCGGTTTCAGAAGGGGTAGAGAAGCCTGACTGTCCCCACAGGTTTGCTGGAGACAGCGGAGCACAGCCCAGCGCATCCCCCTCTGTTCAGAGAGACCTGTGAGGTCAGCAAACCGACATCCATGCTGAGTGCACTTTTACAGGTCTTATGCTTTAGCGTGTCTGGGAGATGGGTTAATGAACAATACAAACGTGATCTGAGAACATGGGAGGTCCAGAACTTTATTTTTCTTATAAAAATATTCCGTTCACTAGGAATGTGCTCAGAGGGGAATGAACGGAACACCAAAATGAAGATGCATGTGGGTATAGGAATCTCTCAGTTCAGTAGGACCAGGGCTTGCACTGTGTTGCGTTTAGCAGGTTTCCTAGCCTTGTGTGTTTGTGTGTGTGTTTGTTTGTTTTGGTGGTAGTGTTGTGTGGGAGTAGTTGTCACGTTCTATATACAAGCTCATTGTCTATCTGTCCTACTCTCGATTGCCCTGCTGAAGTTACTTTTCCTATCCCTATGCAAAGGAGTAAGAGCACCTTCTAGGATGCGCTGTGTCAGGACGGGGAGCCGAGGATCAGCCATAGGAATGTTCAGTGAAATTGCCCAGAGGAGAGTTTAATATACGTTTAGAGATTGTACATACATGTTTGTTTTAAGGAGTTGAAAGAAGTCACTTAGGAATAACTTAACTCCTTTTCCTTTTCTAAGCAAGGGAAATGGAAGAAGGTTCCACGGTGTAATATCCACAGCCTGTACGTGCATAGATTCTGGCAATTTTATTTTTGAAGCTCTCGCGTGACTTGTGAAGCCTTATTCCTCAGAAGAGATCCTGTTCTCTTCCTTCGTTTATTTTCCTCTTGAAAACACGTAGTTCAAGAGAGCAGGAAAAGAGCTCCCTTTAATTTCATGTGTAACCGAAAATCATGTTTCATTTCATGGTTACCAATCAATAGTAGCCACAGCACCAGCTGTAATGTGTGTTTTCGTATTTACGAGGTCAGCCAGGAAAGGGCATTTTTTTTAAAGGGCCGAAGCGTAGTTGCGTCCTCAGCCCCAGCGTGTCTTTTCTCCTCCCTGGAGTCCTTTCGTCTCACCCACAGGCACCCTCTGCTGTGACACGACGCTCTGGCCTGGTCCAGGAGGCCTGGGCTATCACTCAAGCGGGTTCACCGCGTACCGAGATGATGGCTGGGATGCAGTCCCCGAGCAGAGGTCTCTCTCTTCGCCAGAGCTCCGTGGCTCCTGATCCTTGGATTAAGTCACTCATCAAAAACCATTACAGTGATGAGGGGCTAAATCCATCCTCCCCACTTCCCAGAACTCTGGGACCCAGGAAGGGAGAGGTCCTCACTGCAGAGCGGCCCAGGAGGGAGGTTCTGGGGCCGTGCCCCAGAGAAACAGCGCATGATTGGCTCTGAGCTCTGGCCTGGAGGAGCCTAGCTCAGTCCTTACCTGGGTTTTTGCCAGTGCACAGGTATAAGCAGGAGCGAACTGCCGAATGCATCTTCCCTGGGACCTCTTGTCTTTTCTAACGCCTTCTTCACGCATACCCTTCTGCCGCTCCTGCCCACGTGGGGACTCCTTTCTGCCTACCGGCCCCGGTCTCTGTGTACCTTCTTCTCTGGCACCAGGGTGCACGAACCCTCAGTCCCTTCTGGCACACAACGACATCCATTTTTTTGTACCAAGGCATGTAATAACTGGAGAACCACCAAAATTACCTGGCTGGCCTTGGGAAAAAAGTGATTAACTTCTTGCAAGCCACACAGAAAGCTATGAGTTGCAATATACAGCACTGATTGTAAAAGCCAAAATTACAAAAAAAAAAAAAAAAAAAGACATAGAGCTATTTTGTTATATTTTGGAACTAAATGAAGTGCCAAATTAAGCCTGACCTTCATTTTATACCATCTCTGTGGTACCACGTTCTTTTATGTCTTCGTTTGGCAGGGGGAGGTGGGGATGGGTGCGAAGGGCAGCCCCACGGCATGCTGGCTGGTTAACCGGAGCTCCGTCCACCCCACGGATCTCTGAGACTTGTCTGTGCAAAAGGAATGGCAATACAATGGATTCTAGACCCAAAGTATTTCTAAATAAGGCGTGCGCTAGCCTTTTGACCTTTCTCTCCCTTGATACTTCTTCCTTCAGAAAATAGTTCCCATCTCTGTCTCAAGAAGGCATTTCACGGTAATGGACAGGCATTCTTCAGGTAGCTGCGAAGCAAGGAGGATTCATCATCCGGCAGTAGGTTTAAGCCTTAGTCCTTCCCAGAGGATGTGTGCCCAGTTTATGGGCAGCAGTGTGACAAGATGGAGAAGACACCCGGGTAGCAAGTGGGTGGGTTGGAGGCCCGAGAGGAGAGGCCTATGGACATCTGGCTCCCACTCACCTTGTTCATGCTGATCGGCCAGTGGTGACTGTCCCTGGACACCTTGGAGGGAGCTGTCATGTTGCCCCTCCAGGAGCGGCTGCCTGCAGCAAGGAGGGAGCTCCCTTACGGGAAGCGGCTCTGACCAGGGATGCAGGACTCCCGTGCACATCTCCAGTGGGCATGGACTTCCTCCCACCTTACTTGCTGGAAAGGTTCCTCACCTGGTTGGTAAACGCCAGGCTCAGGAAGAAGGCAGTGGGCTCCTGAATGAGTGCGCGCCCTGCGGTGAAGTGCCTGTCAGCAGCTCCGTGCACCGAGGTGCCCTTTATCAGATGGTCCCTTGTCCAGTCACAGCTGTGTTGCAGACAAACACTTGCAGTAGTGATGGGGGTTACAGTTCTTGGGCTTTCCAACATCTTTTCAAAGAAATAGTTACACGGATGGTGCGAAGGATTTCTGAGACTGAGATGCCCTCTATCCCATTTCAAGATCGTCTGCGCCTGAGTCGGCTGTCGCCAGTGTCACACCAGGCCACGCTTTTGAAAGCCGCCCTGGGTTCTGAAGTAGCCCTCACCGCTGCTGCAGGCCTCCTTCATCAGACTTCATCGGAAAACAAAAGAGCGGCATTCACCTGCGAATGTTTAGAGGCAGGGGGCAAGAACTGTACATACGGGAGAGAATACCTTGAGAATAGTAGCAAAATACTGTCAATAATATTCATTTCCTCAGGGAAACTTAAAGGGTATGTGGAAGATAGACCTGGGAGATCCTAAAACTAGAAAGACTTTTCTTATCTCCAGAGTCTTTCCCAGTCAGAACTGTTCGGGCGGTATTTTTTTTTTTTTTTTTTTAATGAACATGATAAGTATTTCAAGACAAATTTACATGAACTGGACAATACTAACTTTTTGAAGAGCAATGCTCTATGGCAAAGAGCTGTTTCTTTGTAGCTGACGTGCAGTCTAAGGCTGCCATGTGAACCACAGGCACAGTCCCTGGTGGATATTCACAGACTCTTAGAAGGCTTTTCCTGAATGTAATTGTGAATACGAAGCCCTGGTGTTCCTTTTCGTAATCACCCGGTTGGGTGACTGTACACAGAACTCTGTAGGCGAAAGCTGTTAAAGACATGCGTTTTGCATTAATAGCATGTTAAGGAGCGAACTTCCATGGACTTTTGCGGACAAGGTGCTGCTTTTTCTCATGACCCTGTAGAATTTCTATCGACCACATCAACTGTAGCATTGACCTGGATGAAGACAGGGAAGGATTTGTGCATACAAATGAGGGGAAACAGAGCCGAATTCATGAATATGGATGAGGATGTGGATCATTTTGGAGAAGGCCCTGGGTACATGGGTCAACTGGAAATTTCATTTCTCTGAGAAAATGCCCCTACCAGTGGCACATACACACTCCCTGTTCCTCATACCTGTGGGGATTCCTCTCTGCTGGAACTGTTCCCTTGTGTCTTTTTCATTGTAACTTGTCAAAGCAGAAGTCGGTAAATAAAGTGAGATTAGCACTTTTAGGTACCAATTGTATCACTAAGTAATGCACACCAATAGAGCAAGAAAGTATAAAATGTATTTAAGACCGACCGGTTTGCTTATTGTGAGTGACTTTGAAAAAACCCATACCCAATGATATACATGCTTTAAAAGGTGTACCTAGTACAAGACCAGATTTCCAAGTGGGGACCTTACTTCTGGTCCTGTTTTGTAAATAGTGGCTTTTTTTTTTTTTTTGAAGACAATCTCCTGTTTTATAACTTCTCGTGTGGGTCTGAGAATCACAATGGTAACGTGTTGTGTCAAAACGTAATCTTAAATACAATAATAATTATAACTTAATTTTCCAAATAAGACAAGAAATATACTGCTTTAGGCTTCTACAATTCGAAGAGACATGACACTTTTATAATAAGCATTGGTACTTCTCAAGTAAACAGAACTGGAAATATTTTACAAGATGCAGTGTTTTGTAATCACAACGAACATGAACATTTTGTGGGAAATGACCTTGGTTTTATACATTGTAGCTTATTTTTTAAAATACAGTATTTACCAGACAGGAAGTGTTAATATTATAAGCAATTCCTGCTCTCCAAACAAAGGGCTATGCCTCTTTTAAGCAAGTGTTTTTGATGCATATCTTTTCAACTAGCCCTCTGTAGCAAGGGTAGAAATGCAGATCATGTGGAAAGGTTATTGTTAAGAGAATCGAGATAGCAACAGCTACTCCTTTTATCATTGCCAGTGTGTTTTCAAAGTATTATGGGAAAAGACACTTTAAGGATCAACCATATGTATCTTAAATGGGAAAATGTTAATAGATACGCTTGTAAGCAATGGGAGAAACATTCTCGTAAATTCTTTAGTGTAAAATGAGATTGCGTCACAAAGACAAGCTTACCACAAACCTGCATTTAACTGGCAACTATCATTTGCTGGTAATTTTTGAAATCATGGTATTGTAAGCCCAAAGATAGAATTTTAAGGTGATCAGTGGTGTTTGAAATAACTTTCCTCAGCACTAACTAAATAACTTTAATTTCCTTATCAAAGCAATTGTTTGATTTTTCACAAGAAGAACAGACATGCAAGGTTGTGATCAGAAAGTCACTGTATTCCCCAGAATCAAGAAACAAGGGAGGGAGCCATGGAGAGCTTATTAACTGCACAAATAATTTTGAGCTTTGCCAAAACCATTTCATAATGCTGTACAGTTTCTTCTAGCCCACTCACTGTTTAAAAAAAATAATAATAAAGCATCTTTTCTTTCTAAGATTTCAGTAACTCAGAAGCTAATTAGCAGTATGCAGATAACATCAAAAGAAAAGCTGGGATAGAATGACCATGTATCCATTGGGCAACTCCTGTGAAGTGGCCAGGGGGTCACTCAGACCTTGCTTTCAAATAGCTTTTAGAATGTGCACACGTGAGGACTAGAAATGCACAGAGATATGGGCAACCACGTCCAGCCTCGGCTCCTGGTCTCTGAGATGAGGCAGTCTGCAACTCTCTGTCTTCATTCCCTTGAATAATTACATCGGTAGCATTAAATCCCCAAGAAGTGTTTACTGCTATATGGTTTTGAACCAAATGAGTCTTGCTTCATTTTTAAATAGAAGCTTCCTAATGGGTCATAGCAGAAGCCTTAGAAAAGCCAGGCAGTATCTGTAAGTGAACGATTCAAATCAGGCAAAACAGGGGCACTACAGAACGCTGGAGGTCATTGTGAGCCAGAGAGCCCGCCCACCCACTGCATAGGGCACCCAGCACTGCATAGGGCACCCAGCACTGCATAGGGTACCCAGCTCCAGACAATCAGAACCATGTAGAAATCAGGCCCAGGGCTGCTAGATCTTCTGACTTGGAAATACGGTGTTACCTGACATTTAAGTGTTGACAACTAACTCAAATTCTTGGCCAACACTGTAGAGACCAAAGAGAACCTATGGAGGGGCAGATGGCAGCCTTTGGCCACCATTTTCTCACATGGAACGTGAGATGTCAGGGAAAGCACATCTCACATTCCACGGCCATCGGGTCACCTTCCTCCCTCAGCCCCACAAATTCACACGTTGGCACTATCTGGGCAACTAAAATCAAGGAAATTATTCTCATGGAGGACTTGAATATAAAAATACAGTATCCTTAAACTAGCCTTGCCTCTGATCACAGTACGCTGAAGTACTCTCCAGCTCTCGCCCACGCCAGGCCCCAAAGCACTGAATAACTGTCATCCCAACTTGAGTTTTCACTACCGTGACCACTGTGATGAGGGGCCAGCAAAGAGCAGGCTTGTGCCTTCAGAGAAGGCAGCCAGAGGCCCCTGCAGCTGAAGAGAGCCCCCTTTGCCTCCCCGTGCCAAAGCCCTTTGCCAGCCCTTCCCCACTCCTTCCCGCCCCACCCTGCCTCGTGAGTCTTCATCCAGGGTGAAATTTCCATTGTTTCATCTCCGACACAGCAACATCCCTGCTTCAGAACTGGTAGGTATTTTAGAATGTCCCCTAACCCCACAATGGAGTTTTTCCACAGAGAAAACCTTAGTGTCTTTGTCCGAGGGCAAAAACGAAGTGGGAATAAATGTGTCATGGAAAAAATTAGAAGCTGCTTCTTCCACTTGGGTGGACTGACTTTCAGCCCTGTCTCACACCAGAGTCCTGATGGTGTTGGGTTAATCACTACCCTTCTCACATATACGATAAAGTAGGTGTCTTGCAGATACATTATGTCATTTGACCCTCCTAAGACCCCAGGGCACAACAGGACTATCTGGGATCACTTCAAGGCCAAGCCACAATAGTCTTAAGTCTGTGAGTCAGCCTTATCACTGTCCAAAAGGAGGAGGGGAAGCGCTTCCCACTGGCTCATACCTTAGTCTTCCGGACACGAAACCTGAAAAGACCTAGGGATCCACCACGTTCCCATCCTTTCAGCCCAACTCTCAGGCTCTCTGCATAGACACAAAGAGGGCACTCATTCACACTGTCACATGCAAAGTCCATCGTCCCCAAAGGTATCCCTTTAGGGTGCTGCCGTGCCCCCACTCCCTAAGTTCTCACCATCTAAGTGGCTAATTATAGGAGTTTCTGAGCTACTGTAATGTTCTGAATAGAAGTTTTGACTCCTTGGGAAAATAATTACTTTGCTAATATGCAACGCTTGTTATCCATAAAAACGCAAACTGATGCCAGAAAATTTTAAAGCAGCTCAGATTTACAGTTTTTCATGATCAAATCAAAAGATACTGTCAATTCAAAGTTGGAAACACCTGGTAATATAGTTAAGTCACGTTTAAATACGAATGCAATTTAAACAACCCTGTCAATGCCTGAGACCTCTGTCACCGTGAGGGACTAAAGTCTGTCCAACAATGAACATGGTCCTTCAGGCCCTTTGCCCTGTCGTTGACACAGGGTGAGGGTAAAGCCACTCACGGGAAGTGTAGTCATGGAGCTAAACCATTATGGCCTGCCACCTACTTCATGAACAGCTTTTTGATAAATGAGACTCGTATTATTGGTCTGAAAACACAGTGCTGGGGGAGGACTTTCCTCCTCTGCAGGAAAAGAAGTCCATTTTGCAATGGGGAGCACCAATGCCAGATCAGTGGCTGGGCTCCGTGAACAAGAAGAAAGCTGAGGCCCGCAAAGAAGATACGGATTTTGAAAGAAGGCGGAGACTGTGAAGTCAATGCTCCAATTGTAGTCTTCATTTAAAAAAAAAAAAAAAAGCTATTTCATATTGGGCGCCATTCACAGAATTTTTAACTGCCAGCTTCCAACGAAAGAATCCCTTTTATTCATGTTATGAAAATGTTAAGAATTTAATTCTTGAGTCCAGTTAACCATTACATTTATTTACTGGGGCAATTCCCTAAATTTTTAATTCAGAAGATTCACTAGAGTAGAAAGTAGCAAGTCCTGAAAAAGGCAAGAGGGTGGTCATGAAATAACAACATTTTCTTTAAAAAAAAATGATAATAATAATAAAAGTTGCTCATCTATTTTCTTCTGCATTCTCTCCACATCTCTGACTAGAGAGGAAAACCAGGACTCTAGAGAAGAAAATGAGCTTAAGGAGAGAGAACAGTCCCTGTTCTGGTGACTAGTCCTATTTCCCCTCATCTTGGCATCCACCTTGTGTTTGCTAGAGGGACATGACTGAGGCCACGCTGTTATCATGTATTTTTGCCTCCAAAAGTTCCAGATTAAACACGTGCTTCTGTGCTGATTTCTCACTTTTAAGTTAAGGTCCAAAGGGATAAATATTACTATGACTTTATGTGGGGCTCAGTGAGGCTACCCTCTTCTTCCGGAGAGAAATTTCCATCTGCCTGAACAGTTTTGGGTGATCATTCAGAGAGCAGGTCAGTCAGCGTACAACCTGCAACCCTCATCACAAAAGACTCATGGAGAAAGAGTGACAAGGCAGATACCTAATCGTTTCACCTGGACTCAAAGCCCTCTGCACAAGTCACCTGCCCACCGGCTGGAGTGCCAGCTACGTGATCAGAACCAGCAGGGAAGGACGGAGGAAGAGAGCTTCCCACTTAATTTCTCTGGGCCCTGACCTCTGCCCATGACTATACAGCCTGAGAACCGACTTGGCCTCTATTATGTGAAAAGAAAGTGGCCCCTTCAAGGTATAATTGTTTTAACTTGATATTTACGTAAGGAGAAAACTCCTCCAGTTGTTAAGCACCTGCCCCTCACCCTGATGGAGCCCTCTTCCCAACTTTGGGCACACGTGGCCAAGATAAAGGGGGGAAAGTAGAGCTTTTGGGGCCAGCAGGGCCAGAGCTGGAATTACCCCTCAGGGATCTACAGTGTAGTGGAATTACAAACTGCCCCTCCCCCCAAAATAAACAGCATGCATCTCTTTGCAGATTACAAACCCTTGCTTTGCTTTGTACGCCTTTTTATCCTAGACTCTGCTAATTGGAAATCAATGACTGTGACTTGACCAAGCCCTGTGAAGATAGCAAAGCCCCTTCTTCCAAAGTATCCCAACTGTTTGGGGAACCTCTGTGATCACTGGTAGAAAGCTTTAGAATAGATTTAGATTTTTAGGAAAGAGCTCAATACCCCCAAAATGTTCCACAACTTCAATAACTGAAAATGCTCTGGGTGTAAAATAACCCAGGAATGTGGATTATGTATGTTTAAAAATAATGTCATTAATCAATATTTTCCTACAACGCGACCTAGAATTCCTATTTTTGTAATGAATGGTTGGATGATGGCCAACCATTTAAAACATATGCTCTCTGGAATAACCAGATACTAGTGTAGTTTCCAAAGTGTTTCGTGTCTCAAAATCTATATACTTAGAGGAAGAACTCAGGATAAGAAAAAAATCGCTAGGTCCCAAAGGGTTCATGACTATCATCAAATGCAACTGTCGAGTGGCCTACAGTCATCTTTTTCGAATGAGGGGCCTGGGGAATAAGAAAACAACGGTTATCACAAACCCTCCGTCGCCCTTAGTCCATGATAAGGTTTTTTAAAAACTCCACTTTTAAAAATTAAGCCATCTTTCAAACTGTTTTCTATACCAAATCTAAAATATCAAAATGAAATTAGGAAATATTTCAGATGGGGTATTTAGTGGAAATGCTGTCAGTAGAAAGCATTGCTTTTCAGTGCCTGCTAAACAAGTAAAGACAGACTGAAGAGAAAAAAGCAGTCCCTTCTGTGTGATGCCAGTGGTAAAATGACAGGCGTTAACTAGTAACTGGGCACTAATTCAAAGCAATGTGGCGATGCTATCCAATTTTTAGAGATCTTTTGAAATACAATCTTACCACCATGTGGAGGTAAGTACTTGCTTACAAAAATCTTTAATATCAGTGAATGAATGTATGAAGTTACAAACTATGCATTTTCAAAGAGTAACATGTATTTTGTATCAAATCCAAGTAAATTTTTTTCATAAATGTATCACAACCACAAATTATGAAAATAAACTTGAATGCATAACATTATGGGAATGTGGGACCCCATCGATATTCTTCTAGCTGATATTTTTAAAGACAGTGCATTGAAACTTCAGGCTCTAAACAAATGCAGCCATTAAGGTAAATAAATGGGAAATGGTTTATATGTTACTTCGTAAGCAGAAATGAGAAATGCTGGCTGTTACAAATGTGCCCAGTTTTCTAAAGGTGGATATTCTGGTAACACTGGATTAGCAGGCAAACGAACTGCATAAGGTTAATGAGCATCGCATTGGATAAACATAGCATAGGATGTGTCTGTTGTGTTTAGTTCTCAACCTAAGGACAGAAACTATTCTCCAAAGGGTTTGGGTTATATCGTTTCAAAGAACAAAATATGAAAATGCTGTCCAGCAAAGCAAATCACTGAGCTTTTTTCAAAAGCACACAGAGATAATTACTGTACATGTCTGGACCGTCCATATAGAATAGACACACATTGCTTTGGCACTCTTGTTGACTTTGTATTTCCGTGAAACCTTTTCCCCTAATCATTTATCCTTGCTCCTCAATCAGTAACCTACTACGTTGCTCAACATGAAAACATATTCTCTCCTCCTTCTGACAAAGTTGAAATAAAGAACTCCATTCCTCTGCCATTCCTGCTCTCTTCTATGTCCGTTGAGAAAGTTTCTCAACCGTTTGTAGAAATGTGGAAAATGTGGAAGATATGGAAAAACGCACTTCTAAGCCTGGTACTTATGGTTATGCTGGATATGTTTGCTACCTATTTAGAAGCTATTGGGGTTGGGGATGTGTCTTTTTGTATGATTTTTAGCCAAATTCAGATGTTCTGATACTCCATTTCTGAATACCTATCTGACTGTAAATATAGCCTATGGAGGTTCAGGCTAATAAACCTTTTATGTGACTGTCCCTCAGCCATGCTCCTTGCCGGCTATTGGCACATTGTACATAGATTTGTTGAATGTTTCAATGATGTTGTTTTTCTAAATGCTGTTCTCTAAAACAACTTTTTGAATGTTTTTTGCTTTCCATTGTTTGGGACTTTGTGTGTTGGTTTAAAAAAAAAAAATGTTTCCTAAATATTTAACACCAGGAAAAAGAGTTAAAATAAACTGGTGCTAATTGAAATAGAAGAAAAATTTCAGATTTGAAGACTTAACAGTATAAGATGTTCACACCAGTTAAACTATCTAAACTGCACTTTCCCAAGGGGACAGCTGTCATCTACCTGCAATGGGCATCACGAGGACCACTGAATGTTTACAGTCTCTGCGGCCCATTTAAGTGTAAAATATAAAAATGGCGCTGTCCCCCCAGAGTTGAGGATTTGTCGCAGTGGTCCTATGGAAGCATTGAAGTAGAAGTAAAGGCTTATAGTAAGAATCAATTTAGTAATAGTCTTCTGGTCTTTGGACTTTAATGTTCTGTAATGCTTAGCTGTGACAATGAACATGGTGTTGCCAATGTAGTCTGAAATCATCGTTGACCTGTACTTACTGCGTGTATGGTTCTACCTTGGGCTGCACTGGCACATGGCACGCCAGAACACTGGACTCTCAATAAGACCATTCTGACTTCTACAGTGTCCACACACATGAATTTAAATGCACTTGTAACTGGTTAATTACCATGGAGTCTAACTTCCACTTAATAAAAGTTTTTGTGTACCTGCTTCTATATGTGGGCTGTTTATTTAAGTAAAAAATAACTAACTAAATACCCAGGAAAGGCTCACCAAGGGTTGGAGGTTTTACCTATCGTTGTAAAAACAACTGAAAACCAAAGGGATGTCTTCCCCGTATCCACGTTCACCATCAAGGCTATCTTTAGAGACGTGAGAGGCACATCTCCCTTCTACAGTTCATCCCCTATAACGACAATTCAAACCCATTCCCTTGGCCGTGACTGTCAATAAGATAAGTTAGCTGCTCACCCTGTGTTGCTAGTTGAAAGGCGATGTCTCTTCTACCCCCAAGCCAGCCTTGGAGACCCTACCCCAGGCCAATGCTGGATCCACTAGAACGTGATGTACTCAACCTACAAGAACCAAGCATGTATGTGTGCGCGGCAAGGTAGGAGCCTTTGGAGTTCGGCTGACTTGAGCACAAGTCCAAGTTTGGCCTCTTGCAAGTTAAATGCCTGGACGAGTGATTTAACCCTTCTAAGTGCCATCCTTACCATGGGACATTATAATGAAAATGAAGAGAACTAATTAGCGTGGCTTGGACAATATCTTTATCTACTCCTAGTCCAATCAGCCCTAGCTGGGGTGGGCAGGATTATGACCCCTGTCCTATCACCTGGTCCAGAGAAGTTCCCACAACATAGGGCTATTGTGAGAATGACCTAAAGTAACAGGTCACGATGCATAGAGAAGTAGTCCACAAATGGAAGCCAAAATCCTCAGACACCGGAACCGTCAGAGATCCAGGGGTGCTTCCAAACATGAAAATTTCTTTTCAGTTTCTTAAAAACATTCTTTCTGAAATAAGAATGTCCTGCCTTCGTGAATAGCTTACACAGCACATCCGAATGTTTTCTTGGTTACTCCTGATCGCCATTATTTCATCGATTAATAGAATGAGCAGTGGAGACAGAGTTTTATAGTTCAGCCTCTTCAGAACTGAAGGGCTGTGCGGTTGGGCGCCCACTGCTTTCTTCCACACCTCCCGCAGCCCCAGCTCAGCTCCGGGTCCCTGAACCTCTGTGATTTCCTCGTATTCGGCACAGGGGACACTGAGCCCCTCGCCCAGTCCTGAGGAGCGGCGGAACAGGAAATAAGACCAGCCTCACAGATTCCCACTGTGTGCTGGGCAGTGTGCTGGATGCTGTCACGTGGTCATCTCACTGTGTTCCCACAACAGCTCTATGTGTGCGGACTGTCGCCCTCATTTTATCCAGAAGGAAACATCTTCCAAGGCAGTTAAGTAACTGACCACTCAGCCCAGGTGGACAGCAGCACCCCTGCCTCTGACCCTGCCCAGTGTGTGTTCTGTGTTTTTAGGGACTACTAGCATAGGAGCCTGTCGTGACTTATCTAAAGCAGAGCTCATCTCTCTCGGCCTATTGCCTTTCCTCTGCCCTTGAGCCAGGTGTGAGCTGCCCTTCACCTCATTACTGCTTCCCATCGCCTCCCTGTCGACCACTTGCTTGCTGCTGTTTGTTCTCATCTCCTCTGGCCTCCAGTTCCTCCCCAGAATCCTAAGCCACTGCAGAAATGAGTTCTCCCTGTGCTTCCCCGCAGCACATCTGCCAGGCGCACGTCCACATGGACACCAGCCCTCGGGCCTCCCGGAGATGCTTTCCTCACGGTTATAACCTTCGGTGCCCATGTTTTTGCCATGAAAGAGGATGGACGTAGCAACCTCCGTGAGTGGTGCTCAAACTATACATTCCTTTTATTTTTTTAAATGTTTATTTATTCTTGAGAGAGAGAGAGAGAGTGTGTGTGTGAGCAGGGAAGGGGCAGAGACAGGGAGACACAGAATCCGAAGCAGGCTCCAGGCTCTGAGCTGTCAGCACGCAGCCCGACGCAGGGCTCCAACTCACAGACCATGAGATCATGACCTGAGCTGAAGTCGGACGCTTAACCGACTGAGCCACCCAGGGGCCCCTCAAACCATACGTGCTTGATTCTCCCAGGGTCTCCCTCCAAGGTTCCCGGAAGCTCTCCTCTGAGAGCCACTTGCAGAGGCTGTGTAGCCTCAGGGGCGGGAAGCAGGAGAAAATGCTGAGAATTTCTTTTTTTTTTTTTTTTTTTAAATAGTTTATTGTCAAGTTAGTTTCCATATAACACCCAGTGCTCATCCCCACAAGTGCCCCCCTCCATGCCCATCTCCCCCACACACACGCCCATCAGTCCTCAGTTTGTTCTCAGCAGAAAATACTGAGAATTTCTATTTGCAAACAAGTTTTTACCAAGCGCTTCTTATCTAAAGGGACGCTGCAGCAAAAGCTCATGAAGTAATGAATTATCTTAATGTAAAGAATGAAAGCTACCTTTCCCTCAAAAAATATCCTCCACAACCTTCCATTTCTTGAGCTTGCTGACTATATCCGACTTATTGTATAGTGTGCTACGAGGCATATACTACGTGAGCAATAACTTTTTTAATGAATTAATGAACAAACTGATCAGAGCATTTCTTCAGGCTTTGGCTATGCTCTCTGGTTTCAATCTGCCATCGCCCAAACAAAGCAAAGGGACAGGAAGTGAGGGAACATTCTGAAGATAGCCATGAAGATTTCTTTGGCCTAAGCAGCCTTTTTTTTTTTTAAGTTTCTTTAGAATATGTACATTCTCAGAGCACTTGGGTGGTTCAATCAGTTAAGCATATGACAGTGGCTCAGGTCATGATCTCATGGTTCATGGGTTCAAGCCTCACATCAGGCTCTGGGCTGACAGCTCAGATCCTGGACCCTGCTCGTGTTCTGTGTCTCCCTCTCTCTCTGCCACTCCCCACTCTCCCTCTCTCTCTCTCTCAAAAATAAACATTTAAAAAAATTTATAGAATATATACATTCTCAAAATTGCCAATGCCCAATGACTATATTGATTACCTAATCATTACTCAACACAAGACAAAGTGGATAGAAACATCCACTGCTTGTAATGTACAAATTCCTTGCACACAGCCAAGAATTATAAGAATCTAAGTAAAGCAAAACAAAACCAAAAGAATGCCTCTAATTGAAATAAATTGCAAAATAGGTCTGTGCTATTAAAAGCACACAGAGTAAATGGCATGAGACCACTAGGATTTGAGTCATTAATAGGACAGAGGGTGTAGACTGGCACGAAGACAGAACAGACACTATTTTATGATGGGGAGCTGGGTATTACAGTGATTATTTGTTTATATCTAAGTAATACATGTACATAGTAAAAAAAAAAAAAAAAATGAAGGCATTAAGAAGTTCCCTGTTGCTCTGTCCCTTTCTACCCCTTGGGCATATATCTAGAAGCTGCTATTTCTAACACACTTTATTGTTTCTTCTAATAATATTTGACTCCATTGTTTCTGATATGCAAGTGTTGCCTGGCAAACAGGAAGACAAGCACAGGCAGAAGTATCCACAGTATCAAGAGCAGGAGAGACATCCCCAGCCCGAGGCTGCAGAGAGACGCACAGGGACTGGCCCAGGGCCAGCGGAGGTGAGGCTCTCAGTCCCAAGGAGGCCATCGCACACACTCAAGACCCAATGTTCTGAGCAAGACATGCATGTTGCTGGCATCAAAACGCTGGCCCACCAGCTGATCCAGGACTCTCTCACGAGTTGGCTATCAGCCACTTCCCCCAAAGCACGGTAAGCCCTGGGCAACCTGAAACTAATCAAGCCCCCTCACCTCTACGTTAAATCTGTAAACTAGCCTCCACTCCGGACCGGAGCCTTCCGCTGGCCAGTGGGTCTTTCGCCATCTCTTTTAATATTACTTTCACCAGCATGCCTGGTTTTCAGTACATTCCTTGTTTAGCTGACTTGGTTGAAGTGCCCGAGTCACCCCAAGAAAACATCCTCAGGTCAGCTTTTGGAAAATGCCTCAATGCAAACGTTCCTCCTTATTCACCTTGAGGCTACACCAGACAAGCTGGGAACCTGTACATGGTTGGTAGCAAGTAATAATCCCACTCAAACTGGGAAGCAAACACAAGTGGGGAATTTATTGAAAGGACACAGGGAGTCTTGTATGATCTGAGGATAATGGGCAAGGCCTTGTGGAGCCTAGAAGCAAGGTGGAGAAAGCCACTGGGAAGCACAAAAACCACACTTCCTTCCTTGCCAGTCCCATGCCCTCACTGCAGTGGTGGAAAATGGCCACCAGAGGCTCACACTGAATTCACAGCCCATGTGGTCAAGAGGGGTCTAGAATCCTGGAGCACCAATTTCAAACTCAGGAATCACTGGCCCAGCTTGGTTGAGATATTCTCCCCGGCTCCGACCAACAGGGCATGGAGGGAAGGGTGGTGTCAGGGATCATGTCAGAGGCTCCCAATTAAAAGGTGTGAAATTGGGAAGGAAATGATGGGTGGAGGAAATAAGTAACATTCCTACTACGGTATACAAAAGTCAGTTTTTCTAGCTAATAAACATAATTGCAGAATTCACAGCCAAGAGGGTATGAAAGATCATCCTACTTAACTCTTTCACTTCATAAATGGGATTCATGACCCAGGAATGTCATTTTGCATTTATTGTTATCGTTTGATGCTAGTTTGTTTTCATAAGATTTTCTGGTTTGTTTGTTTTCTAAAAAACAAAATTGTACTTTCTCTTAAACATAACCATGCAGCACATTCAGGGTAGGGCCACTGGAGCATTCATATCCTAGCTGAATTCAAATCCGAGCTCCATAATATACTGGCTGTGTGACCTTGAGGAGGTTAACTAACCTCTCTGTGCCTCAATTTCCTGCTTCATAAAATGTGAATAATTATATGGCCTGCCTCCCCCTTGTGAGTATTGTGCATTCTAACTGAGTTAATATGTGTAAACTGTGCAGTATGGTGCCTGACACATGTTGAGGGCCATAAAAGTACTGTGTGAGTCATGGACACTAACATCATGTAAACAGCTTGAGACAGATGCATTAGCCAACAAACTCATATCAGACCACTAGAGTAGGAGCCATTAGTTAAGTTGCAAGAAAGCTAAAAGTAGATACTTATTTCTAACAAAAATTATTTTCTATTGTTTCCAACTTAGAACTCTTCTGCCCTATAGAAGAAAAAAGTCCAAAGAAAAGAATTACTGATAATTACAACACTCAAAAAAAAGCATGAGTCGATTGATGCATTTTTTTCAAACTATCTCCGTGCATACTTATGTGCATACTTGTGATCACACTGTATATATAATTCAGCATGTCTCTTTTAACCACTTAACATTATAACATATGCATTTTCCCCATATCATTAAATATTTTCCAATGCCTCCACTTTAATGGCTGTGTAATAGTACAACATGTAGATATACACTGATTTCCTGAAATATCCCCCTACTTGGAAAACACACGTCGCTTCCAATTTTTTTAAAGATTTATTTTAAGGAGGGGCGCCTGGGTGGCTCAGTCAGTCAAGTGGCTGACTTCAGCTCAGGGCATGATCTCACAGTTTGTGTGTCAAGCCCCACATTGAGCTCTGTGCTGACAGTTCAGAGCCTGGAGCCTGCTTCAGATTCTGTGTCTCCCTCTCTGTCCCTCCCCTGCTTGTGCTCGCTCTCTCTCTCACTCTCTCTTACTCTCTCTCAAAAATAAATGAACACTTAAAAAAAAATTTAAAGATTTATTTTTAGGGGCGCCTAGGTGGCTCAGTCGGTTAAGCTACTGACCGGCTCAGGTCATGATCTCACGGTTCATGGGTTCGAGCCCTGCATCAGGCTCTGTGCTGACAGCTAGCTCAGAGCCTGGAGCCTGTCTTCAGATTCCATATCTCCCTTTCTCTCTGATCCTTCCCTGCTCATGCTGTCTTTCTCTCTCTCAAAAAGAAAAATTAAATTAAATTAAATAAATAAAAATAAAGATTTATTTTTAAGTAATCTCTACATCCAACGTGGGGCTCAAAATCACAACTCCAAGATCAAGAGCCACATGCTCTACCAACTAAGCCAGCCAGGTGGCCCTTGTTGCTTCTAATTTTAAACTCTCTTGTACTTTTTATACAGATTATCAAATTACTATCTTAATTACTAGGTTCAATTTATTCTCCCAACAGCGAAGTGAATGAGTGTCTTCCTGCATGCTCACCTGAAATGAGTATTAACCTTTTTTAAATCTTTCTTAAATGGGTAGGTATTAAAAGACATGTCATTCTTGTTTTAACATATATTTATTCTGTATCAATCAATGATATTAAATATTTTTCCATGTCAACTATTTAAAATTCCTATTCACAAGATGCCAATTCATGTCTTTTGCCTATTTGTCTTTTGAGATCTTAGCCTTTCCATACGTATTAGTAGGAATTCTTTATATTGTTAACATATAAAAAATAACATATATGTTAACATATAAAAATAAAACATATTTGTTTTATTTGCTATGATAGTTTTCCCAATTTATATGCATTTTCAATTCAGTCAGAGACATTTTGCATACAAATTTTTTTAACGTTTTTTATTTATTTCTGAGAAGAGAGAGATACAGCATGAGCAGGGGAGGGTCAGAGAGGGAAGGAGACACAGAATCCGAAACAGGCTCCAGGCTCTGAACCCGACGTGGGGCTCGAACCCACGAATCGCAAGATCATGACCTGAGCCGAAGTCAGACACTCAACTGACTGAGCCACCCAGGCGGCCTGCATACAAATTTTTAAATCATTATATCATGAAATCTGTTGATGTTTTTCTTTAAAATTTCACATCTTCTTTGTAGCTTAGATAGGTCCCTTTATTCACGTATTAGAAAATGCTCTTTTAAATTTTTTTTTCCTTTTTTTAAATTCTGTTGTGGGAAGAAGGGTGGGGTTTTTTTTTTTTTTTTCCTATCTAAAGTATTTTGTGGGGCACCTGGGTGGCTCAGTCAGTTAAGCTGAAATCCTGATTTCAGCTCAGGTCATGATCTCACGGTTCATGGGTTGGAGCCCCCTGTCACTGGCAGTGCCGAGCCTGCTTGGGATTCTCTCTGTCCCGTCTCTCCCTCTGCCCCCATCCCGCTTGCTCTCTCTTTCGAAATAAATAAATAAACTTAAAAAATATTTAATAAAAAATAAAACATTTTTTTATAGGTAAAGATCAAAATGTATTTTTTTTCCTATCCAAACAGCTGGCCAGTTGTCCCAGTTAATCATGTATGATTAACCCAACCATTCTCCAGATTTGCATTACCATTAGTTACTGAATTATTAAAATATTAGGATCTGCTACGGCTCTTTTGTTCCTGATTAAACTCAGTCAACCCAAGTTATCTCCTGCCTCCTCTTTCCTTGAGCATGTGCACAAGATCAGGCATGGGCGTGGTGAGGCAGACAGAATCTGGTCCCACAAAGTCATCTGCTGTCAACTGCTGAGAACTTCCTTCCCTCAGGGCGCTGGACTTCTGTCTCTACCATCCCATCATTCACCTTTGATGTCCATGATCCTGCGTGGTCTCTAGCTGGCATAGACCATACACATCTACGGATAACACCCCTTGTCACTCTCTCCAGGACCCTTCCAGACTCCTGGCCTTGTCTCAACACTTCTGCCTCTCTCCTGGGATCCTGGGAGACTCGAAGGCTGTCTCAAATCATCCTAGACCTTGACATGCCACCCTACCCCCGTTATGTGGCCTCTCTAGTGACAGATGGCCTCACGCTGCAGTAAGCTCTGGAAGGCAGGGCACAGACCTCCTCGACTTGGAAGTCTCCCTAAATGTATTTAGCATTGCTCACAGCTGCCCCTCCCACAGGACTCTGGGGAGACTACGCCAGAGGTTTGCCCTGTGGCTCTCCTTTCTGCATCTCCAAACTCTTCCTCCTCCTCCCCTCCACCAGTGAGTCTCCACCTTACAGGATGGTGTGCCCCTCCTAGCCCAGTGTCATCTGTGACACTACCTTCTCCTTCACTCCTTGTGACAAGTCCCTTACCAAACCTATTGGATTTTACCTACTAAACATCTCGTAAATATACTCAGTTCTGTGTCTCCCCTCCCGACCGGGAAGACCCCTCTCTCGCTGCCTATGCTTCTTCGCCGACACCTAGCAGGTCCCCCTTGGGTACTTTCACTCCCTTTCAATGCATCCTCCTCACAGAAGCCACTGAGATCTTTAAAACACAAATCTGATCACACAAGTCTTACTCTGTGCACTTTGGCAAATTTCCTTTGCTCTCAGGATACAACTCCAGTTCCTGCCAAGGCCAGCAAATGTGAGTCCCTGCCCATGTCGGCCATGTCCAGTGAAACCTTCTCTCAACTTGCTAGCCTCAGTCCCTTACACACTCATCCTGCCATCAAAATGTACCTGGGGGCGTCTGGGTGGCTCAGTCTGGTAAGCATCCAACTCTTGATTTTGGCTCAGGTCATGATCTCACAGTTTGTGGAATGGAGCCCTCATGGGGCTGAGCGCTGACACCGCGGATCCCGCTTGGGATTCTGTCTCCCTCTCTCTCTGCCCCTCCTTGCTCACACTCTCTCTCTCAAAAATAAACATTTAAAAAATGTACTTGAAAGTTTATCAAATGAATCAACAGAATAAAAACCTCAAAAGTGGGTGCCTGGCTGGTTCAGTCGGAAGAGCCTGCAACTCTTGATCTTCAGGTCATGAGTTCGAGCCCCATGTTGGGTCTAGAGATTACTTGAATAAATAAACTTAAAAAAAAAAACTGCAAGGTTACTTCAGTTACACAGAATCTGATCTTCCCCCTACCCTCAGCCAAAAAAAAAAAAAAAAAAAAATAGAGGGTGGAGTCCAAAAAAAGACAACACAAAGAGCAGCATCCGCTCTCTAAGTTTTTTGAGGTGGTAGCAAAGGAAGGAAGATGGCTTTCTGAAAAAAACTCAAGCAACAAATGTCTCTGAACAGAGGCTCAAGCCCTAGACCGTTTATAATCTGATGTCAGTCTGGAAAAACTGGATTATGAGCATACACCCTTGGCCCTGCCTACACAAAATGAACAATCCCTTTTCTCTGGCAACTGTCGGCCGTCTTCTGCAACACCACTATTTTCACGCAAGTCTCACGGTCCAAAACTGTTATGTAAGCCACAACACCTTCGCATGAACTTATTTACTTTTAATAATTGAAAAAGTTCTTTTTGGCCGCAATGAAACCATAAATCTGGCCTGTTTTGCTTCAGTTCATTTGTTTGGAAGGCCATCTGGCAAGATGATTCAACACAATGCAGACAGACTCTTCCTCAGCACGAGTCAAATATTTTCTGTTTCAAAGTTGATGTTGTGCCTAAGGCTGGGCTGTAATTCTTTTTTCATTTTCTTCTCTTTGCTTTTTATAGCCACATAAACCAAGGATTTGACTTAGAACTTCTTGTACATGTTTATTCACCATATGATTATAATGTAATAAAACTGCTTCCAAATGCCACATTTGAAAACCAGTGTCATAACTCTAGAGAGACCAGAACTAGCTGTAGACACTTCTGCCTTCTAGGACAGAGGGATCATTTGCCCCTAGGTAGGCAGGTCTTTGGTTTTGAGGAAAACACTTCAGAGAGCTTTGACAGTTCTTTTCAGTAGAAAGGAAAGAGGCTGTCTGGGCTAACCTGAATGGCCAATTTCTCTGCATAAGACACAAATGGAATTTGGACAGTTGGGCAGCACACACGTGTGTGTGTGTGTGTGTGTGTGTGTGTGTGTGTGTGTGTGTGTGTAGAGGATAAAGGACCTGGGACTGGAAAAGGAAGCAGGGATATCTGAGGAGAGCACAGTCCTGTCCAATAGAACCTTCTAAGATGATGGAAATGTTCTATGTGTTGCTCAGTGTGGTAGCCACTAACCACATGTGGCTCTTGAGCATTTGAAATGTGGCAACATGACTAGAAATCCTAATTTTTAAAATTACTTAATTTAAATTTAAATCACCACATGTGGCTAATGGTTATCCTACTGGACTTTGCAGAAAAGAGAACTCTTTACATGAATCCCTCCCCCTCCCCAGACCTGAGGCACAGAGAGCAGGGAGAGGCCTGAAAGCTTCAGAAAGAATCTCCCAGGGTAGGGACACTCAAAGACTTTCCAGAAGGTGATTAGTGAGTGATAGTCAATGTTAAGTTGCTGCTTGCTCTGTGTTTCCTTTCTGTTGTCCACAAACATTCGATAAGCATCTCCTATGCTGAAGTGACCATTCATCTGAGCTTGCCTGTGACTGCCACTTTGTGTCTGATGTTCTGGTGTATTTACTAACAGTCCTTGCTTTACCGAGTGTCCCACTTGGACAATGTATCATATCTACTCCCTTCTCATGCCCATAGCCTTGTATTGATGGTATTACAGAGATCTGGGGAAAGGAATGTAAAGAGAAGCTCAGGCTTCCATTACCTCTCCCCAGCAGCCTTGTGCAAGAGCTCGGGGGAGGGGGAGGCAGAACCAGCAGCAGAATAGCCAAACAGCATGGCGGACCAGTCCATAGGGAGGCCGGCCGGGGCAGACGTGAGACCAAACCACCCCTCCCCCAAGTAAACTAGGAGAGGGTTAAGGTGGGACGAGAGAGGAGGGGGAGAGAGCCACTTACCGAAAAGGAAAGAGAAATATAGTTTCTATGGCATTCTCAAATATTCCCAAGAAAAGTTGAATAGATTAAATGCCTTTCCACTTCTCTGTGTTGGTAAAACCCAATATTAGAATGCAGAACACTCTACTACAGTTAAACTTGTAATAACACTTAAAAATTTTCAAGGCATAATTAAAGTTTAAAGTAAAATTATCTGAGACTTTCACAAAAATACAATAAAACCAAATTTCCACAAATAAGGTAAACCCAAAAGTTCTGTAGCCTGAGATTTAACTAAAATATACAATTTGGCATTGACTTCTAGATTTGGATCCAACATTGTGTGTGTGTGTGTGTGTGTGTGTGTGTGTGCATGTGTGTGTGGTCAGGATGCTTAAGATCTACTCTCTTAGCAAATTTCAAGTATATAATATAGTACTGTCTCCCCATTTCCCCTACCTACCAGGCCCTGTAAGCCACCATTCTACTCTGTTACTATGAGTTCGGCTTTTTTTTTTTTTTTTAATGACTTAGGTTATGTCCATATCCTGGCCATTGTGAATAATGTTGCAATGAACATAACGGTGCAGATAGCTCTTCAAGATAGTGATTTTATTTCCTTTGGATAAATACTCAGAAGTGGAATTACTGAATGACTATGGCAGTTCTATTTTTAGTTTTTTAAGGAACTCCATTTTGTTTCCAATGGTGGCTATTTCAAATTACACTCCCACAACATTGCTCCCCTTTCTACACGTCCTTACCGACACTTGTTACCTCTTGTCTTTTTGATACTAGCCGCCCTGACAGGTATGAAGTGATTTCTCGTTGTGCTCTTATTTACGTTTCTCTGATGATTGGTGATGTTAAGCAACTTTTCAAATGCCTGTTGTCCATTTGTATATCTTCTTTGGAAAAATGTCTATTCAGGTCCTTGCCAATTTTTGAATTACTTTTTTTGTTCGGCTTCATGTGTGTTTTTAAAGTCTCACAGAACATTAAGTGATTCATCACTTAGTAGATTTGTAAATAAGACCTAGACATTTTTACCACATCCGTCTTAGATCCACTGTACATATAAAACATTTGAGGAATAATTCACTATCATTTACTTCCAGACATATCTAAGTTGTATTTTTGTCCTTTTTAGGACCCAACTAGATAAATGCCTAGTGTATATTCCACCTAAATATCGCTGAGGTGATAGCGGCAAGAAACAGAATGGGGAAGTGATTAAGCAGGCGGGCTCTGGAATCAGACTTCAAGTCTGAATCCTGGTTCCACCAACTCAGTTTTCTCGTCTGTAAAATGGGGATACTTTTAGTAATTACGTAATGAGGCTGTTATAAGGATTCAATTAGATAATCCACATAAAGCCCTCAGCACCATTCCTGCCAAACATAATATGTGCTTCAGAAGTGCTAACTGTGATCATGATGATAATGAAGAAAACAATGATAATGAGTGATTATCTGGGTAAAGAGGGAGAGAGGAAAATGTGAGGCTTTAAAGAGAACCTTGAAAACAAGTTACAAAGACATACTTTAAAAAATGAGTCCTCGTTGAGGGTTCCCTGTTGCTGCTTTAATGAAACAACAACTTTGTAAGTCATTTGTCCCCCATTCCTCTTTCCACACACGGTGGTAAAATTCTGTTTTCTAATAAAATACGAAGTCCTTGAGGGAAGAGATACGTACATTGGCACATATTCGTATCCTGACAACTACCAAGAATATTTGAAATATGGAAGGTAATCCATAAATATGGATTGATATCAGTTATGCAACAGTTACTGACCGAGCATCTGCCAGCGACCAACACTGACTGCACCGGGCGCTAAGGACACACACCTGGCTCACTGTTGGGGTTTGGCAAAAGGAGAAGTTGCTCACACAAAGCCAGACTATTGTCATTTATGGGCAGGAAGAGCAGAAACCGGATTTTTGCCATTGACTTCCCATGATGTCCACTTTCTGTGGACAATAAGGGGAACTTGAGCACCCAGGAGCCTCTCCTAGGCTGGCTTCCCTGGGAGGTGGGGGGACAGCGCAGCTGTAGGGGTGCCCCCACTGCTTTTAGGGGCATACAGGTCACAGGTCGGAGATGAGACACTGGGAGTACACAGGTGCATGCAGAGGCCTCCCTAGCTTAGAAGCTCCATCCCTCAAGAACATCCCTCCCTTGGCATCATCCCACAGCCACAGCTTCCAGTCGGGAGGGGAGAGTCCAGCTGGTGCCCACCGTGCTCAGGATGCCCCCAAGCTGTGCTTTCTCACCAGGCGGGTATATTCGTGCATGGACCTCCCAGTCTCAGCTCACCAATCCCAAAAACAGCCAGCGTTCACCTCTGTCATGTTTCCAGGCAAACAGAGCTAGGAACTTAACCCAAGGTCATTTCATTTTTCATAAAGAAGAGGAAACTATTTTGTTAACCTTTCACTCACAAATCCCCATTCTTGACCCCTTATCAAAAGTCACCGTGAGAGAGAGGTCTCTGATGCACCCTAAACACCACATAATTCTTCCCTCTCTCCTTCCTTGGACACTTTATGTCCCCTGTTGTAGCCAACACAATCATCATCCATCCAATCGTCCTCTGCATGGAATTCTTCCCATGGCTTTCCATTCCAAAGTCCAGAGTGTGACAATCAGGGCTCTTCAGAACCTAGACACGGTCTGCCTCCAGCCTCTTCCCCAGCCCCCTACCCGTTAGACAAAGACCATTTGTCATTCTCCCACATGCCATCATTAGAAAATACCTACAGCCTTTGTTCAGACCCGGAATAGCCTTCTACTGACAAACAACCGGTCAGCCAAGAGCTTGAAAAACCAATTCAAGCATCACCTCTAAGACACAAACCTTGCATCCCGCCCCCCCGGGTTCTCCAGTGGCACGCTGGCGGCCTCCCCTGCAGCACTGTCCATGGGGTGTGGTCCCTGTCACCCACAGAGCGGCTGCAAGGAAGAAGCCACACGCGATCCGTGTTGCCTTTCCAGAGTCACGGACGCGTCTTTGCACATGGAGTACCTCAAGGTCTATTGGCTTCAGTGCAAATAGTAGTGTTGAAGCTGTGCCTTAAGAAACTGGTAGAACTTCCGAGACAAACAAGGAGAAAGAGGCCCAGAAGCAAGAAAGTGGAGGCACAACAGTCCAGTCTGCTGACACGTGGGTCCCCGGAAGGAAACAGACATTTCAGATTCATTGGGATCCTAGCCTAGCCGAAGAGACTTAGCCTGGTATTTATCAGTAGGAAGTGGCTGTAACTCACAGTGAAAACTCTGCAAGGACTCAAAAAAAAAAAAAAAAAAAAAAATTAAGAGGTTATGCCACAATCAAGCCTCTAGGTATGATTATTTCTAAATGATAAGATACATAGATCATTTGGGAACAACAACAATAAAAAAAGAGTTTCTCAAATCAAGGCTCTAAAACGACACAAAGGATATATTGTAAGAAGTCCTAACATACTTTTTTGTGATTTCATCTGTCCTAATACACAATATTTAAAATGAGTATTTAAAATATTTAAAATACACAATATTTAAAGGCTCAGGTCCTTGTGATAATAGCCCAACGGAGGAAACCATTGAGGACCATTATCAGTGCTACATAGCATGGAATCACTAGCCCACATGAATGCCACTTTTAGCTTCTAAGGCCCCCTCAATACCCTGTCATCATCCAGTCACAGTAATGAAATTATAAACACCTGACAAATGGACAAATAAAATAACAAATGAAAGGAGCTGGAACAGCCCACAGACCAAAATAACGCAAGGCTTTTGCAGTCAATCTCAAGTGTTAGGGGCTAAGAAAAATACTAGACAAGGTTACCCATTGTATCTTCTCTGCTTCTTAGGGGAAGGAATTTGTTTTTTAATGTATTTCTGGAAATGAACAAAGCAAATACCTCCATGTGACTACACCCTCTCCTTCTTTCTTGTCTTATCTCACCAGAGGCAGACTGACCTTTCAGCCAATCAATCCCAGAATGATTCTTAAATACCTAAAATGCTGATAGTACTCTCTGACACTATGAGACAAAGGGGGCGGGGCATGAAGTTCCTGCCATTGAGAAATAAAGTTGAAAAAATTAAGCAATACAGTAAGGAGATTTCTCAGAAGCATTATTGAATTTTAAAAAGTGAGATATAGGGGCACCTGAGTGGCTCAGTCAGTTAAGTATCTGACTCTGGATTTCGGCTCAGGTCATGATCTCATGGTTGGTGAGTTCTAGCCCCAAGTCAGGCTCTGTGCTGACAGCACGGAACCTGCTTGGGATTCTCCCTCTCCCTTGGGATTCTCTCTCTGCCCCTTCCCTGCTCTCTCTCTCTCTCCCTCTCATAAATAAATAAATAAATAAATAATTAAATAAACTGAAGAAAATTATTTTTTAAAGTGAGATATAGACTAAAATCGATATAATATGCTCCTATTTGTATAAAAATGTGTATATGATAAACATGTCTATATAGACCTGTTTTTGCATAGAAATGTTCTGAATCATACA
Organism: Hyaena hyaena; assembly: GCF_003009895.1. Taxonomy (NCBI): domain Eukaryota; kingdom Metazoa; phylum Chordata; class Mammalia; order Carnivora; family Hyaenidae; genus Hyaena; species Hyaena hyaena. Next base: position 983,531 of record NW_024080992.1, on the reverse strand, counting down.
AAAATAATACAAAAATTCATTGCTGGGGGTTACCTCTGGAGAGGTCTGGCATGATTTAAAAAGATGTTTTTAATCATCTATTATCTTATACTATTTGTCTACCATGTGCATGTGGTCCTTTAATTTTTTTAATTGTAAATACAAAAAAAAAAAAAGTGAAGCCATTTCACAGTAGGAAACAATCACAGTGAGCAGAAGAGAAACTAACATTTATTGACCAACCTCTATGCACCAGGCATACCTCTCAGCCACCTCCCACCCATTATTATCGCCCCGCGGGTGTGGCTGTGATGTTTCTAGCTGGAAAACAGCCTGAAAGCTCTCCTCTCGCTGTTTGCCACCTCAGTCAAACCCACAGTTGGCTCTGACTCCGAGCTTTTTCTAGCATATGGACTGCAGCCAAATTTGGATGGTTTCCCAGGGAGGGTAAATAGTGTGTTGGAGATTGAGTTAAAACAACCAAACTCCTTTTTAGCAAGCCAATGGGATCAATCCAGAGCTTGTAAAGTACTAACTAAATTGTTTTTAGTTCCTTTGATTGCTTTCTTCTTCTTGAAAACTGTAAAACACACACACCCTTTCCAACATAGGATCTGCTGCTTTAAGACCTATTTACCTCATGTAGAAACCAAGCACGCATGGCTTCTTTACTTCACTTGTACTGAGGGATGCAAAAAAAGTACTTTCTACTATTATCGTTGTCAATAAAACAAATTAAACTTTTGTGATATCTATAAATTAATGTATATTTCTATGAAACCCTTATCAAATGCTGCCCTCTAGTGGACTATTCAGTGAAAAACCTTCTAAAAATAGATTTTCCCTCAGGCTAAAGATGTTTTAAGAGAACAGATATAATGGATGCACATCTTTTGAAATTAAATTTTCACCATCCAACTATAATTTCAATTAACTCTGCCCTTCATAAAATGTTGGCATTGTCATCGTTTCCTTAAATATTTACCTTGCTAGGAAACATTTACCTTAACACACAAATGTGGTCTGTTTTCCAAGGGGCCTGAGTTGACTTCACAAGCACCCTAATAAAATGGTAAATGTATAGTATTTCAAAAAAGCTACTCTATAACTGTCTAGATAGTCATAATAATTTTAAAAGCATATATCAGCGATCCCGTCCTGAGTCTTAATATTGTTAAAGCAGAGCTTCAAAGAGGAGCAGCTTTTACTATGGAAGGACATCTTAGCAAGAAAGCAGGAGGGCACCTGAGTTCGACGCCCCTGCTTCGGTGTCTGCAGCCACTTGGAAACTTCTGTCTTGCCTTTCTGCCTCATTGCCTGGAAGTCAGTCATCACTTAGTTTAAGATAACTTGGGACCCAAACACACAGAGGCTGCCAAGCTCTCCAAGCTTTAAAACTTCTTCTCCCGCCAGATGATGCTTCGTGCTTCCAGTACACTCTCCCTTCCCGCACCCGCAGAAGTTCGGGAAGCTTTGCCTGGACCTCCGCCGACCGTTTTTTTTTTGTTGTTGTTGTTGTTTTTAATAAATTTTTTAACGTTTACTTATTTCTTTCTTTTTTTTTTTTTTTAGTGTTTTATTTATTTCTGAGAGAGAGACAGCGTGAGCAGGGGAGAGGGAGACACAGCATTGGAAACAGGCTCCAGGCTCTGAGCTGTCAGCACAGAGCCCGACGCGGGGCTCGAACCCACGAACCATGAGATCATGGCCTGAGCTGAAGTGGGACGCTTAACCGACTGAGCCATCCAGGCGCGGTTCTTAACCCATTACCTGCGGGCACGGGAACCGCGCGCATCCTGTCAGCCCCCGGGGCGCAGCCCCGGTCTGCTTCCGACTCCCGTTCCCGGGCCCCGCGTCCTCAGAGGTTTGGGCAGCTCCCTGGAAAAGACTGGAAGAGAAAATACAGCTGGAATCTCAAAGAGCCGGCGTGGGTCACGGCAGGCGCCCCCGCACCCACCCTGCGCGGCCGCGGAGCGGCGCCCTGCGGCGGGAGGCGCGGGCCCGAGCGCCCCGGGTCGTGCGGCGGCCGCGGAGGCCGCGGAGGCGCGGGGCCAAGGTCACCCGCGCCTCCCTCCCCGCCCGACGGACGGCGGCGAGCGGCGCTCCGCATGCGCGTCGGGAGCGCGGGCCGGGAGCGCGCGGCTGGGCTCAGCCCCCGTCGACGGCCACCCGCACAGCGGCGCCCCGGCTCGGCCCCCGGCAGGGCGCCCCCCGCCCCCTCCGCGTCCGCGCCCCTCGCCGGGCTCGCCGTCCCTGGCCTCCCTGCCGTCCGCGATTTTAAAAAGCATACGGAAATGCCACAAACACCCTTTTTGAAACGCTTGATGTCCCCATCCAAGGAGAGTGAAGTAACTTGGAGAGACTATAAATGACCATAGGAGACGTTAGGGGCCCCTCCTCGGGCCACCGCCAGCCTCCTCCGTTTGAAGGCTGTTCCGATGACGAGTGACTGCTATCCTCACCTCGATCACAAAAGTCTCTCTCAACTTACAATTACCAGCCCTTCGTCTCCCCCGAGGTTTTCCCTTTGATGCCCGGTTCCGCGTGGCATCTTCCCCTGCAGATCCCTGAGCTGGTATTTGGCCGCGCTTTCTGAAACGTTTCTAGGAACTTTATCTGCTCCCTCTCCTGCTCACGTTTCCTTGCCGGGAGACACGCGACCAGGGTGCAAATGTTGCGTTTGAGCCGAGTTGGTACATTAACAGTTGTGCGAAGCGGTGTGTGGCCTTTTCAAAACTTAAGGGGTAAAGACATACGTCACACACGTGTTGCTGAGCCCGAAGGAGGAGAGGGGAGACAAGGGGAGTGAGGGAAGGCAGAGGGGGGAGAAGGGAGAGGAGGGAGAGGCGGGGAGGTGGGGGAAGAGAGGCGTGGGGGAGGGGAGGGGAGACAGGGGGAGTGAGGGAAGGCAGAGGGGGGAGGGGGGAGAAGGGAGAGGCGGGGAGGTGGGGGAAGAGAGGC